>NW_005353629.1:1735796-1743909 GCF_000412655.1 Myotis brandtii
CCTGGTGGTCAGTGCGCATCATAGCGACTGGTTGTTCCACAAGTCAGTCAATTTGCATATTACCCTTTTATCATATAGGATGCCTGGGGAAAAGATTAAATGAGCCCTCTAGACTGACAGATATGCTTACTAGTCATTTAACATTGCTGGAAGCATCCATGGGATTAGATAATATACTTTTTTAAAAAAATTAGTATGCTATATTAAAATCTGATAAAGAAGTTATTTTTTAGAAATGAATAGCTCAAAACCTGCCCATGCTAAAGGTTTCAAAAATACAACGGATGTCAGTTACCAACAACAGGTAAGGTCAGACTGTCACTCCACTCAGGAAACACTGGGAAATGTGCTTTTTACACATCCTGTCAGAGAGGATGAGTGAGCTGAAACCCAGATAGAATAATCTTTCTCCTACCCCAACGCACACTCAGTTAGAACCAGCATTTCTCACTAGACTGTGACCCATCAAGTGTACAAAGAAACACTTCTCCCTCCTTCACACCTTCCATCTTGTTGGTGTCCTACTTCTTCCACTGGAAGGGAAATTTAAACATCAAGAGAGAGAGAAAAGATGGGTGGCAGAGACAAAACCTACGTCTATTTGTTTCCTAGAAAGAGCGACACCAGCTCTGGAAGGCGCCTGTCCCACGGCTCATGATAAACGCAGACACTGTCAATGCAGCCATCTGTGTTCACGGCTCCTTCTCCCATATTTACGGCTACCCTGCCACCATCCATTCAAGCGCAGAATCATCTGTCAAGCAGTGGTGCCCATTTGCTGAAGCTGTTGAGGATTGCTGTGAAAAAGTTAAAATGTTTCTGTGCCTAGAACTTGCTTTCCAAAGCATACTGTGAAATTGTAAAGAGAATCCCTAGTGAAGACGTGAACATGGAAACAACATGTCTATTAAGAGACATGTGCCCTCAATTCAAGTGTGTTGTGAAAGCCCAGGAGAATTAAGGGACCAGTGAAAGTGGAGTGAGCGTAAGACTGTCCTAAGTTCTGTACTGTCCTAAGTTCTGTTAAGGGGGCTCTGACCTTCTCTTGTTTCATTAGAATTCTGTGGTGGAGTTTAACCCAACCCCATGTACCTGGCTGTGTGGTGTTTTGGACTTACTTATTTTACTGTATTTTAATTATTCTGAGCTGTTGGGGTTGACTTTTTACACCAGGAGGGGGAAATGCCATTTAGTTCTGGAGTTAGAAAAGAAAAAGGTCAATCCACATTTAAGAACTAGTCACAGAAGTCAAGAAAAACTTCTATCTTCATGGTAACTAGAGGAAAAAAAATTAAAATTTTGAAACTCTTATGAAAAAAATTGCTCTTCTAAATTTTTAAAAATGCATTAGTTCAGCAGACAGCAAGAAACTGTTTTTCCAACGATATTTCTAAGGGGCTTATTTCCATTTTAGTACTTTGGTACACAGGACTTCTCAAAGCTGATTTTCAATGGATAAGTGATTTAGTAATTTTTTTCTCTATAAGGATCTATAAAGCTAATAAAAAACACGTTCTAATTAGTGTGGTTCAATAAAATTTTTGAATGGGTAGATAATCAAACATCAAGTTTGATGTGGACTATAGTAGATACCTCGCATGCACCGGTTTAGGTCATCTCTGATCTCGCCCTTCTCTCTTCTCCTTTCGGCACCCCAATGATGTGAATGCTGGTTCCCCTGAAATTGGCCCCGAGGCTCCTTACACTATCTTTATGTATTTGTATTCTTTGTTCTCTATGCTGTTCTAGTTGGGTTTTTGTTTTTACTTCCTTATATTCCAAATCACTGATTTGATTCTTGGCTTCATCTACTCTATTGCTGATTCCCTGTGAATTGTTCTTCATTTCAGTCAGTGTCATTTCAGTCCTTCATGTCTGACTGGTTTCTATGTATTTTTTTGCTGTTGAAGTTCTCAGTAAGGTCCTTTCTTTGCTCCTTATTTTTGGAAGTAGAAGGACTTCCATAATAAGTTTAGATGAAGCTGAGAGTCTTGAAAGCGAGTGATCCTCCAGGCTCCCAATCAGCTCAGTGTGGAAGGAGGGGTGAGAAAAACAGGAATGCTTCCTTCCCGTACTGTCGATGACTCATTCTGACAAATTCTGTGGTTCACTATTAGAAAACACATTGTTTCTGTATTCCTAAACCATTCTCTCCAACCAAGTATTTATTAGTAATGAAGGTGATATTTTACACTCCATCTTTGCTTCAGTGGGATGTGGCCCCCCACACATAAAGGATAAACAGTTGTTATGGATGCTAATTATGACTAATAATAAAAACTATGATTATAGTCATGATTATCATGAATTAGGTGGGTTCTATTTAGCAAGCATAAGAGCTATTTAATTCCTGACATCTCCATTTTGTGAAAAAATTAAAAGCTTGAAAAGCTTAGTGAAATGCCCAAAGTCTGGAAAGTATTCAAAATTTAGACATAATCTTTCTGCATAAAATTGTACATATTAAATTTTAAATTGATAAGGCTGTTTCTGTAGATAAGTATTAAAAAACTCAAGAGAAGCAAAGGTGACTGCATGTGACACTCACATTGACACCACTTTTAAAATCTTTCATCTCCCTGTTTGTTTTTATTATACTTCGCCTTTCATCATTAATACTATGACATCCAATAACAAAGGCATCTAGATGTGACCTATCAAGGTAAAAAGTTAAGCATTAATCAGATGTTCCTAATTCATGGGAAGTCATTGGTTTAATTGGAATTATGCCTTCATATGTTATATGCTATATGTTACACTATCTTTGTAACAAATGCCTCTAAAAATTAAGTCACAATTTTTATATCATTGACCATTGGTGCCTGTGTTACATCTGGCATTCCATTTTTCTCTATAAATTAGTTAAATCAAAGAGAAAATAGAAATGATATTTACAAATAAGGCATATTTTACATTTTGATGTTTTTAAATAGAATCATTTAAAGTTTTCTATGGCAAGTTGATTTGATGCACGTTTATTTTAGAGCCAAAGGGAAGCTTAGTAATGCATTTATCTAAAACTAATGATCATAATGAGCTTGCGTTATGCAATGCCCTCAATAAATAAGTGACAGTTTTCAGCTGAGGCACGTTCTTGCTAATATTTTGCTAACTATTTGTAGGGAAAAATGATTTGAATAATTTGCAAGTTATATGAACCATTAGCGATTATGGCTCAAGGTATTAACTGAAAGTTATTTAAGTAATTTCTAAAGCCTGTTCCACAGTAGACCAGGCATTAATCATTTGTTATGTCTTTTATAAACACGGATGCTATTAACTGAAAATTGTCAGGTTTACATAGAAGACATTATCACTGATGATTATAATATTAGAGGATAATTAGTGATTTAAATTTTGTTGAAGAGCCCTAGCCGGTTTGGCTCACTGGATAGAGCATCGGCCTGGGGACTAGAGAGTCCTGGGTTCGATTCCGGTCAAGGGCATGTGCCTTGGTTGCAGGCACATCTCCAGTGGGGGGTGTGCAGGAGGCAGCTGATTGATGCTTCTCTCTCATCGATGTTTCTGACTCTCTATCCCTCTCCCTTCCTCTCTGTAAAAAATCAATAAAATATATTAAAAAAAAGAAGTGAATCAATCTCATAAAAAAATAAATTTTGTTGAAGAATAAAATCCTTATACCGCATTAGAATGACCCTTTTTAAAACTATGAAACAAAGCAAATTAAGTAAATAACAAACAAAGGGAATTTGCAGCAATATTCATGGTACTGGAAACAAAACAGTTGCAGCACAACAGCAACTAGAACATGATCTCCTTTTGAAATAGCAAAATAAAATACATGTGAATGTGGTTGAATGTGGAAATAGTGGGTTTGGGGGGGGGGAGCTTTCACAGTGTTCCAGTCTTTTGATCCTGAGTGAGGGCACCTTAGTGCCACTGTGACTAATCTGCTGCTTAAAAGCACCAACGTTGGGGATGCAAATGATGTGTATATTAGTTTGTTGAAGACTTTTAAACCATTTGAAATAAAATCCATTCATAATATCTCCATATAATGTTAGATATTGTAATATTTTTACATTACCTTTTAATGGCAGAGGAATTAACCTCAGGTTGTCAAAGAAAAGAATATCTGATTTGAACTCATTTGTTTTAGTTATTGTTTAAAAGCAAAATTTACTCCTGTGTTCAAGTAAGGAAGCTTAAGTACAGAATTTATATGTGTATACATCGAATTCGAAAAATAGTAAAAGTGAAATAGGGAGTTAACTTGAATGGCAGCGGGATGCAGAACGGTTTCTCCAGTCAGCGTGGCGGGAAACCTAGCTGAATCATACCAACCACGAGCCCGCAGTCCTCACATGGCTTTGAACTGCTCATTGCTGCGCACAGAAAACTGAGCCAGGTGTTGCACACAGATCTCTTTGTGTCTTTCAGCTTCAGCCATCATTGGAAATATGAGAAAAATACATCCTTTTTATTGTTCTACACTTGACTGAAATATATTTTTATTGTGTAAGGGATCATAAAAAACATCATCATAGAGGAAAGAGAAAGTTGTTTTAAGAAATAAGAGGGTCTTGCCATTAAATAGCTACTTCATGCAAACAAAACGACTTTGATAAAATATCTATTCTTTTGAAGATACAAGTGGTTCTTTGTTAATTTGGTTACAGGCTATAAATTCTTAAAGTCTTTATACTTTAAGACTCCCCAAAATCAACTAGACTCGTATTATGAAATCTTTCCTACCTTAGCAAATGCCTGTGTAGCTAATTGAGCAAAGTAAACAAAGGCACAAGCCTATAACAATAACAATTGGAAATATGAAAGGGTTAGGAAAATGTTTGTGTGTGCCATAACAATGAAGCTTGGCTATAAATAATGAGTCAGGATAGTAAAAAGCTAGGGAAATTCCTGGGCAAGTGGGATGGGGAAACTGAGACAAGACAATTAAACACGGCCAAACAATTAGAACAACTTACAGCCAGCTAGTGAATTGTAAGACCGTATCTTCCCTAACCAAGGACAAGGGCAAATGGTTTATATCTCTCTGCCATGACCAGTGAACACATAGCTTAGATCATGCTGGCCTGGGAAACAAAAATCCAATTACTGCCATTGGTGCCAGCTAAACCCAAGGATGGACAAAGTCAGGGGAACAAAGAACAAAAACCTGATTAAAGCCAATCAGAACCAAGATAAAAATAAAACAGTAAAGCAGGCCAAGAATAATCCCAAACACCCATGTGCTCATTTTGATGCATCAGCATATTAAAACGCACCTGGAAAGCTGATGAATATTCTACTGAAACCATCCCCTAAGATTCTCCCCTGTGGAAGAAAAATAAAAACCTTCAAGACAAAGACCTGGCTTAGGCTTGCTCTAAAACACTCCCATGCCCCTTCTGGGCATGAACTTTTACATCCTCCTTAATTCTAAGGGTCCCCAGGAGATGTGCAACCACAGGAGCAGTGGGCAGTAGCAGCTCGTCCCAGATCCCGTCTCCAAAGGCCTCCGTTTTCTCTGACTTTCCAGTGAGCTACCAGCAATCCCACCTTCGCTCACTTCTGTGGCTGTGGCCTCCACTCCCAGTAAGCTAAGAGCAGCCCATGTTGGCTTGCTGACTGCCTATAGGATTTCTAGGGAGCCACCGCGAAAGCACGGCCTTGCCTCTCTCCTGTTACTTCTTCTGCCCTAAGTCCTTCCTTTGTTACACTGTCCTCAGCTTTAATAAGCAGACTCCAAAAATCAACTACACTCGTGTTATGAAACCTTTCCTACATGAAGTCAAGAACTCACACACTATAGGTTGGCCTAAGACAGGCCCGCTCCAGGAGGTCCCAGTCTGGTAACAATATGACTTGTTCTATGGTTTAAAATAGATCAGCATTTTGTCAAGAAAGTAGTTGGGTTGTGAGTTTATTCACACTCTATTATGCCTTGAGACTGGTAATTCTGAGACTGATGAATTCAGAAAAGAAATATATTAATTCATACTTCCAGCAGGAAAATTCTCTCTCCTTAACCTTTTCATTCTTTCATTTATTTCACTTATTCAGTCATTCTTGTATTCACCAAATATTTAATGAGTGCCAATTATGTTCAAGGCACTATGAGAGACACTGAGAACACAGCAATAAGTAGTTAAATTTTCCTACTTACCTCCATGGAGCCTAATGCCTGGCTGGTCAGAACATTAAAATAATAAATACAAGTGTGGTAAGTATTATAAGAGTGTGTGGCACAGCCTATCAACTTACTTTTCGATCATCTACTTAGAAAACTATGCCTTGCAGGATATAACATGATCCATTAACAATGTTCATCAAGAGATATTATTTCCATATGTAATTCAAGGGAGGTGGGAGAGGAGATTGAAAAAGGTACAATAAAAGCACTTCAGCTACTGACGGGTGTAAAAAAAAATACTGCAAGGGATTTCACAGTAAATACAATGAAAAGCTGTAGTGAGGGCTCTGTGCTCACTGTGAACATTTTAAAATTATATACTTGATGAACTCATTTCTCTGTATACGAATTTATTTTTAGGATATTTTTTCTTTTTAAAATATGTTTTTATTGATTTTAGAGAGAGAGGAAAGGGGAGGGATGGAGAGACAGAAACATCGATGAAAGAAAAACTTGGATCCACTGCCTTCTGCATGCCCCCAGTGGGGATTGAGCCTGCAACTTGGACATGAGCTCTGTCCAGGAATCAAACCAGCAACCTCTTGGTTCATGGGTCAATGCTCAAACACTGAGTCATATCAGCCGGGCAAAAGAATCTATATATATAAAAGGCTGTGTCTGTCCAACCGGTAGTTATGACGTGCACTGACCACCAGGGGGCAGACGCTCAACGTAGGAGCTGCTGTGACACGCACTGGCCATTTAAAAATAAATGGCACCAAGGACCTGGCACCAACAAACCAACACTCGGCTTCCCCCAAGTGAGAGTTTTTTTGGCACAGGCCCCGCCACCACCCCGGAGCGACACCCCACCAATTTGCAGCCAATACTGCCAAGACCCCATGGTGCAAAATGCGGCCCACAGCCCAGCCCAGCCTGGAAACGATGGCTGTGGGCGCCAGGTAAAGACATCATGTAGCAACACCCAGCTTCCTCACCCTAGCGACTAGCATCCTTGGAGTTTCTTCAGCCCAGGAACCCGACTTGCTTTATAGTCAGGTGCAAACATTTTACAGTTGAACCAAATGTGAAGCATTTTCCCGTGCCTCACCTCATTTGACTGTCACAGAAGTCCTGGAGTAGGTAGATAGGAGACTCAGTAGAATCCTATTTTCTTTTCATCAGCAAGACATGAATAGTGATATTAAAATATTTCTTCTAATTAATTTCCTTTCAATGTGCTTGAATCCGTGCACTGGGATAGTTATCAATAATTACCTAATGTTCACACAGTAACCTCCAGTTTAACACCTTGCAACCAGTATACAGGATGGGGCAAAAAGTAGGCTTACAGTTGTGAGTACTCAAAACATAGAGTTTATTCTCATATTATTTATTAACTAGAGGCCCAGTGCACGAAATTCGTGCATGGGTAGGGTCCGTAGGCCTGGCCGGCGATCATCAGGGCCGATCAGGGTCTTTCCCCTGGCTGCAGGCTGCCGGCTGGGGCCTTCCTTTGTTCCTTGCCACCCCGTGGTGGTCAGCACACATCATAGTGAGCGGTCGAACTCCCAGTTGGTCAAACTCCTGAGGGGACAATTTGCATATTAGCCTTTTATTATATAGGATAGTCAAAGACAGGAACTACTTCACTAATGTTGCTGACTGACTGATACTCCCTAGTGCATGAGCTGATTAGTCAATCTTTACACCTAGACTGTCTCAGAGGCATAATATCATCCATAGTCTTCTATGCCGATCTTATCTCTCTTGCAATTAAAAAACAGCTCTGAGGAATAGGAATTTGCATGTTGCTTGCAATATAATAGTTACATGTTTTTCTTGATAGTCTTAAAGTAACAACAGTAAGTATACACTGAGTGGCCAGACTTTTATGACTGGCCAGGTTATTATGACCACCCCATCAGTACAATGAAGTGAATTAGTTATGCAAATAATAATAATAATAAAACCTTGAGAGTATTTGCTTAGGAAGTTTTCAATATTCAGTATTTT
>NW_005353629.1:1744331-1749724 GCF_000412655.1 Myotis brandtii
AGCTGCCTCCTGCACATCTCCCACTGGGGATGTGCCCGCAACCCAGGCACATGCCCTTGACCGGAATCGAACCTGGGACCCTTCAGTCCGCAGGCCGACGCTCTATCCACTGAGCCAAACTAGTTAGGGCCTTATTTTTTTTTTAAGTTAGCCTTTGGTAGGCAATATAATGTTTCACAACTGATGTTCATGCCCTAATCCCAGAAAACTGTGAATAAGTGACCTTACATGGAAAAAGAACTTTTGCAGATGTGATTAATGATCTTGAGACACACAGAATACCTGGATTGTCTGGGGGAGGCCAATAGAGTAACATTGGTGATTATAATGGAAAGAGGCATGCAGGGCTGTCAATCTGAAGAGGCCAGAGAGATCTGAAGATGGCTGGTATCATCAGGAACTAATTCCCTGCTGAGCCAGCTTTTGAAGAAGATGATGAAATGTACCAGGGCTAGAGAAACTGCGAAGTGGCTAACTGAATCGGGAAATTGAAGCATTTCCTGTTTCATCACCCACATGAGGTTGATGCAAACACATGCAAAGCTTACATGCGAGGCTCTTAAACTCAGGCATGCAGGAGGATCACCTGGGGGCTTGTTGAAACAGGAAGCGCTGAGCCCATCCCAAGAGCGTTCTGTTCTGAGGCTCTGAGTAGGAGGTGGCACCTGACAATTTGCATGTCTCCCAGGCTCCCAGGTGCTGCTGGTGCTGCTGACCCACTCTGAGAGGTGCTGTCTTGAGAACCACTAAGTTGTCCTATTTTTTGCTCTGACGTTTATACACACGGCCTGTAGACACGGAGGCCCTTCTCTCCACTATTCACCAGAAAAAACACCTCTCACTCATCTTTTCACAAGTCACCTCTTTCATGAAATCATCCTTGTCCCCTGACTTTCTTCAGCCTGTATCGTTGGGCCTTTTCAATGTTTTCCTATTCTGTACCTGAAGGTATTTTTATAGCAGTGCTTCATTTGCCCTCTATCTTTAGAAGATTTGGGATTATTATTTTTTCTTTCTTTTTCTTTTCTCCTTTTTTTATATCCTCACTCTAGTATGGTAACATGATGATTTTTAATTTTTGGAACTTGTATAAAGAATGATTCATAAGATGGACCTACTTACTAACATTTTAGTAAAATGTAAAAAAGGAAATTTTTTAAATACTGAGCAGATGCATTATTTAGACAAAACATCTTTATCTTTATATGTATATCAGTTTGTTTGATGTTTACTGTTGCATGAATCGGACCCACCCTACAAAGAGCCTATGGGTCTTGTTTTATCTCCCTGTGTATTTGATTGCAAAACACTGCTTGAAAACAATGGTTATTGCAGTATTTGGTGAAGAGGCAAATATTGTTATTTATATTTCTCAGAAAGAAAGATTAAAAAGGAGAAACAGAATACAGCATATAGTATTTTCTCTTCTCAGTTGGTGTAAGTGACTCCTGAGTCATTTCATCTCTTCTATTCCAGCCTGAGAGAGAGCTGAAGTTAATGGGTACATACATACTGGCTCAGTCAGGCCTGGATCCCGGTTCCACCAGCCACTAATAAGCTGTTCCCTGTTGTGAAGTCGAAATGTAAATTGGGAGACACATCAGACACGTGCTCAGGTAAACAGAACCTTTTTTAAAAAGCAAGATTGTAGGAGTGCAGAGAGCATTTTGTATATGATTTTTAATACAGGAAATATTTTTCTGGTAAGACCGTATGTGGTTTACCAAATACATAAGAAACAACAGGAAAACTGTGAGAAGAGCTATGTACACATTTTAGGGCTCTGATTTAATCAGAAATGCCTGAGATTTGACTCTTAAAACTTTTAATCAAAGTGTTAGTTTTTGAGATGAAGAATATAAATATACTAGAGGCCCAGTGCACGAAATTTGTGCATGGGTAGGGTCCCCAGGCTTGGCCGGCGATCAGGGCCAATCTGTGGAGCAACTGGTGGGGCGATCGGGGGGGCCCTGCTGGCACCTGTCTTGGCCGGCCTGGCGCCACTCATTTGCCAGCCCTGCGCCTCTGCCACCAGCCGCTTCCCTCTGCGGGAGGTGGCCAGCGGGGAAAACCAGGGGTGGCGCTGGTCTGCTTGCTGGCCGGCCTCACCCCCTGATAGCCCCACCACAGCTGCCAGTTGCCTCCCTCTGTGGGGCAACCAGCAGGGCGAATGGGGTGGCCCCCACTGGCACCCATCTTGGCTGGCCTGGGGCTTGTGGGCTGGTGACAGCTCCTGTGTTGAGCATCTGCCCCCTGGTGGTCAGTGTGCATCATAGCGACCGGTCGTTCCATTGGGTAGTGCCCTGTTTGGTTGATTTGCATATTAGGCTTTTATTATATAGGATGGAAATTAATATTTTAGGATATGTTGTATATGTTGAATTTAAATGTTCATGGTGTAAAACTTTTAGGTTAATTAAGTAATGGATGAATTGTCAAAAGGCAATTTCCCAGATATGTGGTAAAGATAGAGGCCTTATCCTTCCTAAAGATTACATTTCAAGGGGCTGACTCCCAGGTCCCAGAGAAAGACAGTCTGCATTTTAGAATACTGACATCCCAAAGGGACAGAAAAAGAATTTACAATGAAAACTTTTCACAAGTAGCTATTCTAAGAAAAAAGAGGTCAGGAACTTGGAGTCAGAAAGACATCTCTTTGAAGCCCAGTGACTCTGAAGGAAAAGTTACGGCCCTCTTGTTCATGTAATTAGTGCGCAATTTAACAGCATGAAGTAGAACATTAAATATATTAGAGCTGTCATGAACAAATATTAATGCTTTCGTTAGAATTCAACTTTTACTTTAGAAAGATAGTATTTCAGGACTTCTCTTTTTTCTATCTTATACATGTGTAAAAATGCCAGTGAATAATTTATTCTGTTAGGAGCATATTTGGTTATAGTTTTCTCTAATTGACGAACATCATATCGAAGAATGTTCTGCACTTTTTTTTAATATCACAAAGTCTTTTTTATTGCAAGCAATGCTATCAAATTGAATTTTGAATAATTTGGAAATCTCATTTATACCACAAAAGCTTTTCAAATAGTACAAATATGAAAACTAGATAATGCAAACAATAATAGCGATGATGATTTACATTTCTAATCTTTCTCAAAAGAGATATCAAACCAATAATTGGTAACATCAATTGTATAGTTTTATAACTATGATTTACTTTTCTGTATTTTTAATCAGATGAGCAACATAAAAATTCTATCCAAGTTTAGTATTGTAATTTCTGCAGGGGAGATCATGAAGAATACTTATTTAAATAATGGGAGGAGGTTTCAATTATTTTGCTTTTCTACCATAAAATGATTAAAGCGGAAACACAACAATACACTTAAAGAAAGAAATAAGTTGTATGAAAACCTAGAATAAGAGTATAGCGCTGAGAAATTTTGAGGTAAAGTCTCAGAACTGTCTGGACATTTCATCTCCATAGGGTTATGCAAAAACCAAAAACAAATAAAAAATCACACCAATCAAGTAAAACAAACACACACACACACACACACACACACACACACACACACACACACACCACAAACAACTATAGGGACTTTATTTAAATTCTTCTAGCACTAAGGAGAAAGGAAGAGGGGAAAAAAAATCAACTCTCCAAGTTCACTACTATTCTTCCTGGTTGTCCCTGAACCTCATTGTATATCCGTAGAAAATCAATCAGTGCTTCTGTATAAGAGGGGAAATGTCCCCTTTACCTCCTCCTGTTCTTTTGGCTGGTTGAGTAATTAAAATAAGACTGACTAACCGGAGAAAATAAAATTTAATTTGTGAGCACAGAAAACCCGCATGAGAGAGTCAGAGACCCACATATGTGAGAAGTGCAGAAACAGAAAGGTAAAGTGAGGCACATATAAGCCAGAGAATAGGAGAGGGGCTGGGGCTTCACAGGGGAGGAGGATCATTCACAGGATGGTAACAAAAGCAGATGTTCAGTGATTGGATGATTTCCCTGCCATATCGGTAAGTCATAAATAATTATTCCTGGTAGTAACTCATTCTGGACAATGCCCTCAATTTAAATTATTTAAGGAAGAGGCAAATTTTCTCTTGAGCTCAAAGGTATCCATTACCTTGAGCTCAAAATAATCACATGCCCAGTGTGGCACACCTTGGCATATCTACCTAAATTCCTTCACTTTGAAAATGCTCCAAACCACCAGGATGTAGCATTTTCAAGGTCCTTATGAAAGACTGAGTTGAGGACATCGAAGGCCATTGGAGTAAACGACAATAACAGTGCTATGCACTAGTGATCATGAGGCATATAATGAACTGGGCTTCACTTGGGAGATCCCCGGTGACCAAAAAGCACTGCAAATGAAGTAGAGATTTAGAGATTAGCCAGCATGAAGAGAAAAGACTATTTTAAAAGGTAAAATTTCAGGTTGGTTGCAATTTGTGTAATGAGATTCTACTCTCAATGGAAAGTCCGTTACATGACAAATACAATTTAAATAATGAGAAGTTCTACGAGATGAGACAGCAAAGTCCATATATCCAGAAGTGGTATCTATCCTCACTTCCGTCCTTAGAAACCACAATGAATCTTTCAACTGCCGGTTCCTTTTGATCTACTTGACCAACTTAGTAAGTATAACCAAAGAACCTTCTTCCTTGGCAGCACGGAATTAGTTTATTGTTAAAATTTTGTTGAATTATTGTTGTGCAAATTAACAGGTATATTTTATTTCTTAAATGTATAAGTCTGAGGCCAACTTCCTGACTCTATGTAGTTCTTTTATTCAAGCTTACTGTATTAATTTATTTAATTATCCTACTCAGTAAATAGCGTTATCTATCGGGCTGATGAAAATAATAAATTACGAGGAGAAAAAATGGCGACCAGCAGGAAGGTAGGGAGGGAGAGAGTGTGAAAGTGCAAGGAAGTGATAGAGGAGTGTGTGGACGTGTGTGGTGTGTGTGTATGAGCTAGGGACAGCTAGATTCTGCAGGTCTTCTAAGGGGCTGCTAAACCGGGCAGTCTTAGGCGGCGGAGTCCAGCTCCCGGCGCGGACACTCCTAGGCGGCCAGCCCAGGCACAGCGACCACGCCATCTTGGGAAACAGAGCTGCTTGAGACTAGGATCCTGGCCTCAGCACCACCCAGTCTGATCTCAGACGCATACCAGGACCCTGCAGCCACTGGGGACAGAGACCTGCGACCACAGCTACAGACCTGCGGACACCAAAAGTTCGGAGATCCCCGCGGCAGATCCGTGAGTAACAGAGCCCACCCCCCCTTCCCGCAGGCTCGCGGGCAGCGCCATAGTAACTGATAGACCCGCCCCTTGCCGGGGCCTCAGCGCTGCAGGAACCTTGGCCTGGAAGTGCGCGAGCACCTTGGAACTGATCCTGCGCGCACTT
>NW_005353629.1:1754168-1781563 GCF_000412655.1 Myotis brandtii
AAAGAGAGAAAAAAAACAATTTCAAAACCATAATCTTGACAGAAAAAAATATTTAACTATATGAAATAGATATTTAAAAAAACAGAGATTCTTCAATTATTAATAAATTACTTTGCAGAAAAAAAAAGAAAATAATAAATTACTTGTGCTTCAACCAGACATTTTTGTCTCTTGAATTCTCAGCATCTTTATTAATAGTCACAGGCAAATTTCCAGTCCAAGGAGTGTTTTACATTTATTATAATATTCTGGGGAAAAAGTCAGTTGAGTTATATTTGCCTAGATACAGGGAAATATTAAAAGATTTTTCAATAATCAGAATCTAGAAGGAAAATATATAGATCAATTACTTTAAAAATCCTGAATGTGTTCAGTTAAAACACACACACACACACACACACACACACACAAGCTCACACAGCAAAATCTTTTGAGTAGAACAAACTTAATTGGTGATTCTTAAGGAAAAGTGTAAGGGGAATACTGAGATAAGTACTGTAGCTTTGTAGATTTTTTTCTCAGCATTTCTGCCTTTATTATGACTCAGTAATTCAAGAATGATTCATAAACTTGGTCAGAATATTTGAGTCATGAGAACAGAATATTCAGGACTATAATTACTAATTTCATGAGAAAAATGGAATCATAGGATGCTGTATTATTTGGTAGGTTTCAAATATTTGCCTCTGGTAGATAGTAATCTTCTTATTGATTTGTCTCTTGCTTAAACAAAAACACATTAGTAATTATATATAATAACTGTAATATATAAAAATGAATAGGTATCTAATTCTTTGTTATGCATTTACTTATAATCCCTGATAATTCTTTATCTGCATACGAATTAAGTACCAATTACCTCATTTAAAAATGATTTTATATATTGTAATTTGGAGTGTTTACTTATTAATACTTAATTTAAATGAGCAATGTATAAAATATACATTCTTCTACAATAACTAATGATATATCCAAGTAAATGAAAATAATTATTTAACTTACAAGTTAATAGTGATTACTACATTATTATCCTTTTGTCTGAGATTTTGTTTCCTTTAAATGATTTTAATACCATATTCTCATAGGTTTTCCAACTGCACTAGTTTGGGACATTATAACTATAAGTGATTCCAAAATCACTGTCCATACAGGTAGTCTTTCCACTTAGTGAAACACAGTTCTTGTGGTTGATAATTCATGTTGAAGGAAAATCAACTGTGATATTTTCACCTTAAAAATGGTGACTGAGGCCTCTGAAGCCTCATTAGAGAATCACCGTGAATGTGATTCCTCCTGGGCCCTCTTTATTGAAAGTGTCAGCAGTAATTTGTTAGAACATTCTCTCTCCTGGAACAGATTTGTGTTGTGAATTTGGAAAATATTTTCTGTTTATAGCAAGTCTTTAGTGGAGTTGAATTAAGCTCTGTTTTACAGATTAACCCGTGTTGAGGAAACAAAAGATTCATTAATCTTCATTTAAATTATTAAAAGTAATCTTATTTTTTTTCTCAATCTGCTCAAGTTACTAGAAAGTGGCATCAGGAATCAAAAAGAAATGATCTAATTGATTATTTTTGTGCAATATTTAAAAAATATTAGATTATTTTATAATTATTAATACATGAATGTTTTGGTTTTCACTAGTCATGTGAAAATGAGCTGCAGTATTTGTAACCTTTGTCTGACAAGCTTTCATGTCCAAGAGGTCATCAAAAGGTACACACTATGTGCCCTAACTGGTCTGGCTCAGTGGATAGAGCGTCGGCCTGTGGACTGAAGGGTCCCAGATTCGATTCCAGTCAAGGGCATATACCTTGGTCGTGGGCACATCCCCAGTAGTGGGGGGTGTGCAGGAGGCAGCTGATCGATGTTTCTCTCTCATCGATGTTTCTACCTTTCTATCCCTCTCCCTCTCCCTTTCTCTCTGTGAAAACTCAATTAAATATATTTTTAAAAAGGGACACACCATGTGCCCACTTTCGGTGTAAACGTATTTCTGATTTCCTGAATAAATCTTGCTAAACTGCCATGAAACATTAAGCTCTTCACACTTCAAGTGGTCTCCTCTAATTACATTTCCTTAGCTTTGGATTTATAATAGAAGCTGGTCTTTGGGTCAAAGGGAGGATATTAGAAAATCAGTTGAGAACACACAAATGGCAAGTTGAATAGGGGCATTTCAGAAATTAGGAATAATATTTTTATACATAGTAATGGGCGGGTAAATATGTATATAATATCAAATATATATATATAAATTTTTTTTTCCCATCACTCTTCCCAATTACTCAAAGGCATTTGTGTCAGTTTCCTAAGGAAAGCAATGATCTATTTCTGTGACAGTCAGCAGGGGGCAGTAGGTATCATTGAAAGATGACTGAAGAAGTGTGAACAAACTGTCTTTCAATGAGTTAGTTCCCTTGCAAACTCTTCTAAGAACAAACCTGTTACAGCCAATCACTTTGCTGTGTTTTTGTTTGTGTTGTTATAAATCTGGTTTGGAAACAAGCTGATGTAAAAAGCAAACTGTAGCCTAGATTTCCCTCAGTATACTTGTTGAGTGTATTTATTTTCAATGGAAGAAATTTAATCCATGTAAATAAAAATTCTTACTGGGACATCAAGAATAACATATTTGGATATGAGCAAGGCCTTGCCTATATATGAACAGCTGAGAACTTGATATGAGTGATAATCTCACTCAGTTCCCCGTCCAGGAAAGACATTCAAATATGAACTCTAACTTTTCTATGTGTCTGAGATTACAACACTATTTAGATTATAGCCTATTGTAAAGCCAATATTTTCTAAAGTAAAGCATTAATATATTAAAAATAGTTTTTATTAGCTTAAAACTGCTTCAGTGAGGGTTTGTGCTTTGTTTTGTTTTGTTTTCTGAAGTCCATTTAAGAATATAGCTCTATGGAGCTATGATGCGCTAATGGCAGTGATTATATGACAGAGCTGCACAATAATAATTTGCAGTCTGTCATGTGCGAAATGTTGCATTGAAGCAGATAAACGCAGCCCGCTGAAGTGTGCTCTATATCATTGCATTAGACGTAATAGCACAGACTGTGCAACAGTATATAGAAAAGCAAGGTGTTTCTTTTGTGATTAGAAGTTTGATTACTAAAAGTTATCATTCTGCCAAATGTTTTAAATGTTTTTCTTATACGTTTAACTGGAAGTTTATAGGTTAATTAAAATGATCCACCACAAATGCAGAAAATCCATTAGTGAGAAGAAACAAGTTTGCTCCACCTAGTTCTTTTTTACAACCTCAAGAAGATTTGAATAAATATCACATTCAATCCCACCCATTATCCTATTGCCTCTTATTTGTAATGAATATGGAAAAGATGATGAGAGGCATATCCAATGAGAAAGGCCATGGCACTCACATGCCAAATAATATTATCACGACTCTTATCTCCTAATGGAGCTAGAAAATTGAAATTGTTCTGCAGAATGACCCTCATCATATTGAGGTTTTTTTCCCCTTGAATGTTGTGAAGGAGAGCAGAATATGCCACCCCAAAATATGACTCTTTGGCATAAGGATTATTTTGACCTGGTTATTAAAAACTAACAGACAGACAGACAAGGGAGAAGCTCTGAAAACCAAGTGGAAGTTACACTTTTGAAAAAAATATTTCTATTTACGAGGGAGAGCTGAATGTACAAGCGTGTTTCGCTCTGTGTAGAGGGAAGAAACCCTCATTGATGGAGAAGGCAGGGATTTCAATCTGCATAACAATCTGCATAACTCCCATGTACACAAGAGGCATACATGTTATTAAACTCCCTTTCCCCTTCTCCTATTCATCTATCTTTTATTACAGGGTAGGGGATCTCAGTCAAGAACCATAGTTGCTATGAAGAAAAACTGTCAGGTGTACCAATGTCACAACATGGGCACCTAAGACTTAGTGTTTGCATAACTCCCCTGTACACAAGAGGCATACATTATTAAACTCCCTTTCCCCTTCTCCTATTCATCTGTCTTTTATTACAGGGTAGAGGATCTCAGTCAAGAACCATAATTGCTATGAAGAAAAACTGTCAGGGGTACCAATGTCACAACATGGGCACCTAAGACTTAGTGTGCCATCACCAATATTTGTCCCTGGAAAACTGAATCAGTTAGAAAAAAATTACATAGTCTGACTTTATGGAAAAACACATAAAGGCAGCAGGTGTTTTGCATAGGGGAGGTGCAGTCTGGGACTAAGAAAACCCCCTGAGAACTTCAGGGACAAGGACAATGTGCCTGTGCAAAGTCCCATCTCTGGAACGTGGTAACAGATCCTTTTTGCCCAATCTGAGGCCAGACCCCAGGCAGCAGCATTAACACTGGTTCTTAAGGATTGACAGTGACCCTTACCACATCTGTATAAACTGTTTTAGTGTTATACATCCATTACCTCAACAAATAAACGTCACAATCAAGATAGCCAACATATTCACCACCCTACCAATTTTTCTTGCACTCTCTTATCATTCCTGTCTTCTGCACCTCCACACCCCCCTTCATTCTCAGGAAGCCACGGATCTACGTGTGTCACTACAGATCAGTGGCACCTTCTAGATTTCACATAACTGGAATCATGCAGGACGTATTTTTTTTGCCTCACTTCTTTTGTCAGCATAATTATTTTGAGAGTCATTTCTGTTAAAGCATGTATTGACAGTGTTATACATCCATTACCTCAACAAATAAACTTCACAATCAAGATAGCCAACATATTCACCACCCTCCCAATTTTTCTTGCACTCTCTTATAATTCCTGTCTTCTGCACCTCCACACCCTCCTTCATTCTCAGGAAGCCACGGATCTACTTGTGTCACTACAGATCAGTGGCGCCTTCTAGATTTCACATAACTGGAATCGTGCAGGATGTATTTTTTCCCCTCACTTCTTTTGTAAGCATGATTATTTTGAGAGTCATTTCTGTTAAAGCATGTATTGATAGTTCTTTTTTATTTCTGGATAACATTGTGCTATGTGTATGTACCACAGTTTGCCCATTTATCTGCTGATATATGTTATAGACTGCATGTCCTGTTCCTCTCAGATTCATATGTTGAGGCCCTCATCCCCAGTGGGACTATGTTTGGAAATGGGCCTGAAAGAAATTCATTATATTAAACGAGGTCAAAGTGTGGGGCCTTGAGCCAATAAGATTAGGGGCTTTAGAAGCAGAGACCTTGGAGAGCTGTCCCCCTCCACAGGAGAACAGGGAAAAGGCCTTGTGAAGACACAGGCAGTGGCTTTATACAATCCAGGAACTTTCACCTGGAACCAAACTGGCTGGGACTTTGAACTTGGACTTTAACCCACAGAAGTGTAAGATATAAATTTCTGTCCTTTAAGCCATCCAGTCTGATATATATATATATTATGGCAGCACAAGCAGAATAAAGCAATAAAGGTTTGGGTTGTTTACAGGTTTGTCATTAAAAATAAATCTACTATTAACATTCATGTACAAACAGAATACAAGGCACCCAGTTAAATTTGAATTATTTGTAATTGCCTACATACATGCACACCAACATAAAAGACTAATACTGCACTAATACTAAAAATTATTCCTTGCTTATCTATAATAATAAAAGTATAATATGCAAATTAGACCGGACAGCCAAATGACCTTCCAGATTTCCTTCAGGAGGAAGCCGGGGCTGTGAGGGCTGAGCCCAGCTGCCACAGCTACGAGGGCCAAGCCCCCTGCATGAGTTTCGTGCATCAGGCCTCTAGTTTGAAATAAATCACCATTACCTAAACTATGTATTTCTTTCTTTAATTTTATTTCTCAAAGGAGTTTACTTTCTCTAAGATGGTTTTTTGCGCTATTTGCATATAAAATTCTTTGCAGTTATAGTTAATGTTTCATGCTGGAAGAGTATTTAGCAATATCCATGTAAAAAAATCACATTCTTTAAGGAATGAAATCCATTTCAAAAATAGTACAGTCATAGAAAATGCCATAATAATTATTCACTTAAATTTAAAATTCCTTTCCTCTTTATTAGTAATGTCTTCTCTTTTAATGGCAGCCTTGACACTTAAAATTATCATTTTTTTTGTCAATTTTAAATATATTTAACAATTTCTTTTAAGCAATGGAGCACTTCAATAACATAGCTTGCTTTTCTTTCTATTTGCATAATCCTATTGCTAGAGATGTTGAAAATTATGTACAAAAAATTAATAGGCTTTCTTAACAAATTATTTAAAAAGTCCCCCAGCCGACTTGGCCCAGTGGCTGAGTACTGAACTATGACCCAGGAGGTCACAGTTTAATTTCTGGTCAGGGCATATGCCCAGGGCTATGGGCTCCATCTCCAGTGGGGGATGTGCAGGAGGCAGCCCATTGATGATTCTCTCTCATCATTGATGTTTCCGTCTCATCTTCCCTCTCCCTTCCTCTCTGAAATCAATAAAAATGTTATTTAAAAAAGTAAACAAGAATTGGGGGGGGGGAACCTTAAGAATTAAAGCATGATCTTAATACTTTAAATAAACTGAGAATCCTCTCAACTGCATTTGCTAAAGAGCCAATGAAGTTTTGAATGCAAGGGAATTCAAGAATACAAAATAACAAAATCACGAGTATAACTGCTCAGTTCAAACAGTTTACATGAAGTAAGAGTAATAGCTCATGACAATGGCTGTCATATCAATAGAAAGGACATAGCTGCTAATAGAGAATCATTACACAGAATTTAGGTAATGAGGAGATAGAAAAAGAGGGCTAGGTAGGCAGTCAGGGACAGAAACCACGTGGAGGTAGGGGGAAGGGAAGTCAGACAGGAAGCAAACAAAGGACCTATTAGTAGAACTAGCTAGGTGGAGCAAGGCTGGGCAGGGAAAACTTGACCCTTTATCTGGCCAGGCGGGATCACAATTTCAAAGTGATGTCACCTTGGACCTGAAGTGGCAGTCCTCAATCAGGTCCTCCCACAGCGGGAAATTTGAACTTTGATATCATTGGATATTGCCAGTATTCTTTGAAGGGACCAATCAGAAGCTAGCAGAGTATATGAATATCCTCTAGACAAAGAGCTTAAGAGGTAACCCATGTGGGGCTCCCTTTCTGCTGTCTTGCAGCAGGAAATCCAAGCTGTCTTTTCCCCCCAGTAAATTTTTTCTTCTTCCCACTATTTTGTCCATGAATCCATTCTTCAGCTTTAAAAGACAAAGAACTCGGACCAGACCACCACATTTGTGTGTCAGTAGGACTCCCAACCCCTTCCCAAGAATCATTCATGTCCTGTTTCAGCTTAGAATAAACATTGTCTGTACCTCATTTGTGAGCACCCACAACAATTTCTACTTATATTAGCTCAGCCATAAATAGTATGATTTTTCTCATTAACTCTAAACTGAATAAGAGAGTCTCTGCAAAAAATTTGCTATTGTTTCTGAAGTCTTATCTTGAAGAGATTTTACCTGCAAGACTTATAAGCAAGCCTTTTTCATAAAAATACTGCAAAATCAGAATTTTTTTCATTGTAATTACTTGCAACCATGGCAATGAAGTAAAAGCAATGAATAATAACGATTTATTATTGCAGTTTTTTGTTCAGGCACTTGAAAATTTGCTTGCTTTTTTGGGGTTATAAAATACTGCTGGTAGAAGTATCTTGAAACAATCATTTGAGCTAAAAGCCTCATGATGTTATACACTTTGGAAGGCCATTACATCTTTTATTGTGATTATTTTATCTTCTCATCTGAATTTCTCTTAACCAAAATTGTTATTTAAATCACTTTGTTTTGTAGTAGTTGAGGAAATCACACATCTCCTATGCTGAGCTCTTAGCATATGCTGGCTTATCTGTAACTTTCCAAGATTTCTGAAATTAAGTGAACAATTGCAAATTCAGAAAGAGATTTAAAGGAAATTTCTCTCCCTTTATAAATGTCCACTCTTCAGAACAGTCATCATGAAATTTATACTTGTGCTTTGGCACTTGGGCATTCAATAATTTTTTAAAATGAGTTTGATGATCTCAGGAACACATGAATCTATTACTCATAATTTCTAACTGATAACTGATCATAAAGTGGGTTAAATTATTAAAAAGTTTCCAAACTTACAAACTAAAAGTAAACTGAAAAAGTATTGCCATTTAAGTGATTAAAAAATTAAATACTATGGTAAAAAATAGCTTTGCCTGCTGAATTTATGTAATTTATCAAAAACATATGAATGCAAGATATTTAGAATATCCCGACAATGTACATACAGGGTGCCAACTAAAATCACTCAATGAAAGATGTGCTTATAATGTAGGGAATGCTGGAAACCTTATATTCAATTTTTAATAGACATTGCTTTCACTGTTATTGAGTAAATTCCCTTAGAGTGAAAAGGTTAGATGATATGGTGAGTATTTATTTAAGACTTGTTAAATAAATACTAGCTAAGCCACTGAGTGAAACAGGTTTTCACATAAGTTTTTTTTTCTTATTTTATTAAATTATTATTGTTTGTTAGAGGGGAATCTTGTTCCCTTTCCTGGTTTTGAAATGGCAATCCAAGACAAAGTCTGTCAAAAAGACAAGGGTTGGAGGATCAAACTTTTTTGACTTTCATTCCAGAAGCCAGGCCAAGGACAGATACGCCATCCCTCTGCCTGCCCTCTCTCTACAGCTATTTCCTTTCATAGATACACAATATGCAAAACCCTGGACAAGCTACAGATGGCAGAAACAGGTGTTAGAATACTCAAAGTCAATTTCACGAACAAATAATAAGAATATGTACATAGGGCCAAAAATGTCCCTGAAAAATTTAATCCCGAGGAAACAAAATAAACTCAACATTAAAAAACCTCAAAAAAATAATAATTGGAGCTCAATACAGCGTGACCTTTACCACACAGCCCGGGAGACTATGACCCTAGCAGGTGAACACACAATGGGTCTCAAAGATGCACACAAAAATCTCAAATATCTTTGTGCAGGTGTTTGTGTGGACACAATTTTTCATCTCATTTGAGTAAATACCAAGGAGTGTGATCCCTGGATATTCTGGTCGGACTATTTTTTTAGTTTTGTAAGAAACCACTACACCGTTTTTCAATATACTGTGTACTTTATCTGTTTTAAAACGCCCAATTTGTAAAACAGCAGCTAGACGCCTCTTCATAGCTACTTGAATGGCTGAAATTGAAAAGAAAATGTTGGCCAGGAAGTGGAGAAACAGGCTCTCTCGCTCATTACTGGGAGGAATAACAATGGCAGAGCCACTCTGGGAGGTGGTTTGGATTCTGGAAAAGCAGAGTGGGGGGTGAGGGCATACAGAGAACGTTTCTGTAATGTTTTCTCAATGTTTCTGTAAACATAAAACTATCAAAAATATTTAAGTCTATGAAGAAAAACAATCCGAGGACTCACGGGGACCTGCAAATCTGTTTCCTCTGTGTGATCAGGGAAATTTCTCTCTGTGGGACACGATCAGGTATGAACCAACTTTCCCAGCGCCAGGTGCTGCCGCATCAACTTTTAAACCGATTTCAAAGAGTGCGGGGCTGCATTCTTTTTGAAGTGCGGTCATGAATCCTGCGATACGATCAGGTATGAACCAACTTTCCCACCGCCAGGTGCTGCCGCATCAACTTTTAAACCAATTTCAAAGGGTGGGGGCTGCATTCTTTTTGAAGTGCGGTCATGAATCCTGCACCAAATCACAAAACCATCTGCATTATGTTGAGCACAATTTAATTGAGAATATCTAGTGATAGCTTACGATTCAATATATTCACATTGAACATATATAGAGCATATATACATGTATGTAAAAGACACTACATCTGCTTGTAAGATAACGCCGCACGACATCACATCACACAATGAGGGTTGCACAGCTGAGGGTGCATTTGCCCGATATGAAACCTGAGTGGAGATGGTGAGTGATGCAGCTCTGTGCATGCTGACCTGGGTGATTCTAAGGCCATAGACATGGCTACAGGGGAAGCCAGGTGCCAACAGCGCACCTTCTGAGTCATCAGCATCAACCTTTACAGAAAAAGCTAAGTGAGGTGATGGAGAGAAGGAAGGAAGTGTGCTGTAGCTGGAACTTGAAGGACCCCCTGGAGAGGACGGTTTGAGGCTATCACTGCACGGTGACGTTCAGAGACGTACATATGAGAGGAAGGAAGTAGACTCTTCCTCTTTGTGGGAATGGCAGTTCTAAAAGAGCACAGGAGGAGGAAAATACTGTTGAGGACACTTTAGGAATGACAATATGCCTCTAAACAGTAGTTTCTCTTTTTTAACTTCACACGGGATAAATATAACTATTAGGGGCTCCTCAAAGTTTTATTTCTAAATTGATTATATAACTAATATTTTTACTTTATTAGTTATTGTAAGAACAGCTGCTTAATTAAGTTAAAATCTTAGTTATTTTAACTTTTTGTAATTTAACAAAATAAATCTGTTTATTCACTTTTTTCCCAGCACTTATCATTAGATTTAAAATATCATAAAATAGTTATCATTCTGCAGATTGTTAAACATAAAAAGCTTACAAAGTTTTTGCCTCTGTAAATTAGCTAAATTTACTATGTGATTTCCAGAAACATCTGTATTTTTATTGTTATTGTTATAAAATTCAGCACAACGTATTTCAGTTACTTTTTGAAAGTATTGCAATCCCACAATAAATCCCTATAATCAATATAATTCCTCATATAGTAGTAATGAGGGGAACCAAGTTGTTTTGTATGTATTTTATGTGTGTGTTTTTTTATTGATTTTTTACAGAGAGGAAGGGAGAGGGATAGAGAGTTAGAAACATCGATGAGAGAGACACATCCATCAGCTGCCTCCTGCACACCCCCTGCTGGGGATGTGCCCGCAACCAAGGTACATGCCCTTGACCAGAATCGAACCTGGGACCCTTCAGTCCACAGGCCTATGCTCTATCCACTGAGCCAAACCGGTCAGGGTATTTTATGTTATTTTATTACCACAATGATACTCTTCTTTGAAACGCAAGTTGTTTGTTTGAGTGACTGCTTGATGGTTATGCTTTGTTCTATTATTTTAAAAACAGTTTAAGTATGCTTTTAGTTATTTCTAGGGATCCTGGAGAAGAATCATATCTAGCTGGGCAATATTCATGAAGTAATTACTTGGAAAATGTCATCAAGTTTATGAACTAGGTGTGGTTTTATTAGATAGAAGATTTATTTAATAAAAAAACCTCATTTTTTGTTTACAACTAATTTTTATTCCTACTATCTTAAAATCAATCATGAGATCACACCAATAATCAATAAAACTGTCCATGATTTGATAATATTTCAAAATGAGATTTTATGCTAGTATCATAAAAATCTTATACATTTTACCAAAATGGTTTTTGTTACAGAATAATATTTTATTTCCCATTTTTGTAAATTTTTACAATACTGTGGATTAGGGTTACCTTTTGCATTAAATATATGAATGGGATAGAACTAGATGGTAAATTTAGGGTACTTGAAAGGATAGGGCTTATAACATGGATTTGGAAATTTTTCCAAATATGGTCTAACTAAGCCACTGAATGAAACAGGTTTTCACATATGTTTTTTTTCTTACTTTATTACAATTTTTTTGTTAGAGATGAAGAAATTTCCATTTTCAAAATCAGACTGGCCCTATATAAAACATAGGAGATTTTAAATTTCTATTTAACAATTTATTCAATCAAAGCAGAGGATTTAAGGCAATTGAGTATATTCTGAAGTTAGGGGAATATTTTCATGTAGTAACTCAGAGATAAAAGGCAAAATGTATTTTAGTCAATGTTGAAAGGGGCCTGGAAAATGAATTCTCAAATCATGCATATGTCTTGAATGAGCAATATTTCTTAATTAGATAATGGGAGTAATCTCTGGATTGCCATGTGAATGGACAGTATATTTGTTCTGGTGAATGAAATAAATTTGGACTCGAATTACTGTGCACATTTAAAATCTAGCCCATAAACTATAACTTAAAATTTAGCATTTTTGTAATTTCTCTTCTATTTCAAAAGTATACATGATTTTTAAAGAAATATTTCTTACTGACAAACAGTAAGAACTCAATATACATGAGCTATTATTATTACCACTGGTCCCATAGACATATGATTTGTATTTGCTGCTGATAGCTCCTCACATGGGGATTACACTAGGTTTTTTGCTCTGTGACATGAAATACTTGCTCTTAGCAGGGTAGTTGCAGATATACTTCTTGTTTTGATGGTTTTATACTCCAAGGTAATCACACCAGGGGTCTCTGAAGACAGATCTTTAAATGCTTGGTGTCTACACCTTTTGGTGCTGTTCCAATCAGCTCGAAATGCAATTGTGCCTTGGCACTTTGCTGAAGTAAATGAAAGGTTCTGAAGTCTCTGAAAATCAGAATGTGAGTTTGTCTCATGCCTGCTCAGTGGACTTGTGTTCTTAGAAATTCAATGTATTCCCAGATGGCTAGTATATAGCCAGCATTTCTTGGTGCTCTAACATGCGATATACATAAAAAATTGCCAGCTAGGCTAGTATATGTTTAAGAGATTTGACTGCTGTATACTTCAAACATTTCTTACATTGTGCCATCTGGCAGACAGAAACGTTAATGAATTTTTAAACTTAATGGAATATGCCCAGCATTAGGAATGTCTGAAAATTAGATGCTAACCACTGGTAAAGGACAGATTTATCAATAAATACCCCGCAAAATTGAAATCCTTTGTTTTTTGCCAGTAGAGTAGCAACACATTTCAAAGTGGTAGTAAAGTGGCTCAGACAACTGTCTGGATAGAAATAATAATTGATGAATACAGTAGAGCTCTCTTTGCTATTTAAAGAAATTGCATCCATAGTATCATGACATTTTTTTTTGAAATGTGGTTTTAGGAAGTGTTTTTGATATTAAGTAGAACATTTCACTTAAAGTTTAAACAAATTTATGGACATGTTGGAAAATTCTGATAATGGTTTCAAATGCTCTTATTTTATTGAAAAGTTTCTCTGTCATTCAAAGAAAATCTTTTTATTAAAGTTCCACTTCTAATGCAACTGCATTTTGCATACAATAAGTCTGGAAATAATATAAAATTACTCGCCACCAGAGGGTAATCTATTGTGCTCTTCTCCCCCATCATCTTAGTCTCTAGGCATTGTAGTTTTCTCCCTTGTATGAACGCACTAAAGAAGAGATTCCCTGTACTTCTGCCAAAAAGCAAAATGCAGAGAATCAGGCAGAATGCTCGCAGTAAAGAGCAACCCATTTAACAATACAAAAACTGGAAATAGTTGAGGCAATCTGTTGGGTAAATTGGGGAAAACTCTTTCAAAAAGAACACATATGTGAAAATTACAAAGAAAATATTATCATAGTTTTAGAATCATAAATGAACATTTATAAAACATAAAGAACCAGTATAAAACCATTCCTTCAGAATTTTAAAAACAATATTGGAGAAGCATAAAATTCATTTTTACAATGTCTTCGAAAACACCCCACGTAGAAAATCACCAGAATGCCTGTCATTGTACTAACATCACGTACAAGGTTTCGTTAGCTGAGCATGTCTATGAGATTCTTTGTTTTATCCTTCATCTGTGCTATGTATATACTAGAGGCCCAGCACGCGAAATCGCTCGAGACCCAGGCCCACTGCGCCGGCTGGACCCCAGACCCGCCTCTGCCACGCCAGCCTCGGGCCCTGCTCAAGCCCTGCCTCGCTGCGTGAGCCCTGAGTCCCGACCCGCGAGAGGTGCTCCATGTACCTGCAGGTGGCCAGCTGTTTGGTCATTCTGCCATTACGGCATCACGACCACAGGCCTTTTATGATAGAGATACATTATACGTATAGGTGTTCATTGCTTAAACTATTGCTTTGCTACGTTAATTTTAAAATGTGGAAGACTTCAAATAACTCATATTCAGTTTAAATAAGTCCACTAGATAGAATTAAGATAGAATCATATTAAAAATAATTTATAACTCACTTGCCCATCAATTTTCGCCTCTCCCTCCAAACACCATCCTTTTTTATGTTGCAGATGATGGAAGGGGTAGGTCAAGGGGCATCAATCCCTACAGTGGGTACCACGGAGAGAAACGTCACTGCAGATGCAAGCACTTGCCAGGCTGGTTGCTAGCACTTCCTACAAAGACAACACATCTTCCACACAGGACAAGCTCTCTCGCAGGAGTGGGCTAAACTGTCTCTGCAGAGAGACTTACGGAAGAGATCAGGATGCACAGGAAAGAATAAGGGACCTTTGGAGAAGTGAGGCATAGGTGTCCCTGTAGATGGGACCGTGAAACTAAGGAGACAATCAAACGGAAGCCCTTCTAGCCCCTACCTCTCATGAAGCCACATTTTATTTGAAGCAACGGTGGGCGACCAATCTCTAGCCGACCGTTCGCTGCCTCCCCTCAAGGCCTGAGAGGCTCTGCAGCTGGATGCTGTCTGCTCTCCGTGACCTCTGCTGTTCCCAGTGAGAGTGCCAGTAACAGAGAAATTGTACAGGGCGACTCCCTTCCCTCCATCCCCAGTGTGCATATTATTCAGCCAGGACAAAACAGGCACGTCCTTAATTGTTTACTAATTGCAGCATACAATGCCTGCCTGGTTTCTTCAATGAGATCCTACACTCCACCAGGGAAGGGGCCCTGTTAATTCTGCATTGTTTACACTTAGCTCAAAGTACATTCTCAGGAAATACTGGGATATTGATCACACTTCCACTGACAACCCATGTTTTCCTAGTTTTGTTTTTTTCTGTAAACTTTTGTCATTTCTACTGATAGGACTGGTTGTTTTTTGATGGGAAAAGATGGTTTATATTACCTCAAACTGAAAGGTGACATCAATCTGTATACAGAGAAAAGGACCATAATTTTTAAAAATTGAATGATGAACTAATTCTGTTTTAAGTATAACCAACATTTTGGATAGATTTTGAAAGATAGAGTTAGGGAATAGGAATTCTTTTTTTTTAAAATTAGTCATATTCTCTATTATTAATTGTGTTGACTTTGGGCACATTACTTAACTACCCTCTTCCCTGTAAAGTTATGGAAATACTTATTCATACCTCAAAGGGTTATTAAGATATTTAAATTAATGTTGTATAATGAAGAATTTAGCTGGCTTTTGGTCCTGGTTCACTGGAATTTCCAGAGTGATAGCAGTGCCTTTGCTATTCATATTCATATCCCCTGGACCACAGCTTAGCTTCTACTAACCAGGTAACTCATGAAGGGCCGGTGGATAATTGGGGTTTTGAGCCCAGACACACTAGCTGGACCTGGTGACCTCTGGGGATTGAGCTCGATTACAAAGCTAGTGATTCAACCAATCATACTTATGTAATGAGACTCCAATGAAAACTCTGGACACCAATGTCAGGAAGCAGGGGAGACTTGGTTGGAAAGTCAGTAAGGTTGGAAATTCTGAAAAAGGAGTGGGCTGAAGGCGGCCTGCCCTGTTTATCAGAATTCCAATTTAAGGGGAGTTTGGCCAAAGGCTGCCACTCGTAATTGTTCCTTGACCTTTCCAATGAAGTCTGTGTATGTATGGACCCTCGGGTGTTTACTGGAATCCTTATGCTTAATCTTTAGGTGTCCTTGCTTAAAGGACACGGTAGACACATGTGTCCTCCCAAGATAAAAGGTAAATTTTATCTCAAACTGCTTTTACAATAAAAGCCAAAAGAGGTAGGTGATCGAGGCTGTCTGGTTCCTTTAGCTAGGCAATACCTTAGCCCTCTCTTTCACAGCAATCCTGTGTCAGTAATCATTCATCCGTCCCTCAGGGTCTGCTGGTCAGTGCTGGCAAAGTGGTGCCCAGTATGAGAACCAAGGAATGCAACAATACATGGTGGAACCCTCATAAACAAAGAGGAAGAAAACTAAAGTAATTGTGCAGTAAGTCATATAATAAAGATTAAAATACACACCTTTCTAAACTGCCTTTTGCCTTATTGAGCTGTCTCTTTTTTTTTTTAAAAAAAAGGTATTTTTATTGATTTCAGAGAGGAAGGAAAAGGGAGAGATAGAAACATTAATGATGAAAGAGATTCATTGGTTGGCTGCCTCTTGCATGCCCCACAATGGGGATTGATCCCGCAGCCCTTGCATGTGCCCTGACCAGAATCGAACCATGATATCATGGTTCGTACATAGGTTGACCTTCAACCACTAAGCCATACAGGCAGGGGTGAATTCTCTCTTCTCAACACGCCAACTTAAAGATTAATTTGAACTGTTGTGGGTGGTAGTGTCTGCTGGTGAGGACACTGGAGCAATGTGGCATGGAAGTGAATTCAGTTAGTTGTGCTAAAGCTGTGTGGGTGCCCCTGTACTAAATGTGGGGAGTTCAGCTCCTTTACATTCTACAACTGCTTATTTAAACCCCCACTCTGCCCAGAGGTGATACAACAGTCATGGATGTATATGTATATTTTTTCAAGGAACCTTTTTACTGATTAAATCACATGAACAATTGTAATAAAACACTACAGGGGCTATTTACCTTAGAGACTCCGAGGGTGGTACCCAAAGCCATTTATTCTCAGAGTCCTAGTCTCCGATGAGGGTTTGATAAACTTATGTAGCTTGACCATCTTGACTACTGTTCCATTTATCAAAGCAGAAGATTGGTCCGGGGAGGGGTTGCCCTACTACTTATATTCCATTTTCTTTTTTTTTTATTTCAAGGTGCATTTACAGTCTCACTTCATTAAGGGCTTTTTGCACAGTGCATCCACAGTCTCATTTGACATAAACCCTCGTGACATCATCAACCAGATGTGTATGGTTTTCAGAACACAATGTGTAAATAAATGGTCCTTTTAATTTTTTAAGGTTTGTGAGAATGGCTTCAGTTTGAATAATTCTGCACTCCTTTTTTAAGTCCTGGTCTCTCAGATGGGCCCCGGATACGTGTGTGAGGACTCCCTGTGGTACAGAGGCCTGACAGGGTCCTTAGTGAATAATTCCTACTAATATGAACATACATGCTGCCAACGACTTTCAGCAACTTCTAGTAATGAGGAGGAGATGTTTCTCCCCCCAAAAAAACCAAACTTCACATTTATAACAAGCTACTAGAACCATCAATCATGGGATCTTGAAATCTTGACAAAGTCTCAATTCTCCTGGAAAGTGTGTCAAAGGGCATCTTGCAGAAAAGCTGTAGGCTCATGAATATTTATAAATACGGTGGTGAATTTGACAACATCCTCAGGCTTTTTGCTCTTCACCTTGTGGATGTGATGTGCTATGTGAAGTAAATTATGATCAGCATGGCTAGGGAAACCAGAGAGACGACGTGCTGGCTACGGCTTTTCCGCAGGTCCCACATATTAGGCTGCATATGTATTACTACTTCAAGAAAATTCCTGCTTCGGCAAAATATGCACTTTACATGCTTTACTCTGAAAGGCATTCTCTAGTCTAACACTCCAAAGGCATGTTGGGGATTAGTTTGCCTGTGATTTTTAGTTATTTTGAAAAATGTACATTGGAGCTGACCAGTTATATCTGCTGATATAGAACAGGCGTTTGTAGTGGACGTGGCTCCTTTAACTTGTGGTTCATGGACCATATTCCACATTTGTCAAGCGCTGCAGCCTCCATCCCAGGTGCCATGATGGCCACAGTGTCCAAGCCTGACTAGGGCTCCACTTTCCTGAAGGTTCTGGCTATGAGGACCTGTGGTGACCGCTACACAGAAGGAAATGCAGAGTAGGACAAGGGCACATACAAGGGAAACTAAGTCTAGCACAACAGATGGAAAATATATTTTTAAGTAGTATTTAACATGAGAGTTAGCTAAAAGATTTGTAAAGGAAAGAGGAAACTCTGTAGTGAAACATAGGTAAGAAAGTATAACATAGCATAAGGACTAGACAAAAAGACCACTACAGCTGGAGAATGGACAGTGAAAGTGAAGCCTAGAAATGTAGCCTGAGGCTCTGTTGTAGGGGGCACATGGCCTTGTCATACATTTTGAACTGAATTTGAAAGGGTGTAATTGAAGTGTTTTAGGCAGAGGAGTGATGTAAAAATATCTGTGCTTCTAAGTATTACATTGGGTGCAGTAAAGAAAAGGAACTAGAACACAAAGATAAAGGTACAGAGACCTGGTAGAGGTGAGGTGGCAAGCAAGGCATGTTTCCACAGTGGACTGATTGGTCTAGTGCAGTGGTCAGCAAACTGCGGCTCGCGAGCCACATGTGGCTCTTTGGCGCCTTAAGTATGGCTCTTCCTAAGCCTTAGGAGTACCCTAATTAAGTTAATAACAATGTACCTACCTATATAGTTTAAGTTTAAAAAATTTGGCTCTCAAAAGAAATTTCAATCGTTGTACTGTTGATATTTGGCTCTGTTGACTAATGAGTTTGCCGACCACTGGCAAAACCAGCTAGGGCAGTGATGGCGAACCTATGACACGCGTCTCAGAGGTGACATGTGAACTCATTTTTTTGTTTGATTTTTCTTTGTTAAATGGCATTTAAATATATAAAATAAATATCAAAAATATAAATCTTTGTTTTACTATGGTTGCAAAGATCAAAAAAATTTCTATATGTGACATGGCACCAGAGTTAAGTTAGGGTTTTTCAAAATGCTGACACACCGAGCTCAAAGCGTTCGCCATCACTGGTCTAGTGTGTAAAAAATGGCAGATTGGAAAATAAATTAATTTGAGAAAATCCTATATAATAAAAGGGTAATATGCAAATTGACCAAACGGTGGAATGACTGGTCACTATGATATGCACTGACCATCAGTACTAAGAATGTCTGACTGACGGCTTAGGCCCGCTTCTGGACTGTGAAAGGGCACAGGCTTGGCTGAGGGAAGCCCCCCCACCCCAACTCCCCGCCCAAGTGCATGAATGTTGTGCACCAGGCCTCTAGTTGGTAGATAAAATTAATATAAAATTGTAACAAATTCTATTTGGATTAAAGCAATGTATTTTAATTTGAATTAGTGGATATAAATGTTAAGTGTTAGGGCTAGGATTAGAATTTGGGCATTTTGAAGTGATGCCATTGTAGTAACCTGGCTATTATTTAACAGAGAAGGAGGAAAGGGAAGGCTAGATAATGCAGGCATGCATGTATACAGCTTTGCCAAAAAGCTGCATTTACACTTTCCAAGTCTGTTCCCCCTGATCGACAGGAGAAGGGACTGCAGAAAGGCAGTTTAGACGCATGCCCAGTAAGGGCTGAATGGTATGGGTGCCGACCACTGGTCTAGTGTGTAAAAAATGGCAAATTGGAAAATAAATTAATTTGAGAAAATCCTATATAATAAAAGGGTAATATGCAAATTGACCAAATGGTGGAACAACTGGTCACTATGATATGCACTGACCATCAGTACTAAAAATGTCCGAGTGATGGCTTAGGCCTGCTTCTGGACTGTGAAGGGTACAGGCTGGGCTGAGGGAATTCCCCCCAGCCCCCCACCCTCCCCGTCCAAGTGCATGAATGTCGTGCACCAGGCCTCTAGTTGGTAGATAAAATTAATTTAAAATTGTAACGAATTCTATTTGGATTTAAAGCAATGTATTTTAATTTGAATTAGTGGATATAAATGTTAAGTGTTAGGGCTAGGATTAGAATTTGGGCATTTTGAAGTGATGCCATTGTAGTAACCTGGCTATTATTTAACAGAGAAGGAGGAAAGGGAAGGCTAGATAATGCAGGCATGCATGTATACAGCTTTGCCAAAAAGCTGCATTTACACTTTCCAAGTCTGTTCCCCCTGATCGACAGGAGAAGGGACTGCAGAAAGGCAGTTTAGACGCATGCCCAGTAAGGGCTGAATGGTATGGGAAGGTGCCTACCTGTCTGCCAGTCATGCCTGGGAACAAGTTAGAGGCCAGGATGGGTGTGGCACTGAAAGTGCATGAAACCTGACTATTTAAACTTCCAAACAATGGAAGTGCATGCTCTCTCTTCTCTCTCATGCACACCAGGTTCCCGGCCCTCCTGTGGCAGGGGATGCACCCCCTTGGGCCCACCTGGTGCACAGCCATGTTGGCCTCCACACATGGACCAATGAACTTTTATCTGGCCTGCATGCTGAACCTCACCCACTAGCCCTGTTTCTGGCTCTGCTGGAACCTCAGCTGCTACACCTTTTCCAGGACTGGCGTAGGGGCAGAGGAGGTTGGAACCTGAGAAATGTAACTCCATGCGAGTTAATCTTCCACATCCCATCCTCCCGTACGAATCTTAGAAAATTCACTTTCTGAAGATATCACAAGAAGCTCACTCCCACGGGTGTCTGGGGAGTCTGGACCGTTAATTCCTCCTGCAACAGAAGGAAGGGCCTGTGGCCCGTTAAGGTGAAGATTGGATTTAGGTAACCAAATAAAGAGGTCTGAAGTGCACAAGAAAGTGTTGGGCTAAAATTACGATATGGGCACCCGGCTGGCATGGCTCAGTGGTTGAGCATGGAACTATAAACCTGGAGGTCATGGTTCAATTCCCAGTCAGGTCACATGCCTGGGTTGCAGGCTCGATCCCCAGCAGGGGTCGTGCAGGAGGCAGCTGATCAATGATTCTCTTTCATCATTGACGTTTCTATCTCTCCCTCTCCCTTCCTTTCTGAAATCAATAAAAAATATATATATATTTTTAAAAAGATGGGGTATTATTAGCATATAAATGGTGAATCCATGAGAGTAGACAAGCATACCTATGGAAGAAATTGAAAAGATAAAAAAAAAGAAAGCACGAAATAACAAAACTGCAATTCAAGTGTCCGGTAAAGAGTTAGCCTTAACCACTGTGACCAAACCACAGGCTTGTCCCCTTGGGCCCACCTGGTGCACGGCCGTGTTGGCCTCCACACATGGACCGATGGACTTTTATCTGGCCTGCATGCTGAACCTCACCCGCTGGCCCTGTTTCTGGCTCTGCTGAAACCCCAGCTGCTACACCTTTTCCAGGACTGGCGTAGGGGCAGAGGAGGTTGGAACCTGAGAAATGTAACTCCATGCGAGTTAATCTTCCACATCCCATCCTCCCGTACGAATCTTAGAAAATTCACTTTCTGAAGATGTCACAAGAAGCTCACTCCCACGGGTGTCTGGGGAGTCTGGACCGTTAATTCCTCCTGCAACAGAAGGAAGGGCCTGTGGCCCGTTAAGGTGAAGATTGGATTTAGGTAACCAAATAAAGAGGTCTGAAGTGCACAAGAAAGTGTTGGGCTAAAATTACGATATGGGCACCCGGCTGGCATGGCTCAGTGGTTGAGCATGGAACTATAAACCTGGAGGCCATGGTTCGATTCCCAGTCAGGTCACATGCCTGGGTTGCAGGCTCGATCCCCAGCAGGAGGCGTGCAGGAGGCAGCTGATCAATGATTCTCTTTCATCATTGACGTTTCTATCTCTCCCTCTCTCTTCCTTTCTGAAATCAATAAATGAAATCAATAAAAAATATATATATATTTTTAAAAAGATGGGGTATTATTAGCATATAAATGGTGAATCCATGAGAGTAGACAAGCATACCTATAGAAGAAATTGAAAAGATAAAAAAAAAAGAAAGCACGAAATAACAAAACTGCAAATTCAAGTGTCCGGTAGAGTTAGCCTTAACCACTGTGACCAAACCACAGGCTTCTGTCTCTTGTTCCTTGACCTCCCTTTCCTTATAGCACTGACTTAGAAAACCTTAAACTGTAAATTCTTTCTCTGCCCCTTTTGAGATGTAAATCTTTTAAAAAGCATCTTGACAGTTACAATATGCGGTTGTCTTTCTCGGGGACCTGGAAAACATCCATTTATAATGCGATCATCAAGAAATATAGTAGAGTAAGTCCTCTCTTAATGTAGTCAATAGGTCCTTGAAAACTGCAACTTTAAGCAAAAGACATTTAAGGAAATCAATTTTATCATTAACATTACAATAGACTAATTGATAGAAAAAAGAATGATGTCCCTATAGTATTTCTGGTCACAAAAACATCACCAAACTTCTAAATAAAGCCTCAAACACAAATAATATTAAACAGTGAAATAAATGTGTTCTACACAGACTTAAGATTTAGACATGCCAAGTCACCCAACATGCATGTCTTCGGGATGTGGGAGGAGACTCACATACCCTGAGAAACCCACGCAGACACGGGGAGAATGTGGAACGGCTTTGAACACATCAGTATTATCTGAGGACCTGCCGTAGCTCCATCTTTCAGTTTCTGCGGAAGAGTTGGAGTCTAATCTTGGGGAGCACCTTGCTCCTAGCTGTAAAACACCTCCCGTCTGAAGATGTTAGAAGGCTCACTTTTCCTTCGTGTAAAGCCAAATAGCAAACATACATGGCCTATCATCTCCCATTCACCTCAGCTCGGAAAATCCCCACCTCCTGCCTTCTGCTTCAGAGAAGTTCTGATCTCTCTCCTGAATTGAAATTGAGTCTTCTTTGCCTGTCTAACTCTATCTGGTGCCACAAAAACAGACTGAGAATGTGTGTTGTAAATACGAAGAAAACCAGGATACTATAACATTATGGAAGCCAGGGAAAGGTAATGGTTCAAGAAAGAAGGAATGCCCTTCACTGTCCCAAACTGCTAAAATATCAAGCAAGATAACCACTAAATACACTGTATTGGGTTACATAATAAACATCACTGAAGATATAAATAAACATATTGAAATCAAAGTGCATACAGTGTATGGGCGAAGGCTAGCTTGGAAAGGGTTAAGGAATAAGTGGAAAGTAAATGAATGGAGATGTTAAGCGTAGGTAAGAATAATGTACACAGCCTCTGAATCTAAGTTTTTTTTAAAGTTAGTATATATTTGTACAGTTAAGAGAACCCATTGAAGAGATTCATTTCTTCTGCATGCCATTTTCATAACCTAATCACCTTAAGAAACCCTGTAAGAAATTCCACAACTACTTTGCTGACTTCATTTGTAAAATTTAAGGATCTGTAGTGTTGTTACTAAGAAGTGTTCCTTTTAATAATTTTACAGGTTCCTAAGATATGTTAGTTCTATGTGAACTTGAAGGCTAAGAGAAATATTATTAGCAGAAGCATTTGGGCTAAAGCCAGTAAGAAGTGTGTCATCATTCTGTTCTGGTCACTTATTTTGTTTCCTGCAAGATGAATGGAGAACATCTCAGAAGCTGGCTTGCTGACACAACTTCCATTCATGTGTCCTTGCTCATCCCCTTCATGGTTCCGCTCAAAATCTCAGAGGGAAACAGTATTTCACTGCTTATTATTAGTATTAGTATTTTGGAATATATTCCTATGACATGATTTTCACCAGAATATTTTTTAAAGCTATTTAGCCATTTTTATTGGGACAGCATGTTATAATGGGGACCTGTAAATTCCCAATAGGTGAATAGGTATTAAAACTACCATTTATAAAACTTAATTACTGTTGTGAAATTTGTAACTAAAAAAATAGTAAGTATTAGCTTCTATAAATCCATGTAACCTCCTTAATATTAGGCAGTATTATGTCAGACAAGAGCTTTCTTAACCTAGAGAGAAAGATAGATAATAGATAAATAACAAAGATGAAATTATACTTTAGAGTTACTCTATCAGCAATATATCTTCCCTGTTACTTCAGATTAGAATCAGTCTTAGTTCTCAGTGGGGATGGGGGTAGTTTTTATTTTCCTTGTTCCCAATAGCAACGGTGCAATAAAATCACCCTGTATTTCTTCACAATCTGCTATCTCTCTTCTAACCTAAGTCTTCTATGGCACAGTCATAACAGAGGATATACTGGGTGATACCTTTTGGTGTATTTAACATATGTTCTTGCAACTGAAATTCAAATTATAAAGGTATATCAACCAAAGGCAATGTTGTTGTGCAAATAAAACTCTTCTGTTTTCCCCGTTCTTTATTTTTACACTCATCATCAGAAATTGAATATAGTATTAACATATCCTATCAAATTTAAATTCTCACGTTAAGTCCATATGACTGAAAATATCAAGGCACGGTCCTTAACTCATATATATACACAGTACATACGAATGCTGGCATCTCTTCCAGTTCCCTGGATACACATCCATAATGTGTGGGTGAGATTTGGGGGCCTCTGGTTGGAAATTTAGCTGTGATGGCAATAGAGGAGACGGCACTCACCCACACTGCGTGCCACTAAACATACCCTGCGTGGGGACGCAGAAAGGCAGTGCTCAGGGGAGGGACACCTGCACGCATAGATGGAGATGGAGGTCAGGAGCGCCTGGTACAGCAAGTAGTTTTAATCACTCATCTCCTGGCAGGGATCTCAGTTGAACTAACTCGTTACTGCCAAATTCTTGCCAAATTTCTCTTGTGGGATTTTCTGCTCACTAGACGGTAGGCTATTTATCCCAGAGAAATACACTCCCTTTTGCCCTGCATGGGGACGCAGAAAGGCAGTGCTCACCCTATAAAAGGGGAGGGACACCTGCACGCATAGTCGGAGATGGAGGTCAGGAGCGCCTGGTACAGCAAGTAGTTTTAATCATTCATCTCCTGGCAGGGAAACAATACGGAACCCCTCTCTCAGTTGAACTAACTCGCTACTGCCAAATTCTTGCCAAATTTCTCTTGTGGGATTTTCTGCTCACTAGACGGTAGGCTATTTATCCCAGAGAAATACACTCCCTTCCTGAACCAGGTCTTCTCACATGAACAACTATGGCATGAACAAGAACAGTGCATGAGTAAGAACAGCCCCTGCACACCTGTGCTAAATCCCTTTAAGCCCAAGGAGCAGTCCGTCTATCTGTTGTTTTTTCTGTATTTATATTTTACTCTGATATCTCCAATATGCTTATGAAGGCAACACATGTATCCATCATGGAGGAGCAGAAAATATAACATTATATACAAGAGAAATGTATGGCAAATCGTCATTAAAGGGCTGATTCAAAAGTGTTAACCTGCCATGTATTATCTTAGAGCCTTATTCTTCTCCTTACAAAGGAGAACTCCAAGAGTCCTGTCTTTTTTCTTTCTTTCTAGAATTCACACACCTTAAAGCATAAAATATTGTTAACAGTTTGCGAAGATTTAGGAGGTATTCTGGAAATATTAGCCTAGGAAAAATTCATTGACTGTAACCAGGAGAATTTCAAGATTATAGAGCATTTGTATTTGTGGGCCTACAGTCATGAACAATAGCTCATGGAAGAAAAATTGCCTTTATAGCAAAATGAGTTATTGCTAGGTTTGAGGCAAAATATACAGTTCCTTCTCAGGCTCTCCTAAGACTTTAGAAAATTTAAAAACGACAACAAAACTTTAATGCTACGGTTCAAGCTAAACATATTTACGTGTGATTCCATGGGCTGCTCACTGTGTTAATGCCACCACGGACCCAAGTCTCTGTGGATGGTATCCAAGGCCCTCCATTGACCCACGAGTTCAAGATTAACATTCTCCTGCATGTGTTACAGCTCTCTGGCACCAGCCATTTTCTATTAATAATCTGATGAACAGGCAAAAGCCAGCTCGATGTTTTCCCACAACTATGAAATGCGTTCAAAGCACTACTGGTGTCAGGTGGGCAGGAGGCACCTTAGTTACTTCTAAATTCCCTAGATAGTTATGGTAATTCCTTTTTTAAAAATATGTTTTTATTAATTTTTAGAGAGAGAGGAAAGAACAGGGATAGAGAGATAGAAATACCGATAAGTGAAACATCAGTCAGCCGCCTCCTACTGGGGATTGAGCCTGCAACCGGGTATGGCATGTGCCATGACTGGGAATTGAACTGGTGATCTCTTAGTTCCTGGGTCGATGCTCAACCAGAGGGACGCTGGCCGGGCTGTTATGGTAATTCTTAATAGTGGGGCAGGGGTAAGACATGGCTAGTGGAAAACTGCAGAATGGTTTTAACATTTTTAGCACCTCTTCAGTCTAATCGTTAGAGAATTAAAGAAATATTTTCTGGCCCTGTCTGAGTGTAGTCCTGATACAAGAAGGTTGGAAGTTCAATCCCTGGTCAGGGTATGTACATGAATCATCGATGAATGAATAAAAGAGTGGAACAATGATCAACATTTCTCTCTTCCTCGCCCGTCTCTCTCTAGAAACCAATAAAATATTTTCTGTAAATGTATTCCAATTTAAAAACCAACAAAACTTTAATGCTACGGTTCAAGCTAACGTTATACATATTTACGTGCGATTCCATGGGCTGCTCACTGTGTTAATGCCACCACGGACCCAAGTCTCTGTGGATGGTAGCCGAGGCCCTACATTGACCCACGAGTTCAAGATTAATGTTCTCCTGCATGTGTTACAGCTCTCTGGCGCCAGCCATTTTCTATTAATAATCTGATGAACAGGCAAAAGCCAGCTCGATATTTCCCCCTAACTATGAAATGCGTTCAAAGCACTACCGTTGTCAGGGGGCAGGAGGCATCCTAGTTACTTCTAAATTCCCTAGATAGTTATGGTAATTCCTTTTTAAAAAGTATGTTTTTATTGCTTTTTAGAGAGAGAGGAAGGGACAGGGATAGAGAGACAGAAATACCGATAAGTGAAACATCAGTCGGCCACCTCCTGCGCGCCCCCTACTGGGGATTGAGCCTGCAACCGGGTATGGCATGTGCCATGACTGGGAATTGAACTGGTGATCTCTTAGTTCCTGGGTCGATGCTGCTCAACCAGCACGCTGGCCGGGCTGTTATGGTAATTCTTAATAGTGGGGCAGGGGTAAGACATGGCTAGTGGAAAACTGCAGAATGGTGGTTACATTTTTAGCACCTCTTCAGTCTAATCGTTTGAGAATTAAAGAAATATTTTCTGGCCCTGTCTGAGTGTAGTCCTGATACAAGAAGGTTGGAAGTTCAATCCCTGGTCAGGGTATGTACATGAATCATCGATGAATGAATAAAAGAGTGGAACAATGATCAACATTTCTCTCTTCCTCGCCCGTCTCTCTCTAGAAACCAATAAAATATTTTCTGTAAATGTATTCCATGTTAAAGTAAAAATATCTGCACTAGAATTTGGTCCTTTGGTGGTAATGTATGTTGTCATATCTATGCAAAGTTGTGGTTTGTGGATTTTTTTCTATAACTGGGTCATTTGATATTTGAGATTTCTTGGCACAAAGCAAAACTTCAGAAGAAAAATATCAACCTGAGCAGCCTTTTTCTTCCTTTCCCCTTCATTTCATACTCTGCCTGTCCTCTGAGGAACATTGTAGCAATGGAAATGCAAAATTTCTGTTCAGCAACTTCAGTATTTAATACTATGACAAGAGCAGGCCAGTTCAGCAGTTAATTTAAACAAACCTCTCGTTTTCTCTTTGGATATTTTTTGTTTCATTGCTTCAGAACTATGAGAGGGGAAAGACTTCATATTGTCGTTTTCATATAAGT
>NW_005353629.1:1781790-1793727 GCF_000412655.1 Myotis brandtii
ATACAAGAGAAATGTATGGCAAATCGTCATTAAAGGGCTGATTCAAAAGTGTTAACCTGCCATGTATTATCTTAGAGCCTTATTCTTCTCCTTACAAAGGAGAACTCCCAGAGTCCTGTCTTTTTTTTTTTCTTCTAGTATTCACACACCTTAAAGCATAAAATACTGTCTCAGTAATAAAGTGTTATTTAGAAATCAGCCCATAAGGATAATGAAATAGTGTGTGAGTGCCTGATGTAGGGCATCCTTTGCAGTGTTAGCAAAGCCGGGGACCGCTCTCCAGCTGCTACGGTGAAGGCTCCTCACCCGCTGTTTCCAGCCAGGACTTTCCCTTCCTGCCCCACCAGTGAGACCGGGAACCGGAGTACAGCGCTGCGGGGTCACTTTTGATGGAGACACTTATGCCCACACACATTATAAACACAATCACATAAATAAAAGGAAACGAAGGAGGCATCTAACGGAAACACATGAGCCACCTGTTTGTGCAATAGTTATTTCTCTATTCGGTTCATCTTCTACACCAGAACCCACATTGTTGAGGGATTGGCTGTCAGTATGCCAGGATTTACTACCATCAACACCTTCCAGGAGTCCACGGCATCCAAAGTATATGTTCACCAAGGTTTCCTTTTTCAGATTTACATAACGAAGTGAGTTTAAAGTATCAGTAAATGTGGACGTAAAATGTTCTAAGCTTTCATTAATTTTTGTTATGCCAAGAGATGTCTCTTGCTACTAAACCAAGTCAGAACACATCCAACCTAAACTGAGAAAAACTACATAAGTCTTTTATTTCCAAAGGATAATGAAAGAAAGAGTGAATTTTCTAACACTCAATGGCCAGCTAGCAATAACAAATATTACCTTGGAGTTCAGCAGTTAATTTAAACAAACCTCTCGTTTTCTCTTTGGATATTTTTTGTTTCATTGCTTCAGAACTATGAGAGGGGAAAGACTTCATATTGTCGTTTTCATATAAGTCTGACTAATTTCACCACATGAAAAAACAAACAAACAAAACTCTCTCTGGTTCTTTCTAACCGTTGTAGTGATGGAAATCACTAATTAAGCCCGAGGAGCCCGAGGAGCAGTCCGTCTATCTGTTGTTTTTTCTGTATTTATATTTTACTCTGATATCTCCAATATGCTTATGAAGGCAACACATGTATCCATCATGGAGGAGCAGAAAATATAACATTATATACAAGAGAAATGTATGGCAAATCGTCATTAAAGGGCTGATTCAAAAGTGTTAACCTGCCATGTATTATCTTAGAGCCTTATTCTTCTCCTTACAAAGGAGAACTCCAAGAGTCCTGTCTTTTTTTTTCTCTAGAATTGACACACCTTAAAGCATATTACTGCCTCGGTAATAAAGTGTTACTTAGAAATCAGTCCATGAGGACAGTGAAGTAGTGTGTGAATGCCTCATGTAGGGCATCCTTTGCAGCGTTAGCAAAGCCGGGGACCGCTCTCCAGCTGCTACGGTGAAGGCTCCTCACCCGCTGTTTCCAGCCAGGACTTTCCTTTCCTGCCCCACCAGTGAGACCGGGAACCGGAGTACGGCGCTGCGGGGTCACTTTTGATGGAGACACTTATGCCCACACACATTATAAACACAATCACATAAATAAAAAGAAACGAAGGAGGCATCTAACGGAAACACATGAACCACCTGTTTGTACAATAGTTATTTCTCTATTCGGTTCATCTTCTATACCAGAACCCACATTGTTGAGGGATTGGCTGTCATTATGCCAGGATTTACTACCATCAACACCTTCCAGGAGTCCACGGCATCCAAAGTATATGTTCACCAAGGTTTCCTTTTTCAGATTTACATAACGAAGTGAGTTTAGAGTATCAGTAAATGTGGACGTAAAATGTTCTAAGCTTTCATTAATTTTTGTTATGCCAAGAGATGTCTCTTGCTACTAAACCAAGTCAGAACACATCCAACCTAAACTGAGAAAAACTACATAAGTCTTTTATTTCCAAAGGATAATGAAAGAAAGAGTGAATTTTCTAACACTCAATGGCCAGCTAACAATAACAAATATTACCTTGGAAAACACTCTTATGGATAAACAGGCACGTTTCACTGTAAAGGTTTGCATATTTTTACAGGAAATGAATGACATCTCCTCTCAGAGTCAAGCAAAAAAGCATGCTGTTAAAGCTTCAAAGCTACGGAAGAGTCATCTGTCCATAATTAAATTAAGTGGTAGCACTGCAGTATGATTGATGTGACTATTACATGTACTTTTCTATAGTTCCTACGGCATAAATGAACTGGCCCACTATTGTAGAGGGCCACTTACTCTGAGTTCTATGTTGCTATGTTAATTTACCTTTGACTTGTGAAACACGATGTTTTCATACTCTCAGTACTTTTACTTTTGTTCATTTAATAAACCAAGCCTAGAAGACATATTTTGAAAATGTCATTTCTTTGTAGCAGGTAATTGACTTAGAGAAGGTTATGAAATAAATCTGACTGAAGTCTACATTACATGTGTCACAGTCCTTTTTTAGTTTTTCTATGACTTGAAGATGTAAATATTCCTGAGTCACATTCCATTTATATTTGATAAATTCTGGATTAATGTCGTTATTAAATTCTATTTGGCTATGAGTGACAGGGAACCAAAAACAGCAATGTTTTAAATAGTGAATAGTTCATTGCTCTCTTGTGCCAAATATTGAATGCAGGTGGTCTATGCAGATACGTGAGGCTTTCATGTCATGCATGGGTCCATGTATGTTTTACATGGATGTATAGGTGGCTATGAGTCAAGATCATTTCACGTTTCAGGGAGGATGCTTCAAGCCCAATAGCATTCTATCCAGAAGGAATGAGAAAAAGGGAGGGGAAAAACAAAGGACCCACTCTTCCTGATTCTTCAGGGCATGACAGTGTATCTGCTGACATCCCATTCACTGGAACTTAGTTACATAAGCACATCTAATTAAAAGGGAGGCTGAGAAATATGACCAGTTGTAAATCACATTATCAAAATTAAATCGAGCGGAGACTGATACCTGAGGGTTAGTTATCAGTTGTTATTCCCGTCCTCCTCTTTGGCCTTCGAGATATACTATGCACTATTTATCTCGCACACAGAAAATTTCATCATCTGTCCAAGAGTGAAAAACCCTAACATCTTCCCCAACATTTGCAGCCAGTTCAAAGTCTAGTATCCCTCATTGTGTGATGTATACTATAGTGGATACAGGCAGTAAGCCACATAAAAACATACAGCCATTGCTAGGCCGCAGCAATAATAATATTTCATTAGGCAGGAAAAATGAACAAACCTTCCTCTGACAGAGGTATACATTCCGTTATTAGCACACCTGGCAGCCCTGACTGCACTTTCTGGGAAGAACTCCCTTTTTCATTGTCTTCTGAGCACCATCTGGGTCTCAGAGTACTTCTTCATTATTTGGCATTCTTCATAGCCCCATCCACGGTGGACATCAGGAAAGACGTTCTTTTTGGAGGTTGTATAGATTTAGAAGCCCACGTTCTATTCGTACAGAGAACTGAGATTTTTGTTGGGTAGAAAACTGACTTTTACCGAGCAGTCTGTATCTTGTTTTTCTTTGGTAATATAATCCTTTCAACTACCTTGTAAGCTTCTTATTTGTTTCTAGTCAGTTTCGCATGCATGTTCCCTTAGCTGACTATCTTGTTTCAACCTAGTTTTTAACCCCAACTCTCTGGTACTTAATGTAAACTACTTTACCCATCTTCAATCCTCCAAATTAGTGTTGATTATTTTAATCCTACCTGAAATAATCTCATAGGTGGAGAAGAACACACCCTTTACACCATCTGCCATAGGCATGCAATCTTGGTGGGGGAAGACATCAGTCTCACTTCTTGTTAAGTCTTGCATTTTGAAGACAATGCATCACTGGCCCAGTTTTAGGTACAAAGGCAATTGGATTTTTTAATCTTTCAAGGCTGCAAATTATGGGTCTTCCTGTCACTTTCTATCCCTAGCTAAGGCAGAAAGTACTTTCTATAACACGCCTAATCCCCTTTCTATACTGTTTGTAGTTCAGATAGCTTTGACCTGAGCTCAACTGTTCAGGCATTTCATTGAAAGCAACAACAACATTTTCTGAAGAGGTAGAAATACCACTTCCTCTACTTCAGCAAATGGTCTGGCTTCCAAGTTGCAATAGATAACACTGAACTAAAATATTTTCCATGACTTGACAAGGATGACGAGCAACTTAGCCTTTACAATCTATCTTTGCCACCATTCTAGTAACACTGCCATTAAGCCTACAGTTACAGATACTAAAATGAGAAGAATCCTAATTGCAGTCTGCACAACCTTTATGAGTCTCAAATTTAACCAAACTAAAGGTGATTTAAGCCCAGAGGTGAGCTTGGCAGGATGGGAGTGGCAGTACCTTCCCACGCAGTTCTTCATGGCCCAGACTCACCATCACTAGGCAGTGGCCTTATTATTATGATTCAAGATGGTAGCCTTTGCATTTTAGGCAGCAAGATGAAGACAATGATTCAGAAAAGGAACAAAGTGTGCACAGAAATGCTCTCTCATAAAGATAACTCTAAACACTGCCAAACACACTTTTGCTTCTCTCGCACTTGCCAGCATTTAATTGCATAGCTTTTTTTTAACTGCAAGGGAATCTGTGACCGTCTTTATTCCGAGTTGTGTCAAGTCTCTTACAGTTGATCAACGATTCTCTCTCATCATTGATGTTTCTATCTCTCTCCCTCTCCCTTACTCTTTGAAATCAATAAAAAGTATTTTTAAAAATGTTAAAATGATACAGGAAAATAGCCATTTAATCATATCATTCTACCATTGCTTTTATTTTCTTAACACAATCACTAGGACATTGTATATTCAAGGGTAACATTGGGGGATAAGTATGTAGAGGTGGTTACTCAATTCCTAGTCAAAGCAATAGTACAAAAGGAACAAGTCCTTTCCTGGAATTATCTACATAATTGCAAGAGCCATATGAAGAGCCATTGCTATGTGCCCTAAAAGAGTCTAAAATATACAAAGTGAAACAAATGTACTAGCTTCACTAAGCCTGTGTCCTACTCTACCCAGACTGACAACAACTTTATTATTCAGCACTAAACAGTAAAATTCTATCAAACAGTGCAACAAAGTCAAGGAACTATGCCTTAGATTCTTTTCTCATATCCCATCTCCTCTTTTTCTGATATTTCAGAATAAACAGTCACACTTTGTCTCTTCTGTAACACTACTTAATACTTATCTTCACCTTTCAGGAAACTAGGTGAAAATAAGTGATTTAACCCTTCTTGCTTTGACCATTTTTGATTGAATATTCTGTCCATCAAACTGTTTCTAATCCAGTGTTAAACTGATTCTTTAATATAAAATTAGGCAAATTATAAATAGTATAGGCCCTCAGGATTGGGTCTTCAACCTTTATATTCCTAAAGTGCAGGAAGAATAGAAATTTTAAAAGCTATAAGAGAAATGGTAAATGCGTTTCAAAAGTGTTTGGATTTGCCTAAAAAAAAATGAAGTGACACTGAATCAGAATAAATCAACTTATGGAAAGTTAGCATCCCATCATGACAAGATTTGTTTTTCTTATAGATGAATCATCACACTGTAAAATATGTTTTAAGAACACATCATGTCTTATCAATCTTTACTTTGAGAAACTTTAAATTATTATATACATCTCAATGGATATTGCAGAGTCTTCCACTGTGTGGTTGCTAAGAAACAAATGTTTCAGAATCATAATATTTAATCCACATGGATTGTGTGGCCTGAAAAAAATTAATATATGCACTAATGAAAGAGAAAGATAATCAAAATGGGAAACAGAGGTAGTCTACATTTTATCCGAAAAGTACACCAATTCTGGCCGTCACCCGTAATCACCCATGGATACTAGTGTCTTAGTGGGAGACTAGAAGTCTGGAGGAGAAGCTCCAGCTCACTGCTGAAGCAAAAGCAATCTGAAACTGCTACACTGAAGAGGGTAAAAGGAACAGTTCCATGTTACCCATGTCACGCCTCCTCCACGGTGGCAAAGCCGAGTGCCCAGAGAGACCTTCTTGGCTGGTGATTCCTCCCACGGAAGAAAGTGAGAGCAGGTGAGTGGACACCTAGCTTCTCCAGGTGTGCATGGTACACCAAAGAGACTACTTTCTTCTTGTCTCATCCAGCGTACTGAGATGTGCTACTCAACTGTGGGGCAGGGAGCGGCTGTGAGAACAGGCACCAGGGCTCCTGGAAAGCATCAGAGGAACATGGATCCCACTAACTACTTTGTGAACTCCGTCAGAAAGCCTGCCCACAAAATGCTGCCATGCCTTGTCTATGGATACACCCAGCTGGCCCAAGGGCATCTGCAGCGCTCACGGCGACCCACACACTCCCCATCCTATGGCCACCTCACTGATCGCACCCGATGGTGGGAGAACAAACCTTTGCAGGTAGCTAATGAACGCCTGTAGAAAGATAGCCTGACTCTGAGATTGGGAGGAAGCACACGGGTGTGAGTACCCAGCACTGACTATGTGAAAGCAAGCAAACGAGAAGCTGTCACCTGAAGTAGCTTTGCAGGATCTAGAAAAGACATAAGATCTTAAGACCCCTCCTCCCCCTCAAGAGGCAATAAAAAGTGTGGAGCATGAATATCCATAAAACAGATCTAAGAAAGCCTCAGAATCCTTAACAAGGCTGACAGGCGGTATACCCTCATGAACCAAGTCAGTTAAGACCGGAGGAGGATGCGTTTGCTTCTTCCGACGGGAAGACAGAAAAGCAAGACTTCAAGAAACATGAAAAATCTAGAAACATGACACCACCAAATGAACACAATTTTCCAGTAACAAATCCCAGAGAGATGGAGATCCATGAGCTTTCCAATAAAGAATTCAAAATAGCCTGGCCGGTGTAGCTCAGTGGTTGAGCATTGACCTATGAACCAGGAGGTCATGGTATTTGTTTAAATATGTATCTATATGTATATATGAATATGTTAGTATCTACTCTCAAATAAAAACTTGAGGATATTTAAGTGCATTAATAATTGACAAACACTATATTTTAGTAAAATATATCATGCATATTGCAAACAAAAATGCTGATTTTAAATTGAAAACACCACTCATACATCTAGACAGAAATGCGCTCTTTTAAAGTAACAATCTTGTAATAAATGTCACTTCGCCTATTTTGCCCATTCTGTGTATCAGAAATTGATTGTGGCATTCAGGAAAATACTTAGAAAGAGATAGCAATCACAATAGATTTATAAAGACTACTAGTCCTTCAAATAATCAGGATTTTAAAAAAAGGAATTTCTTGGTCAAATCATGTTGGAATATTTCCATTTTAGAGATCTACAGTGCAATTCAGCAATTTAGAGGACCCAGCAATTCCCAAAATTTCTTTACAAGCTGTCATTTTTATATGCAGCACTAATTACACCCTCCTGAATAAGTTCTGCCAAGTGTGCTTGGAGAAATGCTGATCTAAAACAACATCTAGATGGTCATATTACTGAGTAATTTATAAAGATGAAATACTTAGCTTATAATGCTAAGTTTCTAATTGATGTTCTTAAAAGAGATCGATAAGTGTGTTCTGATTTTAAAAAAGACACACACACGAAAACATTTTCTCCTGATAAAAATAACTGTCCCAGGCAACAGAAGCAAAAATAAACAAGTGGAACTATATCAAACTAAAAAGCTTTTGCACAGCAAAGGAAAACATCACCAAGATGAAAACACAACCACTGAATGGGAGAAAATAATTTCAACTCATATATTTAATGAGGGGTTAATATCCAAAATATATTTTAGAAAAATCCCAACAACTCAATTACTAAGAAACAATCAACTTAAAAATGAAGATAATATCTGAATGAACAATTATCCAAAGAAAACATACAGATGGCCAATAGGTGCGTGAAAAGATGCTCTCCATCACTCATCCTCAGGAAAATGCTTATCATAATCACAATGAGATATCGCCTCTCACCTGCCAGAATGGCTATTATGAAAAACAAGAAATAACAAGTGTTGGCAATAATGTGGAAAAGAGGGGACCCTTTTGAACTGTACGACATTTATTGCAGAAAATGTCTATGAAGTGCAAAGAGGAAAGAGATCAAAGGTAAGTGGGGAGAGCTTTCAGACCACAACTTGACCCTGGGGAGTCTTGAACTACACATAGGACCTCATAATACCACAGAGCCTTTTGCTTTGGGAAGAGTAACAGACACCCAGTCCCCAGAGGTAATGGAAGAGCTGCAAATCAGTTCAATCTTCTACGCTTTTTAACCAGATATTCCATGAGTGTAACCCTCAGATATTCCATGAGCGCCATAACCTATAAGGTACTTGATAATCTGTGAATATACCAGCACAGAGTATTACATTGTAAACATTTTCTTGTTTATTGACTAATTGTCTCTAGCGATTGGGGCCCTCCCATTGCAGACATTTATAAGTATGTGTATCCCACATTAGGCTATGATCTACTGAAAGGTTTGGTTCATTTTTATTCATTAACTAGAGGCCCAGTGCACAAAATATGTGCATGGGTAGGGTCCCTAGGCCTGGCCAGCGATCAGAGCTGATCTGTGGGGCAACTGGTGGAGTGATCGGGGGCCCCCACTGGCACCCGGCTTGGCCGGCCTGGCACCGCCCGCTTGTTGGCCCTGCTCCCCACCACCGCCACAGGTTGCCTCCCTCTGTGGGGTGACCGGCAGGGCGATCAGGGGCCCCCCACTGGAACTCACTGTGGCTGGCCTAGGGCCTGCAGGCTGGGGGCAGCTCCTGCATTGAGCGTCTGCCCCCTGGTGGTGAGTGCACATCATAGTGACCAGTCCTTCTGCCAGCTGTTCAGCAGTTCGGTCAATTTGCATATTAGGCTTTTATTATATAGCGTCTGCCTGGTGGTCAGTGCACATCATAGTGACCAGTCCTTCTGCCAGTTGTTCAGCAGTTTGGTCAATTTGCATATTAGGCTTTTATTATATAGGATTAGATGTTCAATCATGGAGTTAATTTTTCATTTGAAAACAAATAATCAAGAATGTTTTCTCATGTAATATAAGTAATTTCCCTTTAAAAACATGATCTACTATTTAGAGACTATAACATCTAAAAGTAAACACGTATTTTAGTCTCTAGTCTTTAAGGTCCCACATTCCATCTTCTGAAAAAGACTGGTAAATATACCTGTCAGAATATTCTACTCTCTGGTCCTTGGCATTTAATCTCCTAAAATTGGAACTAATGCTACTGAAATCTACTTTAACTGTCAGTTGCAGCTCCGCAAATTTTAATGAGTTGGCCAGAATGTAAAGCAAAAGTGGCAATTGGTAAGGATTTTATGAAAGAGAAGCAGAAAGATCTTCAGCAACTCAAGGGCTGTGCCTGTAATTATTGTCTTCAACACGGTGTTGAAAGCGACTTTTGTGATTTAAGTCCCAGATAAGTCCACAACCATCTTCTCGATGAAGGCCAGCAGGTTAGCACAGGTATTGAAAGGAGGGTCAGGGTTCCATGTGAACAGAGGGCATGTCCTTTGCACTTAATCATCACCTCCTCTTGAGGTGCTGATGCCTCAAGTAGAGCACCTGTGGTACCTTAGGCATTTTTGTTTGGCTTCAAGACTAAACAAAATAGTAAAATATTATTGTACCTAAATTTTTAAAAAGCATTTGATGATGTAAGAGAGGTGTCACATTACCTTTAACAAATACGATTGAAATCCAAAACACATTTTGTAAATTTACATATATGTGGAATGAAGAGAGATTATTCCCTCGGAGAATTAAAATAGGACAGTTTCAGGACTTAGAACATGAGGACTATAACTGTGGGTTCTTCACATAAACTATGATATTATTTGTTATCATGTTAATACTTCAAATGCTCTTGGATTCACCTTTAAATCAATATGAAATATTGATAAGAGTTTACTTTAGGCACTTTAAAGAAAATAATTTAACTTTTCCTTTTTACCTATTCTGTTTTCTTAGGAAAATTACTCTCTAATAGATAATATGTTTCATGATACAGAAATTTTCTCTCTTTATTTACTGCTCTATCTCTGAATATTAATAATGCTTGGAATATTGTAGGTACTTAATAATTGCTCATTTAATAGTTCTAATGTATAATTATAATTATAACATATAAACCTATTTTAGACAGTTTTCTTATATAGCTAATGCTTTTCTCACAAGTACTTTGGAAGAATCTTCCAATTTTCTAAAGCTGAATAATTACACAAAAATGTAATAAATTAAAACAAAACGAATCACTTTATATCTCTAACGCTTTTGTGGGCCAGGTATTTAGGAAGAGCCTTGCTAGGTATCTCAGTCCATCTGGGCTGCTGTGACTGACATAAATATTACAGAGCCTGCGGCTTATAAACAACAGAAATGCATTTCTTACAGCTCCGAAGGCTACAAGTCCAACATCAAGACACTGGCCAAGTAGGTGTCTGGGGAGATCTCACTTCCTAGACGACTATCCTTTCTCTGTTACCTAAAGAAGAAATGGTGGACCTTGAAAATGAGGTTTTTTCACTGCACAGAATATAGTCAAACACTGCTGCAGTTAAATATTTTACCCTTTGTTCTTCTGGCGTGACCTACAATAATAATCTGCTTCATTCTGATATTTACTGCTGTGTAGCTAACAATTACCTGAAAGAGAAGTTAGGACACTTCGCTTGGCTGGAAAAAGTTTACTACATCAGAAAGCAGGTCTAATTAAGCAAGTTTATTCTATATCTATAAAAGGCTAAGCTGATTCGCCCATGTGCGATCCATAGAAAGCTCACTGGCGCTAATCGCACGCATGTCATTGTTGATCATGAATTTGGCTGACATTTCTATTATAGAGAAAGGGCGAATAGCGATATTAAAATATTTCCTCTAATTAATTTCCTTTCAATGTGCACAAATTTATGCACTGGGCCACTAGTTTGACAATAAAAAACAGGATGCCAGTGTTACATCAACCCTTCTTGTGGAACCTGCACACGCACTGAGAAGTGAGTGGTTACATGAAAGAAGCCGTTACACACGCAAGAAAAGAACAGGAATAGTCAATGATAGTTTATCTGTTTATAACAGGATCTACCAGGTGATAATAATAGCACAGGGAGCAATAGTATTAGTTTGCATCTCAGTTTTCATGTGAAAGATTTGGAATGGAGTTGATAGAAGTAAAATGAGGCAAAGGAGTTACTTCCTTATTTTTGAAGCCCTATAGCACCTCTCGTACTCCGGTCAACTTGATTCTGGCTCCATTAAATACTTAATGTTTATATGATTGATTATATATATATATATTATTGATTATATATATATTATACCCAAGGACCTATTTATTGTAAATGTAAAATGTAAGTTTATGCAGTGTTTTTGTATGGGACAAGTGTAGCATTTTTCTTATCATTTTTAGCTTGCATGTCCAATCACGTATTTTAATATTCAAATCAGGTCTTAGCAGCAGTTTCAAATATGCATAACATCAATAAGATGGTAATTAAAAAAAAAACACAGGAAAATATACCAGGCTATTGTTTCGTAACTGTGAGGAACTGATTTCCCTGATTTATTTATTCCTTACTTAATCATATTATTTAAGACAGTGGTTCTCAACCTTCCTAATGCCGCAACCCTTTAATACAGTTCCTCATGTTGTGGTGACCCCCGACCATGAAATTACTTTCGTTGCTACTTCATAACTGTAATTTTGCTACTGTTATGAATCATAATGTAAATATCTGATATGCAGGATGTATTTTCATTGTTACAAATTGAACATAATTAAAGCATAGTGATTAATCACAAAAACAATATGTAATTATATATGTATTTTCCGATGGTCTTAGGCGACCCCTGTGAAAGGGT
>NW_005353629.1:1795655-1844599 GCF_000412655.1 Myotis brandtii
ATTAAAAATGACTTGACAGTTCAATAATACCTGGTTATTTATCATTATTTAGGCTGAATAGATGTCTGTATAAAGGTGCTGATATTCAATATGTTGTTTTGGTTTTATGGAGAAAAAAATAATTTCTCTTTTAAGATAAGGCAAGGTTGAGATGATCATTTATGCATTTTCAAGAAGAGAAAGTGGAGCGCCCAAGAAGAGTAAGTAATTCCTAGATACATTTTATATGTTGGCTGTTTTAAGGAATTGGGGGGTGGGGAGGAAGAGTCCTCATATCTGGCCTCATATAGTTACCAGTGCTTTTCTTAGTGGAAGGAGAGAGTTAGAAGTACTTCTGTAAAACATCTGCTCAGTATCTAGACCTGGACATTAAGGAATAAAGACCTCAAGCAAATCTTAGAAACATGCTAATGCAATACTCACATTTCCCACCAGAGCCCCTGGTTGAAGTGCTAATATTATTTATTCATGGAAAAGTATTAGAATTCCTATCTATGAGGGTATTTTTCCCTTTGATTTTTAGAAAGATAGTGGGAGGGAGAGGGAGAGGGAGGGGGGGGGAGAGGGAGAGAGAGAGAGAGAGAGAGAGAGAGAGAGAGAGAGAGAGAGAAAGGGAGAGAGAATGAGAATGAATGAGAGAGAGAGAGAGAGAGAGAGAGAGAGAGAGAGAGAGAGAGAGAGAGAGAGAGAGTGAGAATGAATGTAAGAGAGACACATGGATTGGTTACCTCCTACGTGTGACCCTGAACAGGCCGGGGGGTCGAACTACAAACCCAGGAAAGTGCCCTTGACTGGATATCAAACCCACAACCCCTTGGTGTAGGCGCTGACACTAACCACTGATAACACCGGCCAGGTCTCTATGAAAGGTTTTTAGCTGGACATCCCATATGTGATCAGATAATCTATTTGTAAGTAAACTTGACATTTATGGTTGGATGGACAATGGAGGCCTAGTTAAGCAAGCTGTGTAATTTATGAATTACATGACAGAATTTCCCCAAAATCTATAGAACTGCCCTCAGATGAGCATGACCTCTGCAGGTATTGCTCAAGAAGAATGCCTGCCTCTCTTAAACTTGAAAGAAAAATTATGTCTGAATCTGGGAGGAACTTTATTTTTGCATTTTTAAGACTGGCATTTACTAGTTTCAGAATTCTCTAAGAAAAGAATGTTTCTCCTGACCAGAGTGATTGTTTGTATCTTTTGAATTATTAGTGGCGTTTAGTAAGATCTATAACTCCTGGGACTCTGATTTACAAATAAACCACTTGTCAATAATGTATAAAAATGTACCCGGCATTGTGACTCTTGAACTTAGTTCAGTCTACAGCACCTGGTGTTGGCGTAGCAGACAGAGGTTGGGGAAGGATCTGTGCATCCTATAACGAACAAACCATGCAACTTACTACATTAACATATTGAAATGTTATTTTATAAAACTTTCTGTATCTCAGTATTCACTTTTTGCTTCTTGAAATATTTAACTGCTTTAAAAACATTGATTAAAGTTTGAAACGAGACTATTTTAATCAAAAGGGGAGAAATGGGTCAACATAAGAAGAAGCAATCAAGTTAGGACCTCTGGTATAAACATTGCTATCTTTAGATCACTATAAAAACATATTTGCATTTTCCTTTTAGACCTTATCCTTCAGATAAAAATATGGGCTACCATTGCATTTTTCTCTTTGTAGAATATGTTCCATTGTTATATCTTATTCCCCTCCACCACCACCACCAAATTGTATAGGCTTTGGCAAAGAATTATACCTGTATGCAAATTAAAACCAAACATTAAGACAGTTCAACCCATTTTAAATTTAAATGAAAGAAACATTTTTCCCTGGGTTTGTTTTGGCATTACAATCTATTTATTGAACCTCTAATGCTGGGAGCCATGCCCTATTCTAGGTTCTGGGGCTAGAACTCTAAGCAAATTAGGCACAGTACGTGCATTCAAAGGTCAGAGGGCTGAGTGGGGGATATATAATTAAAATAAAAGCTGATATATGCAAAAACTATATATATATATATATGTATACACACACACACACACATTAGGTTCTATGAAAGAAAAGTAAATCTCTATGAAAGAGATTGAAATAGATATTCCATCTACTTTAATGTTTTTAGTAAAAATACGCAGAACTGGTAATATATACATACAGATTAGAAGTATGAGTAGAAGCCATGGTTATTTTTAATCAATAATTAAGTTGCTTACTCTGTTCAAGCATGTCAAACTCATGGCCTGTGGGCCACATGCCTCATTTATTTGGTACATGTTAGCCTTTGAGTAGGACATGCTTGTTGTACATGGAGAACAAAATATAGTAGCTTAAAAATCATTCAAAAATATATCCACAGATTTGAATAAATATTTGTGAGGAGATCTTTACTCACAGTTCAGTTTTCATAGGTTGAAATGTTTCAAGAAATATTGGGTTGAAAGTTGGTCTAGGGCAGGGACTATCTTTCATTCATTTCATCCCCCTTGCCCTCCCCCTCTGGCACTAGCTTCTTGCTAATTCTCACTGTGAAACTACAGAGGGCACTTCTAACAATAGAACTAATCAGCAAGACCTCATTAGTACCCTGCTCTAATAAAAGTTTTGCATATTATTTTAAATATAGCTGATATTTCTCTGTCTTAGATGAACATAATCATCCAAGTAGTTTAAGCTACTTCACTATTCGAGAAAGTTAAGCATAATTTAAAATCACATTAACCCTTCCGAGTATGCTGTTTTAATAATCCAGTGTTCAGTGCAGCCATCCGCATCCAGGAGCGATCGATATGATTTAGCCACTAACTGTATTGCCTGATAGAAAATGGTTTAAATAATAGCTCAATCTCCCCCCGAAATAGAAGGCCAGGAGTTTTGATATCAGCTTACTCCTCACGTAAGAATAAATATAAGTAATATAAATTGTTTTCAATATCTAAATCTCAATAATAGTAATATATAACAAATGTATTCACTTTAATAAAAGCTTACACAATTAAAAGTAATTCTAAACAGAACCTAATTCTATACAATTAAATTTGCATGATATGATGAAGAAAAATCAAATCAAAATAGAGGCCCAATAGTTTATTGGTAATGTTCAGCTAATATATTTTAATTAGTAATTATAAACTCATAACACACAGGGTTGCCACTTTTCTGAGTGTTTAAATGAAAAACTACAAGTATGCCAAATGTGTAAGTTAAGTGGAATTTATAAGAATTTTTTTGTCATTTATTTAAATCTAAGTAGCATAGTACTATTCCTAAGGAACCACAAGGACAAAATAATGTGCATACAAACAAAATCAAAAGGTGTATAAATACAAAAACCAATTATTTTAACATACTTTAAGTCTGTTAGAGAGTTAAATGATTTCAATAAAGGAATTCACATCTGCTGATGGGCACTTAGGCTGTTTCCAAATCTTAGCTATTGTAAATTGTGATGCTATGAACATAGGGGTGCATATATCCTTTCTGATTGGTGTTTCCGATTTCTTGGGACATATTCCTAGAAGTGGGATACATATTTTTCATATTCTTAAATTGATTTTAAAAATGAGGTCCAACAGGTAAACATTTCAATGTGTAAAACTTCACTAGGATTTTTCTTCTGTCTTCTAAAGAGCACTCTATGGTTGGTTATTAGGTTTGTGCTATCAGGTTTGTAACTGATGTGATGTGTTCTGATGGTGAAAAAGAAAGTGAGAAGAAACCTAGAAAAGTTACATTAAGTTGTGTAAAAAGAGATGGAGGTGCTCAGTATCAAGGGCTAAGAAGATAGATTTTAGAGAATAAATGGGATAAAAAAACATGCTTTTCTTCCTCTAGCACAGAGCAGCCTGTCAACTCATCCTATTGGTTAAACTCTGTAAATTGTTTCGCAATGCTCCATCATTTATAACAGTGACAAGAAAGTAGTGATTTCTACTTGGATGCTGAATTCCTTTTTGAGCATTTCACAACTAAAATGTATGTTTGTCTGATTATATATATGTGTGTATGTGTGTGTCCATATATATATATGCTTATTTACTTATTTTTTTATGGATAATACATCTTTTAAAGTAAATTTGATCTTTGATAAATTCTCTTACATAGGAAGTCAGCAAACATACTCTACAAGAAAAGGTAGTTTTTAGACATCTTTTAAATAAAAGATAGGTCTTTAATAAGTCTTTGATATAGCCCTATAAATAAACACAGTGAATTAAACAATAATGAATTTCAATGAATTATATTCTTATTATATGTATACCCTAAAAGGTGAGTCAAATTTATTATATTTTAGTAGAATATGTCCTGGTTTGATATGGTTTTAAATAATTCTTAATAATGAAAATAAAATGCTATTCTGTGGTATGCATGCAAACTATATTGATGAACATCAATGGCAATTATGGATTCATGGGGAGAAATTAAATCAAATAATTTTTTAAAAAATAAGTTGAAATCACAACAGCCAGAATACATGGAACAGATTGCTTTAACATTGTCTCAGGTGTTGCAAATGTTCTGACTTCAAAGTGTGGGTAAGTGAGGGCTCTATCATGCCTTCTGTGTTGTCCAGTGTACTGCTGTCTACATGGAGCAATCTGACATGGATATAGTCATCACGAAGAATCCATGGGCTCCGAGACTGATCCAGTCCGACCCAATTAAACTCCAAAACTTGGAGCTATGCAGCTAGAACACAGATTGCCACCAATTCATCTAAGGGAGAGAATTACAACAACCCTGGGGCCAGCTGACAACTGTGACTACTTAAGACAAGTGCAGAGCAAATTAAACAGTTATTTTAAAACGTTGTTTAGTAAATAACTTGTGTGTTTTCGGTAGAGTTTGGACATGCTTTAATAATCCTAACAATTTGTTTGCAGGATCCTAATGAACTCCTTCCAACAGTGTAATAGTTCTTTATATTAGTAATAATCTGATATATTAACGTTTTGAGATACTTCCAACTAGGTTGGCAAGACTCTCCCAAATACTTCAACAGAAAATTTTAGCAAGTAAAGGAATTCTTGGCTTGTAAATGTGAAATAAATGCATATCGCATCACCAGTGAGAAAATTAAGAATAAAATAGGAAGAAACTCTAAAAATAAACATAGTTCTATGGATTGAATGAATTCCACTGTGTTGGTCTGAGCACTGAATTCGTTTGGAAAGGCAAACTGTCTATTTCTCGCTCTTGGCCACATCCACTGAGGGCTGGCCTCATCTTCCCCCCCCACATTGACTCTACCTGGAGCCAAGGCTGACTGAAAAAGATCTGTATGAAATTTTGGAGGAGGAAAGAAAAAAAATGTCAATATATGTCATCTTAAGGCTTCTCCCGTGAAGAAACAGAAATCACTCTAAACACACTTCACCAGGTAAAACAGGTTCTAGGACAGGCGGACAACTGACGGCACGAGGGTAAAATATAGCTACACACTTACATCTTATGTAGCTTCGAAATAAACTGTGGCCATGCTTTTATCAGAAATACAAATTTCACACAGATATACAATATTTGGAACATGTTATACTTGCAAACGGAGGGCATACATCTTTTTTCAACAATTGTTTCTAAAACAGCTGTTTTAATGCTGCTGCTAAAGAATAAAAAGCTGTCTGCCAAATACATGGCATATAAAGAAACAGCATTATGACCGGGTATATTTCTTGCCCGTTTCTCCTGTCGAGCGACAGATGAGAAGGGCCTATGCACATTACATTCCCACCCCTGTCTTTACTAGTAAGCGGATGAATGTGCTGGAAAAAACATCTCTCTGCCCCATCTGCTTCTGGTCAGATGGGAAACAAAGTGAACTCTCACATGCGAAGGAATAAAAACAACATTCATATTGAATGTTATAAATAATCAATAAACACACATACTTTTAAAAATTAATAAATACACTTTTCTTAGAGAATAAAGGGGTAATAGAACATTTTTCGTTTCTAGAATTGTGATGTCCTAAGATTTGTATTTTAATATTTAAAAAATAAATCAAATAATGAAGCTCGATCTGGAGAACACATTTACTCTTGATTCTGCCATTTGGACGCGCAGAGAAGCCCTATGTTTTGAATGATTCAGTGTGGTTTAGGGCGAGGACTGCTGAGGAAGAACGATTTCTTTGCCCACGGCACGCCGATGACCTCCTGGCGAGTGAAAGAGCCTCTGGACACAGACTATTTGAGGAAACTGAGAGATCTCTGAGAATACCGCACCACCATGTACAGTGCGGCAGAGATGTACAATGAATCTGACTTCGCTTTTCTCTTGTTTGTTCCACAGAAAAGAAAGTAAAAATCAATGTTTTCCCCTTTAACCCCAGAATTCAATACTTTTGTCAGAATGTGCGGAGGTGTACACTTCCTTTTCATTTCAACAGGATTTTGACGTGACCTTTTGGTCTGGAGTCCTCTTCAAAGCCCGGGGTCCCTTCTTGGAGTGTTCTTTAACCCTCGCCATCCTTTGAAAGGTTAGGTCTACATGTAAATATCCCCAAGCCTCCTGTACACTATTAGCATTCCACTATTTTACTGTTTTCTTTGTGATCTTTCCCACATGTGGGTCTCAGCGATAACTTTCCTCTCCCTTACTGTCAGGTACTGAATTTTATTTTTTCAAAATCATTTTTGAGGCACATTCTGCATCCTGTGAAGCAGATGGGTAAGGAGATGAATCTTCCAGCAAAACCACATGACTACTCACTCAGGAGGTCTACTTCTGTCAGATCTGACCAGGAACAAACAAACTGACAAAAAATATGTATGTGTGTATTTATATGCAGATATGGTGATGTGTTATATACACAGTAATGTGATAGGAACGCATCCAGGAAGGAGGGTTTGCTTGAATGTTGGAAGAGCTGGAGGAATGAAGGTCCAGGGGAGATACCAAAGAGGGTCAGAGCATCTGCAGCAGGAAGGCCAGGAAGCAAACACGCAGGAGCTAAGCCTGAGGGACATAACCAGTCGGTTCACAGAAGGGCCCGGGGAATCCCAGCCGGGCTCAGTGCCAAGCCCGTTCCCAGGGCCTCCAACGTCTGTGCAGGGCAGTGGGAGAGCGGATGAGGATCAAGGCTTGTCCAGAAGCTGCTGGGAACGTCACTGCTGCAACCCTTTCCATCGTCATGACTCCCCTTCCCTTCCTCTTTCACAGTCTCCCTGGAGAGAACTAAACCAAAGCCAAGCAGAGAAGAAGAGGGAAATGCAGGGAGGTCTCAGGGGGAGGGTGGCAGTGCCGGGTGGACAAGAGAGAACTCATTCCTCCTTTGTCCAGGGTGCTGGAGTCCTTTAAGGGGCCAGTGCTCGTTGGCGCTGGCTGCTGACTGGAGGCTCAGATCTGGTAGGTGATACGTACTGTTTCTCTGTAGAAGGAACTGTGCAATTCTTGAAAGGCAGAGAGGACTCTGGAACTGGGGACTCATGCTGCAAGGGGAGGCTGTTATCTGGAGACAGTGCCTGTTGGTTTTCTCAATGGATTTTGCATTCATTTAGCTTTTATATTATCCTCTTTGTCGGTGACTAGAGCAATCTCCCCTCTCTGCCAGGCACACACAGAGCCCAGCACCCTGTAGTCCCAGCCTCCGAGCTGTGGCCGTTTCCTCGGCTCCTGGGCAGCACACAGGTCTGGCCGGCCTGGAAGGAAGCCGCATTCCCAGGATGAGCCAGGGCTCAGACAACCACGACCCGACTCTCACCAGCAGTTCACGTTCACCAGCACTGCTTGGCGCAGGGACACTGTAGGTTTGGAAACTGGAGGAAAAGCGAACAGCGGCCAGGTTGCCATATTTCAACTTTAGCTCCTGAAATGTGATTTGTTTCCCCGATGAACTGTTTTAAAGGGTAAATTAATCCTATATAATAAAAGCCTAATCTGCTAAGTGTCCGGTCTTCTGGTCGTTCGTTCATTCAACCAAAGCATAATATGCTAACAATATGCCAAGGCCACTCAACTGCTCGCTATGATGTGCACTGACCACCAGGGGGGAGACAGTTGACTGGTCACTGGTTGCTATGACGTGCACTGAACACCAGGGGGCAGACACTCCAACCAGTAGGTTAGCTTGTGGCTGGGGTCTGGGCGATCAGGACTGTGCGAGATAAGCCAGACTCGCCCTGGAGCCCTTCCGCAGTTCCTCCCAGGCTGGCCAACCTCCTGCGTCCCTCCCCGGCCCCGATTGTGCACAGGTGGGGTCCCTCAGCCTGGCCTGTGCCCTCTCACAATCTGGGCTGAGGGCCCCTACCCCTCTGAGTGCACGAATTTCGTGCGCCAGTCCTCAAGTAAATTAATAACCATTTAAAGAGCTTTTAGATATAAGATACACACCTAGAACCTATTAAATAAAAAATATGATATCATGCACTTGCTGATTACATATTTAGAAGCTTTGTGTTTTTTTACATACTTTTCATAGCATTTTCTCTAAACAATGAGGATAATTGTAATTATTTCTAAGAAATATGTGAGTTAAAAGAATTATTTTACTACAAATTAAGGTGATAACTAAAAAACAAAAATGTATATTTTGAAAAATTATATACTAATTGTATACATTTTATTGTGCATTGTAAGAAATTAGAAGATTAAATAAAAAGATAGTATTTTATACTTTGTTCTTTATTCTGCTTTGATTTGAATTTTTTTTGTGTGTGAAATACATTATTTCACTCCCCAAGGTGAAATTTTTAAATATAATACAAATGACCTTGGCTCAATAGTTACTGAGTGTCTACTAGAATTATTTTATAGAGAAAATATTATAGTAATACTAAAAAACCCCAATTGAAATACTATCATATTCCTTCCCGAAAATGTTACTTGAGAATGAAGGGTTAAGAAAAAGATTTCAAAATAATTGTGCTGATATGCCGTTACATTGTAAATGAATGGTATGCACAGTAAAGTTTTTAAATGATGGTTGATGAAATGTTTAAACTATTAAAAGCCTACACATCTTATAGGCCTCCCACCAGTACAACTTAATGACAACTTGTCTGTTGAATTAGCTTGTTCAGTGAACACATCTGAAAGGTCTGAAATTCAACAATTATACAAAAGCAATGTGGTATACACAGTGACGTTTTCATAAACACCAACTGTGATACCATTTTTCTATTAGCATTTTTGATGTTTCAGAGTCAATCTACCGGGAACATTACATTTTGGAAGGTTACATTTCACATGACTTCCTTTCTCATAATTGCACCATCTCGACTCCACACTAGTCATATGGGAACTACGAATGCCCTGGGGCTTGTTCTTAATTGCAACTAGCATCCTCTCCCAACAAGCAGGATTATGCCTTTTCATATGTCTATTGAAATTGTGTGGCCATGGAATTCTCTAGGCCCATGAGCTAGAAGAGTATGACAGGTAGAACTCTGAGTTGCAGCTTGAATGAAATGAAGTTTCTAGCTCTTGGAGACCTAAAAGCTGTGTGACTTGAAGAATACTTGGGTCCTGCTGGTATGGCTCAGTGGTTGAGCATTGACCCAGAAACCAGGAGGTCAGGCCTTGATCCCAGTACAGGACATGCAGGAGGCAGCCATTCAATGATTCCCTCTCATCATTGATATTTCTATCTTTCTCTTCCCCTCTCCCCCCATCCTCTCTCTGAAATCAATAAAAATTTTATAAAAAAAAATATTGGGTAACATTTTTAAGGATCAATTTTCTTATTTGTAATATACCAAGCATTTTATATATATTAGAGGCCCGGTGCACGAATTTGTGCATCAGTTGGGTCCCTTGGCCTGGCCTGTGGGATCTGGCTGAAACCAGCTCTCCGACATCCCTTGAGGGGTCCCAAATTGCAAGAGGGTGCAGGCCAGGCCGAGGGACCCCACCAGTGCACGATCAGGGCTGGGAAGGGACCGGGAAGTTGGCCAGCCAGAGAGGAACTGTGGGAGGGCTCCAGGCTTGTCTGGCCTGTCTTGCTCAGTCCCAATCAAACAGACCCCAGGAGCAAGCTCAAGCGTCTCCCCCTGGTGGTCAGTGCATGTTATAGTGAGGGGTTGAGAAGCCTTAGCATATCATTAGCATATTACGCTTTGATTGGTTGAATGGCTGACTGGATGATGGGGCATATTAGGCTTTTATTATATAGGATTATAGTTTTATAGAGTAAATGTTTTAATATACACCAGATATGAGGATTACTGATGGGACTCACATAGTTTTTTCTCAGGAACAAAAAATATGAGTGCACTTTATATCAAAATTTTAATTAATTAAGGGGATTTAGGTGTTTGGGGGGGACTGCTTTGGATTAATTTAATACGGGAAGGGGAGAAATTGAAAGACCTAAGGTCTCTTGCTGATATTTCTGCTAAATAGATTTAAACTGAGCAAACCACTTCAAGCGTTTGTTTCTGACTTCTTTGTATTAATCTTAAAAGGCCAAACTAGAGGATCACTTAACATCCTTATTTTTCTAACAATTCTAAGTTTAACACACCTAATAAATTAGTTAGGTGTGCAGATGTCTGTCACATTTCACTAGGGAATGTGTCTGGTAGGTGGGAATTTCTTACTCTCTGCTATGAAAACCTAGTGATGTGAGGCTGACTGGAGCAGCTGCGTGTCACAAGGATCCCATCAGAAACGGTCCTTCTTTCATGCCTACCAAGTTCTCGCTGCATCTTTACCGAAGAGATTGTGGCTCTGATGCTCGTAAAAGGACAATGTGCCCATTTCACAGTTACTTAGTCTGAGTATTAGAATGGCAGATGCCTTCCCTCTGGAAATCGGGTTGAGATGCTTTCTCCACGGATTTAAGAATCTCCAAGCATCTACTGTGTACACGTCAGCAGGGATTCATGTTGGACGGAATATATGTGGACACTAATTATCCTCAGCCTTGAAGTGTCAAGAATTGAATTAACAAAACACTGTTAAAAATTTATTATAATTTTATTATAAGGATTTCTTTGAATTTAGTCAAAGAACAATTAAAGTTTTATTTTTGATAAGGAGTATAAAAATATAAAATTATTTCTTAAGTAATTCACTTTTAAAAAAATATATTTGTATTGATTTCAGAGATGAAGGGACAGGGAGAGGGAGAGAAACATCAATGATGAGAGAGGATCTTGGATCGGCTGCCACCCACACGCCCCACACTGGGGATCATCGAGCCCACAACCCGGGCCTGTGCCCTGACCGGGAACCGAACCCTGACCTCCAGGTGCCCGGGACCTGCAAGCCCTACACCTGGGATCGAGCCTGCAACCTGGGCATGTGCCTTGACCAAGAACCAAACTGTGACTTCCTTGTTCATAGGTCTATGCTCAACCACTGAACCATGTGGGCAGGGCTTAAGTAATTCCCTTTTTACAAAAGCTTTATAAAGGCATAATACACATAGCATTAAATTGGGCAGGGCTTAAGTAATTCCCTTTTTATAAAAGCTTTATAAAGGCATAATACACATAGCATTAAATGTGCTCTTTTTACGTAAATGTACAGCTCAGTGGTGTGTGTTCACTGAATTAATCTAATTTTAGAATACTTTCATCACCCCAGAAAGAAACCCAGGCCTATTTTCAGTCACTCCCCATGTCCTGCTCCTTTTAGCCCCTGTCAACCACCAAGTTATGTTCTGTCTCCATGGACTGGCCTATTCTCAAAATTTCACGAGGGTGTGGGAGCAGTGGAAACCGCATGCCTGTGGATCTACAGTGCAGCACGTCCTAGAAGACCCTCATAAGCCTCCTCTGGTGACTCATGGGGGCACTGCTCTAGGGAGGAATTTGCTGGGGTTGCGTGATAGTACTTATTACGCATTGAGATACAACAAAACAGTATAAGGTGTGTTATTAACTAATTTAATATGTTCCAATTGGTGCCTACAGACTAGTTCAATCTGAGTAAATTCTGTTTTCTAAACAAAAAGGATTTAAGCAAATACAAATTTTACATAAATATTTCACAGGAGAGGAAAGACAGAAATGGCTAGAGAGTACGTAACACATTACAGATTTTACACTAGATGAATGTACAGATTTAGTGACACCGAGATGCAGTCAGACTTTTCCAGCACAACTTAAGAATGCATTAAAGTAGCTAAAGCAAATACTATATAATAAAGAGGTAATATGCAAATTAACCCTCACGCCCTCACAAGATGGCTGCCTACGACTTGTGAGGGATGACCAAATGACTGAACAAGCAGGCTGTGCGGGACAACCAGGCCGGCAGGGGGTTAGTGAGGGACGACCAAATGACTGAACAGCAGGCTCTGCGTGAGGCGGCCAGATGGTGGGGGGGTCGTGAAGGGCAACCAGGCCGAGGGGTGGGGGTAGTGGGGGTGACCAGGTCAGTGGAGGGGGCAGTTATGAGTGATCAGGCTGGCATGCAGAGGCAGTGAGAGGTGATCAGTCTGGTGGTGGGGGGCAGTTAGGGGAGACCAGGCACACAGGCAGGTGAGCGATTATGAGCCAGCGGTCCAGGATTGTGAGAGGGATGTCCAACTGCCGGTTTAGGCCTGATCCTGGGCAGTCGGACATCCCCTGAGGCAGGCGTCCCGGACTGGAGAGGGTGCAGGCTGAGCTGAGGGGACCCACCCTCATGCATGAATTTCGTGCACCGGGCCTCTAGTGAAAGTGATAAAAACCAATGCTGCCAAGACTGACTGAAGACAGTCAGATCTGGTTCACTCTTTCTGGAAAGCAACCACCTACCATGTAACACAAGCTAAAACTGTTCACATTTCACCAGGTCAAGTATACTGTATGCACCAGAAATAATGAAGAAAGGATTTCATAGACCATAGACCCAAAGATACTATTGTTTGTAATGTGCTAAGTACAGAAGCATCCACGCATCTTGTGATAAACTATAATATTCTGTAAACACTAAAGTCCACAGGAAAAAAAATCAAATGTATTACTTATTCCTACCTTGCAATGTAGAGTGCACAATGCCAGCCTGGAATGGTGTGTATGTTGTCTCACAGTGAGGTGGCTTTCAAAGAGCCTTTAATTATTATGCACAGGAATAATAAAAGTGCTCTGACATTGTAAGGTGTATCTGAGTGCTGGCGATTTTATTTTCTTAAGATCTGTCCTGAAAATGCAATTCAGCTCCCATACCAGTTACCACACACACACACACACACACACACACGTTATGGAATGGTCACCTTGTGAGGCCACTTGATGAGGGTCAGTCAGGTGCACAGCACAGGCAATTTGCTAAAATCAACTGAAATACATGCTGTGAATTAAGATGTGATGTACTGTAATGGTGATATTTTCATAGCTTTAATTATGCCTCATTTCTAAAAAGCTTCCTGCAAGCAATAATAAAGTACGAAAGCATCAAGGAATGAATTTATTTGATAAATAAAAATAGACAAGAATGCAGCACCTGGAAGAGATCGATGCCTCCTGCCTCCTTCCTTGCGCCCTTGAGCAGAAGAAGTTCACTGCTCTGCTGCTCTCTATTCTAAAGGAGGACAGGACGTGCTTCAGAACCGTGCGGATCAAATAATATTTCTGAGTTTTGAGTCAGGTGCCATATGTGACCCTATGAGAGGATACTAGAGACTGGGTGGGCAACACAATAACTTGATATAACAGAGGAAGACAGGGAACGGTCAGATAGCATGTTCCTCTTAAGCTGTATTCTCTAACACTTGTCAACATAGGCATGAGGAAAGCGACATGTTCATTTTTGCCTCCTTCTTTGTGCCCTTGAGCAGAAGAAGTTCACTGGTCTGCTGATCTCTATTCTAAAGGAGGACAGGACGTGTTTCAGAACCGGTGCGGATCAAATAATATTTCTGAGTTTTGAGTCAGGTGCCATATGTGACCCTATGAGAGGATACTAGAGACTGGGTGGGCAACACAATAACTTGATATAACAGAGGAAGACAGGGAACGGTCAGATAGCATGTTCCTCTTAAGCTGTATTCTCTAACACTTGTCAACATAGGCATGAGGAAAGCGACATGTTCATTTATACCACGTTAACATCTGTTAGCACCATCCGCAAGAGGATGCAAGTCACTGTGAGAAACGAGGTGATTGCGTGTGACAATGTCGAAAATATTTGTCAGCTTTAGTCATTGTCTATTAAAGTTGTATTTGTTTTGTTGTGTTGAAGTAAACCATCTAATTACCATCAGAGGAGTGGGTCTTTTTTTTTTTTCATAGGGATGATGGTTCAATTGAGATAAAATAGTGATTTGAATTGTCCAATACGATGACTAAAGTCAGGAACCTGAAGGGCATTTCATGCAAAGGATCAGAGAAGCCTGAGGGACCTGTCTCAACTGCACCGTTCCCATCCCATAGATATCCTGGCGGTATGTGGAACCCCATAGTCTGTACCTCATGCTCTCCTGCTCAGGGCTGAAGTGGGAGAACTAATCATCGCATGTTTTAGAGCCCACTCAGGTACAGAAATTACCCAGTCATTTCCATTCTTAAAATTAGTCCAAGTAAAATACCTTTTAAATGATAAAGTTTTAGATCATCACTTTCAAAATCCAAAGCACAAGAAGAGATTTATAGTTATAATGCAGAGCCCTCTGATGCCAACGGTTGGTTTTGACTTCTACACCTGTCGGCTCAGACAGTCTCACCAGGAAGAGCAGCTGAGCACATACGTGATCTCCACACACACGTGTCAGAGGAAGCACACCTCACCTGCGCTGAGCATGCTATTGTGACATATTATGAGCAATGCTCTAGGAACGATAGTTATAATGCAGAGCCCTCTGATGCCAACAGCTGGTTTTGACTTCTACACCTGTCGGCTCAGACAGCCTCACCAGGAAGAGCAGCTGAGCACATACGTGATCTCCACACACACGTGTCAGAGGAAGCACACCTCACCTGCGCTGAGCATGCTATTGTGACATATTATGAGCAATGCTCTAGGAACTTATTTGACTCCATATGTTTTCGCTACCCCCACAGAACTGTTCACTTAGAAACATTTCTAGACATTGACCTGCAACTTGGCATTAAATTTATCAAAACAATGGGGTCACTATTTGACAGGCGACGGGATGAGAGCTTGGCATGTTCTGTGGTGGAAGAATGATGCATAGAAAAATCAGATGTGGTCTGTACAAGGGAGTCATCAGAATGAGAATTTCATACGCCAATGAAATTCAGTGAAGACATTTTCATTATTTTTGGAAGTTGAGTCATTAAATGAAGTACTCTTTTCATCAAGAAAGCACCTAGCTTTTTAAAATGAGGTCAAGTATCTAAGCTGTGATGAATTTCATAAGAATGCAGTGCAATAACTTTTGGTTTTAAAAGCCAATGCCCCAGCCCCACATGAAGGTACTTATTTTGAATTTTGTACTGTATACTGGAAAATGCATACTTTTGGTTATAAGTGCACTGGAGATCTGCCTTAGTGAATGTTTTTTTAAATAATAAAAAAATATGCCTCTCCTATTTTATTTCTAATCATGCAGTGCTCATGGGCTCCAGAGTTCCTGATTAACAGAGCTAAACATTTTTAGAAAGTTATTCATAATATCATGAGTAGTAACTGATTCAGTTGAAATTATCCTTGTAAGATAGCAAAAGATTATCTAATTATCAAATGAAAACATACCCCACTCTCTCTCCATATATATATGCATAAATAACCACAATGGCTTTTAAAAATAAGTACTATTATCATTCCCATCTTACAGATAGGAATATAAAAGCTCAGAAGAGTTAAATAACATGACAAAGGTCAAGACAATTGCTGTACTAACAAATAAACAACTAGACAGAAAAATTATATAAATATAATTATTTAAAATTAAATAAATAAAGTCACATATCAAAGATTGGCAAGTGTATCCAATCTTTGTTTGTTTAAACTTAGATGAAGTTGGTTTGGGCTGCCTCAGAAGCAGACTGTGACATAAGGACTGTGTACAGTAGTTTATTTTGGGAATGATACCAGAAACACCAGTATTAAAATAAGCACACATGACTTATTTTAATCTACAGGGATTATATTCATAATGAAACCCTTTCTGTTCTTCTTTGTGAAATAAAATGTCATTGGAAGTGGTTTCAATGTGGACCTTTATTCAAAGTTACAACTGTTATGCGACACTAAAGTATCCAAAAATTGTACTGCTATCTAAAAGTGTAGGAAAGAAAATCATTATTACTCCTAAAAATATTAAAAACTTACATGTTTACAGTTTTTCATTCCCTCAGTCATTTGGTAATGCCTTCATTTGACCCATGAATATTTCCTGAGTGTTCACTGTGGGCCAGGACTTTGTAACTATGCGAAAGGCATCAGGAAGTGCACCCAAGTCCACGTGCAGCTCCCTCAGCACAGTTATCATCAAGGTAATGAGGTGAACTTCAGCGTCCCACTAACTCCTGGGTGCACAACCATCAGCTATCTTCATTTTAAACTAGGATTTCCAATCAAACAGGCCAAAATGTAAACATCAAACAGAGACTAGATCTTAATTACTCAAACCACAAAAAAATAAATGGTAATTATGTGATGTCATAGGGGTGCTAACTATTGCTACAGTGGCAATTATATTGTAATGCATGTGTACCAAATCAGTATGTTGTTCACCTAAAAATTACACAATTTTATGTCACATGTATTTCAACATAAAATGCCAAACAAATCAAAAGAATATATAGAAAGTGAAATATACATAGATTTTTCACTTAAAAGGACAATCTAACAGTAGAGTACTGAATATTACAAATTAAAGTGATTAAAGATCTTTTAAAAATTAAAGGAGATAATAGAAAAGGGATAAAATATAATGATGCAGAAAACAATACAATACGGTAAGGCAGTGCCAATTCTGGGAAGGTCAGATACACTCGTCAGCAAGGGAAACTCGAGAGTTCTGGGTTTGGGGAGATGGAGCAGTTTCAGGAAATGAGTTTAGCAGGCGCTGTACCTGAATCAGAGTCCCAATAAGTCTTGACTTGGTGAGATAACAGTGATTATGCTCATCCTGATATTGTTTTCCATAAAATAATTTCTCCCTTGATGATAGAACCGGTTGCTGGAGACTTGGAACCAAGAGAGAAAAGCTCAGCATTTCACTATAATTAGCCGTAGCACAAGCATTCCAAATCTGATCAGACTGACAAGGCATCAGATTTAGCATTGCTTGGCTACCCTTGGCAAGCATGTATGCACTCCATTATATTGTTTTCTCTCCTGAACACTTGACTCATGCTCTAAAACAGTAACTCGGCACATCTTTCCAGCCAACTCCTGGCAATTGGATTTTGATGGATACTTGAGCACAAATAATAAATTGGGGACAACATTCCTGTCTGCTAAAAACTGTGGTCCACTTATTTGCAAGTGGCAAGGTTAAAAGTCCACTCCTCCAGAGGAGAAATGACATCAGTGTTATTTCATTAGTTCCCATTTTATTTTTTTCTCCCATCTGGTGGATTATGGATAATGTATTGCACAATAAATAGAATGTGTTGGGTAATCTTTATCATGAAAATATAAGTCTTTTTTCTATAAAATGTGCCTTACTACAAAATGATATAAAATAATAATTCATTTAAATAATATTTTAAAGAAGTATTTCATTAGAAAAAAAGGTATAAGCATCTAGGTCAAATTTTAATAGTTAAGTAAGTAAAGAATAGAAATGCTTGCCTAAAACTTTAGACATGATATGATTTTATTTCAGTTCATTTAAAACATAAAAGTTTACATTGGATTATCTAATATCTAGTAACTTTAGAAGGCCAGAATTTAGCTAATGTTGTTCAGACTTAAGTACATTGTTTAAACACTTCTCAAAATGATTTTCTTGTTATTGATAAGATTCAGGCAAATTATTTCTTCTTTAGAAGAAATATGACAGCTTTCCCCCCCAATTTTGTTTTGTTTTGGCTTCATGTGTACAGCTTTGTGATTAAACAATCATATACTTTACATCTAGTTCCCCTCGATATTTCCAGTAGCCCAAGTGGCACCATACATAGTTACGACAATACTATTGACTATATTTCCTATGCTGTACTGCATCCCTGTGACTATTTTATAACTACCAATTTGTACTTCTTAATCTCTTTATCTCTTCCACCCAGTCCCCCAACCCTTCTCCCCTCTGGCAACCACCAGTTCATTCTCAGGTCTATGAGACTGTTCCAATTTTGTTCATTTACTTTGTTCTTTAGATTCCACATAGAAGTGAAATCATATGTTACTTGTCTTTCTCTGATTTACGCATTTTATTGAGCATAATTCCCTCGAGGTCCATCTGTGCTATTGAAAACGGTAATAGGTAATATTTAGTTCTTTTTAGTGGTCAAGTAATATTGCACGGTGTGTATGTGCTACCATTTCTTATCCACTCGTCCACGGATGGGCCCTTGGGCTGCTTCTATATCTTGGCTATTGTACATAATGCTGCAGTAAATGTAGGGGTGCAAATGTTCTTTCAAATCAGTATTTGGGTTTCTTTGGATGAGTCCCCAGAAGTGAAATACCTGGGCCATAAGGCAGCTCCCTTTCTAATTGTTTGAGGAAACTGCATACTGTTTTCCACAGTGGCTGCACCAGTCTGCAGTCCCACCACCAATGCCTTTCCTCCACATCCTCGCCAACACCTCTTATTTGTGTTTTCATTGATGGTAGCCATTCTGACAGGTGTGAGGTGATATCTCATTGTGGTTTTAATTTGCATCTCTTGGGCCATTTAGTGAAGATGATGATCTTTTCATGTTTCTATCGGCCATCGGTATGTCCTCTTTGGAGAAGTGTTTATTCAGGCTGTACAGCCTTAACCATTGTCCTATACTGTTCCTTTGTTTCATCTTTGACATTTTCACTGGTTAATTTTTGTTTCCAACCTTGGATTTTAAAGACATGTTTTAGGATACAAATCTTCCTTGCTAAGTGTTTTAAAATGATTTGGAAAAAACTGTGCTAAACAATCTTTGGTTTCCACATGAGCTAATGAATAAATGAAAGGGTACAAAGCTCATTTTAATGGAAATTCTGAATTAAATTAGTAATTATCCCCTTATGTTACTTACTATTTCATGCTTTTATTAAATAAAACACATCCAAATTAGTCAATTTATCTCTAGAGACTTTTACAAACAAAAGCCATAAAATGCACTTGTAATGATCATGCTTAAAATTGGAAAAATGTCCAAAAGATGCATAGGCTTCTAGAGATGAGTGAATAATTGAGGTGAAATTATTTGGAAGAATTGAGGTCTGACATAATAAATGTCTGAATCACAAGGCTTCATAAAACTTTATTCAATTACTTTGAAATGCACACAGTAACCTGTCAACGACTAAATGAATCTCGATTGGTTATATTGAAAATATAAGGATCATTTACAATTTGGATACTCAAAGTTTCATGACTGAAAAACAATAGATGAATACATCACTCTTATTTTTTTACACTAACACACTTTGAAAGCTGATGTTGGTAAGGGAAATAATTTATCTATGAAATGAGCTAAGCAGAGTAACATTAATCATATACACATTTTAAGACACTAGGTATTCAGTGGCCATTTTATTGTTTTTTATTTTTTAAGTATATGTTTGTTGATTTCAGAGAGGAAGGGAGAGGAAGAGAGAGATAGAAACATCAATGATGAGAGAGAATCACTGATAGGCTGCCTCCTGTACGCCCCACACTGGGGATCGAGCCTGCAACCCCAACATGTGCACTGACGGGGACTCAAACCCTGACCTCCTGGTTCATAGGTCAAGGCTCAACCACTGAGCCACACCAGGTGGGCTATTTTTTAAATAACATAAAGTTAAAAGCAAAGACACATTTAGGGTTGCTGCATCCTTCTCCTTGCCTAAAACCATAAAGAACATAAATCCTTTTTCAAATACACTTGGAGGACAGAGGAAACATTACCTCCTACAGCAGAACTTTCAAAAGGAGGACAAGGACCAAGCGTGGTAGGTCTGCTTCCTGCCTGTTTCTCAGCGATTCTGTCTCACTTTGTTTACCAAGCCCCATAGCCCCGTTCTCAGCGTTCTTACGTTTGTCAGATGGTTATTAGCAGAACCCAGGGCAACTGGCTTTTTTCAGATCCAGTGTGAAAGAAAGGAGGCTTCTGTAACAGCCACAAAATAAGTTAATTTTCTTGTAGAGCTGACCAGTAGAAGGCACGTACCTACCTTTATCTTTTATTTATTTTTTAAAATATATTTTTATTGATTTCAGAGAGGAAGGAAGAGGGAGAGAGAGAGAGAGAGATAGAAACACCAATGTTTCCTCAGAGGGAATCACTGTTTGGCTGCCTCCTGCATACTGCCCACTGGGGATTGAGCCCTCAACCCCGGGCACGTGCCCCAACCAGGAATCTAACCATGACCTCCTGGTTCATAGGTCAACACTCAACCACTGAGCTATGCCAGCCGGGCTAATCAGTAAAATTAACATTGGGAATATTCTGTTCTGTGTCCTGATTCAGCATGGCCTGTTTCTTTATTAACTGCACGGTGTGATCGCCACTGACCAGGAACCACCTCTAGGCTTGAGGATGAATTTAGCTTTCTGTGATTGACAAGGTCTGTGTAAGAAAAGAGTGTCAATTAAACAAAATAGGGGGTCTTTTAAAAATAAGGAAGAAAAAGAAGAAATTAAATGTTAGGTTTGCAACAGATAGCATTTGCTATAGAGGTGATCTTATTTTATTTTTATATTAAAGAAAATACGGAATAAAGTGACTCAGATGAAAATAAACAGATCTTATGAATTTCTGACATTTGCAAATAGTTACATGTTGTCAGGGAGATTTAAAATTGTATTATTCATTCAATAAATATAATTTTGCTACTTAATATTTATTGGAAACTCACAGCTAATGGCAATGTGAAGATAAATGACATAACTGCTTAGCAGAGATAGTCTAGAGATGGAGTAGAAAATGCATACAATTAGAGTAACCTAGTATTTTCTACAGGAATTTGTGGCCAAAACCTTCTGTAAACTCACTGCAGTGAGAGTATTCATGTGGAAAAATTCAATGAGGTAGAATAAAATAAACCAACTAAAGTTCATCTTCCACCTGGGCCTATTATTCAATATTTTAAGGCACCTTCGAATGTAAAGGATAGAAGGACATTCACACTATTATGCAGGTGTCAGCTGCTAACTCCTATCTTCACGGACACAATGAAGGTTTCCTGCTCAAGAGGATTTGATATACTGTTCATTAGACGGGAAATAGAATTACCTATATTAAATCTGCAGTAAGAAAATGCTTACTGACTTTTCAGATGTCGTCCAGAAATAATTTAAACATTGGGGTAAGCAAAAGAAAGTTTATCATTGGCTTTTACTAGTTATTTGTTAGAAACATGCACAAGGTGACAATAATTCCTTTTTCAAACATTGCAAATCTCCCCCCACCCCTACCTCTATGTCCTGCGAAGTTAAAACCATCCCTCTATGACCTTTTTAGTATTCGATAATTTGATTCGCTTGCCATACCCAACTTTTCTGTTTACCACCACGGGAACCTATGATTGGAACAGACAACCAGACAAAATAGAGAATATTGAAAAGGTCAGAATAGGCGTATTTACTGTACACATTTCCAGGACATGAAGAAATATTTACATTTTGAAAAATGCTTCTGGTGACAAAGTGTCAAAAGAAATAAAGGTGGTCAAGTTGTCACTCAGTTTATGATAAATTTAACAGGCAAAGAGACCCAAATGGTGTTATAATTAGTAGTAATCCGTGTTTATTATTTTGGATGTGTTTTTTTTAATGGCTTTCTTGTCAATATGCCAAATGTAATGAAAACTTGAGAATGACAAAAAACATTCTGCTTTTATTTTGTCATTTTCTAACTGACAGTTCATGTGATAAGAGGTGTTTTCAGGGTTTGTTAGAGTTAGGTAGAGCTGGGAAGTGCATTAATGAATGTATTTTAGGGTGGGAAAACCATTATACAGTTAACATGATGTATAATTAGCCAGTTTTATGACCAGTTATAATATTTTATATTTTTGCTTGTTAAGTGGAGCTAACATTTTCTCTATGAGCATGTTTAAAAGTGTATTTAATTTGCATGAGCACCTTTTATATGCTTTCAAACTGCAGAAGCTCAGCCCAGGTTATCACTGTCTGACACTTGATGGAGAGAGTGCATTTACCCTCTTACTTGGTAAGTATGTTTTTAACAGCTAATCTGCTTCCATCATTATTTGGTTATTTTGCAAAGATGTGGTAGCTACCAAGATAACGTTCATCTTATTAAAACATAAGACAAGAAAGATAAAATAGAGGCACAAACTGATAGAACAAAAGTGATAAAAATAGTATCTCATCAGAGCATCAGTTTTCTTTGTGAAGTCTGTGGATTTTCAGTTAGAACTTGAAGAAGAAATAGCATTAACAACAGTATAATAAGGATCTTCCCATTAGGAATTGGGAAAGATGAAAATTGTTTTGAGAAGGTAGGTTGGACTTGATCACACACTGTTTTCAACATTATCCTCTGGATTTTAGGGCGGGCAAAAACAACTAACTAACAACAACAGAACAGTAAGTGTAGATGGTTTTTTTAAAAAAGGAATCCTGTTAATAGAGAACTATCAGGAAAGAAGCTATGATACTTCATTACCTGCAACACATGGACAGGATTAAATGTAGGACATACACATGAAAAAATAATCAACTGCATTAAGGAAACAATACATACCAATCATTTTTACACAGTAATCTCCATTCTTTACTGTGAACATTTTCTGCCAGGCCCGCCTAGATTTCATGGGGTTAAACTAGCAGAAAAGTACAAAAGCTGTTTTTGCAAAGATACATGGGAAAGAAACAACTAAAAATTTATCTGCTTTTGGGGAAGCAGTTGACCATCTTCCCCCGTAAGTTAGAGAAGAGCTAAATAAATGAAGTTACACACCATGTTTATGGAAAGGGGATTTCATAGTGTAAAGGTTGAACTTCTCAGACCAGTCAATGCCATTTGTGCCAGCTAAACCCAAGGACATATATCAATTGGGGGCCTTTAGGCAGGAAAGGTAACTGGTAAGGCAGGAGGTGAGGAAGGGGGAAAGGAGGAGGAATTTTATCTCACCCACAAAGAAGCAGCAGTCTTGGGGCAAGCCAAGATAAAATCTCTGAATGTCCTCATAAATTCTGGAAAAAGCCACAACAAAGAAAAAGGGGGGCCTTGAAATCTAGTCTGTTGCCCAAGATATCTGGCAAAGTAACCTTGAAACATGTAGACAGAAAAGTATAAACCCCATAGACCTCCACCAGGTGGGGTGTATAAAAAAGATGTCTGTTGCTACTTGTTCCTGCAATGCAACAACTACTGACCATCATGAGAATGAAAACAGAACCTTGTTTGGTTTTATGGAATTTAAAATGAGCATTATTTACCATCATGAAAGCATTTTAGGAACTTTTGGCAAGTTTGATATTTTCACTTGATTATGGACTTCTTTTCATGTAACTCACTATTTTTAAACTATGTTGCCACTTTAAAAAAACACTAAGATTAATATGTATGCAAATGATATGAATAAGTATTTTTCTGAAATAAAACCAAGATTCTGAGTTTTCATATTGAAGAAATGGAGTTTACATGTTTTCTTGAAGCTTAACAACATGGTGAAAATAACTATATACAATTTCTGATTACAAGTTTACCTTATCGACTTAAACAAGATTTTAAATTTGCAATGATTAAACTGCAAATAAAAATAGCTCGTAAAATATAACTTCAGACAAAATGATTATTAGTTGCTAAATCAAGGAAACATGTTGTCATTTAGACAAACAATATAATAAAAATACATGTCAGTTATATTTTTTAAAAAACACCTTACTCATTTAAACCTTGGGCAACTGAATTTGAAGTTTCCACAAAGTTAGGTTTCTAAGTTTCAGGCTGCACATGCCACTTCCGGAGTTGTATGTGTGTGCTGCACTAGCGAACCCATCAATTTAAATGGACATTTGGTTAGTAAAGGAGTGTTTGGGGAATAAAAGATGAACATCCTCCCATCCTCACTCATAAATCAATTCTATTCTGTGCACAAAACAGAAAATCCTGTAGCTCAAGTTATTAAAATACAATACTAACAAAACAGATGCATTTTTCTTCTCTTGCCAGTGTAAAGCGTTCAGGATAAAGTGCACACGAAGTACACAGTAAGAATGTTACTGTGAGCATAACATCTGTGATGATAGTGGCTGTAAATATACCATTTTTCTACAGAAGAAAATGTAATTTTTAAAGAGCATTCTATGTTTTGTAAACAGAGCAGGTGGATGACTCATAAGAAGTGTAGAAAGGGTGCATATATGGGTTTAGATGAAGCTTATTTAATCATAAGATATCTGGCAAAGGAACCTTGAAACCTGTACACAGAAAAGTATAAACCCCATAGGCCTCCACCAGGTGGGGTGTGTCTGTTGCTACTTGTTCCTGCAATGCAACAACTACTGACCATCATGAGAATGAAAACAGAACCTTGTTTGGTTTTATGGAATTTAAAATGAGCATTATTTACCATCATGAAAGCATTTTAGGAACTTTTGGCAAGTTTGATATTTTCACTTGATTATGGACTTCTTTTCATGTAACTCACTATTTTTAAACTATGTTGCCACTTTAAAAAAACACTAAGATTAATATGTATGCAAATGATATGAATAAGTATTTTTCTGAAATAAAACCAAGATTCTGAGTTTTCATATTGAAGAAATGGAGTTTACATGTTTTCTTGAAGCTTAACAACATGGTGAAAATAACTATATACAATTTCTGATCACAAGTTTACCTTATCGACTTTAACAAGATTTTAAATTTGCAATGATTATTAAACTGCAAATAAAAAATAGCTCGTAAAATATGACTTCAGACAAAATGATTATTAGTTGCTAAATCAAGGAAACATATGTTGTCATTTAGACAAACAATATAATAAAAATACATGTCAGTTATATTTTTTAAAAAACACCTTACTCATTTAAACCTTGGGCAACTGAATTTGAAGTTTCCATAAAGTTAGCTTTCTAAGTTTCAGGTTGCACATGCCACTTCCGGAGTTGTATGTGTGTGCTGCACTAGCGAACCCATCAATTTAAATGGACATTTGGTTAGTAAAGGAGTGTTTGGGGAATAAAAGATGAACATCCTCCCATCCTCACTCATAAATCAATTCTATTTTGTGCACAAAACATAGAAAATCCTGTAGCTCAAGTTATTAAAATACAATACTAACAAAACAGATGCATTTTTCTTCTCTTGCCAGTGTAAAGCATTCAGGATAAAGTGCACAGGAAGCACACAGTAAGAATGTTACTGCGAGCATAACATCTGTGATGATAGTGGCTATAAATATACCATTTTACTACAGAAGAACATGTAATTTTTAAAGAGCATTCTATGTTTTATAAACAGAGCAGGTGGATGACTCATAAGAAGTGTAGAAAGGGTGCATATATGGGTTTAGATGAAGCTTATTTAATCAATAACTAACCCAATCAGTCCTGTGTTAAAATAATCTCTAACATCTATTATATGGGTGAGGGATTATATGATTTTCATTTAGTTTTCAGTGGTTGCAGGTGCTCAGATTTTTAGTTCCATACTCATCTTTCATGATCTATTAAATACATTGATGTGGAAATGTATGGTATTTGATAAACTCATTCTTAGTATTTAAACCTCACTATACTAGTGAATTAAATGAAAATTCTTTTTCTCTCTTCTTCCTTTTGTGCCAACCCTTATGCCCTGTCCCTATGGAAAGATCTAAGAAGGCTTTTCATTCTGAATATAATGAATTTTTTCACAAGACATGATGATGTCATTTTGCTTTTTTGGTATAATTTATGTCATGATTTATTAATGATTGATCTATTTGTTATGCAAAGTAAAACTGAAGATGAAATATTTGGAGGAATATTAGCTGTCTTGCTTGAGATAAAAGATGAAAAAGAAAACGTTCTTAAGGGTAAGGGAGAAAGTTCATTGTCTTTATTATCCATGAATGAGTGAGATCATGTGGTATTTTTCCTTCATTGACTGGCTTATTTCACTTAGCATAATGCTCTCCAGTTCCATCCATGCTGTTGCAAATGGTAAGAGTTCCTTCTTTTTTACAGCAGCATAGTATTCCATCGTGTAGATGTACCACAGTTTTCTAATCCATTCATCTACTGATGGGCACTTAGGCTGTTTCCAAATCTTAGCTATGGTGAATTGTGCTGCTATGAACATAGGGGTGCATATATCCTTTCTGATTGGTGTTTTTGGTTTCTTGGGATATATTCCTAGAAGTGGGATCACAGGGTCAAATGGGAGTTCCATGTTTTGTTTTTTGAGGAAACTCCATACTGTCTTCCATAGTGGCTGCACCAGTCTGCATTCCCACCAGCAGTGCACGAGTGTTCCTTTTTCTCCACATCCTCTCCAGCACTTGTCGTTTGTTGATTTGTTGATGATAGCCATTCTGACAGGTGTGAGATGGTACCTCATTGTTGTTTTGATTTGCATCTCTCGGATGATTAGTGACTTTGAGCATGTTTTCATATGTCTCTTGGCTTTCTGAATGTCCTCTTTTGAAAGGTGTCTATTTAGATCCTTTGCCCATTTTTTGATTGGATTGTTTATCTTCTTTTTGTTAAGTTGTATGAGTTCCCTATAAATTTTGGAGATTAGGCCCTTATCAGATATGATGTTGGCAAATATGTTTTCCCACGCAGTGGGTTTTCTTGTTGTTTTGTTGATGGTTTCTTTTGCTGTGCAGAGGTACTTAGATTTTTAGTTCCATTCTCATCTTTCATGATTTATTAAATACATGATTTATTAAATACATTGATGTGGAAATGTATGGTATTTGATAAACTCATTCTTAGTATTTAAACCTCACTATACTAGTGAATTAAATGAAAATTCTTTTTCTCTCTTCTTCCTTTTGTGCCAACCCTTATGCCCTGTCCCTATGGAAAGATCTAAGAAGGCTTTTCATTCTGAATATAATGAATTTTTTCACAAGACATGATGATGTCATTTTGCTTTTTTGGTATAATTTATGTCATGATTTATTAATGATTGATCTATTTGTTATGCAAAGTAAAACTGAAGATGAAATATTTGGAGGAATATTAGCTGTCTTGCTTGGGGAGATAAAAGAAAAAGAAAACGTTCTTAAGGGTAAGGGAGAAAGTTCATTATTTTTGGAATTATTTTACTCCATCATTTTAGAAAGGTGGCCTCTGCTGGAAATGTTCACATTGTTACTGTCTGAAGCCATCAGATGCCATCTTTCCACCCCCTGGATCCCTCAAACCCTTATGTCCACCTCTTTGCTTAATTTTTGTTTTATTTTATCTACTTGCTCCTCTCTCCTTGCAAATAGCTTAAGTTCAAATCGGGGTCCTGCCTTGTTGAATATCTAAGTCCAAAGTGATATTTCAGAAGAAACTGCTGTCATTTATGTATGTAAGGGGTGCATTCTCTTTCGTATGGCTTGTTCATATCTCTAATCACATAAAATGAAAGTTTTTAAGCTGTATTTGTATGACTAGTTAAGCTGTATTTGTATGACTACCTAAGCTGTATTTGTATGACTATTGTTTTTGGTCCCTTTCCTAAAACCCTTGCACACACATAGAGAGGTTGTGTTCCTGAGAATTCACCTATTTGTACTTTTGCTAATAATGTATCTTAATTTAACTTCCTAAGAAGAATGTTTCGAGTGCTATAACTCTGAGTAATGTCAAGTTCTTAGGTAAATATTAATTCCTAGACACCATTTTTTTCTATTTTTATATATGGTTTTCCTACCACTTGGTTGTCCAGTTAAAATTTTAAATTTTCCATTATTGAATAATTGACTAAATTAAATTGCTACTGAATAATTCAACAAACTTACCTTAATTATAGACTTATGGATTCTCTCAAATCCATAGCTGTTATTTCAAATGCTTATATATTTTTTCTAATTTAGTTTTTTTAAGTTTTCAAATATATATGCAGAATAAGGATTAAGTGCAGTTCTGATATTTTCCTACACATTCTCAAGTAATTTTTTCAGACTAATATTGTTTTATTTTATATGTTACCAACTGTTAGATTATGAAGAAGCCATGAGATCTTATATATTTCCATATACTCTGCTTTTTTCTATCCCCCCAATACTGCCATTTCAGAACTTTAGTATAGTCAAATTAAACACGCGGTAAGCAGAAATCTATGCTGGCCACCACCATCTTCCGCCCTGGTGCCCTGCCCTGTAAAACCCCTATCCCTGAGTGCGGGAGGGGCCTGTGACTTACTTCCAGACAAAGATGTTCAGCAAAGGTGACTGGCTGGCACTCGATTAGATTATTCTAAGACTCTGTCTATTAGCTGAATAGAGAAAGACCCTCCTTCAAGAAGCAAGTGCAGAGAAGGCCTGGGGCTGTGTGTGGGGTGGACGAGGTCAATGGGGGAGGGAGGAAGACATATCTGTAATACATTCACCAATAAAGATATGTTTTAAAAAAGAAAAAGAAGCAAATAGCCATGAAATAGTCTGTGGGAAAGCCACATGGTTGCCTCTAGAAGCTGAGGTGTCCTACAGCCCACAGCCATGATGAGTCCAGGGCTATCAGTCATACAGTCACAAGGAAATAAAATCTAATAACCCCATAAAGTGGAAAAGGACCCGAGTTCCAAAACAAACAGCCCAGCCAACACACTGCTTTCTGCCTCATGAGACTTTGCACAACCCAGCTACACCGGGCCTGAATTCCTGACCTGCTAAACCATGAGAGGATGCGTGTGTGTGTGTTTTAAATATATTTTTATTGATTTCAGAAAGAGAGGGAGAGAGAGATAGAAACATCAATAATGAGTGAGAATCATCGATCAGCTGCCTCCTGCACACCCTACACTGGGGATCGAGCCCACAACCCGGGCAGGTGCCCTTGACCAAAGCCAAACCAGTCATGGCTGCATGTGTGTGTTTTTAAGCGGCTGAGTTTGGTGGTAATTTGTTATGTGGCAACAGAACTCTAGTACAAATATTTACGCTGTCATGACTGAAAATAAAGGTTATCGCTAAGCTTGGTCTTAAACTAAATTTACATCTCTGTCTTATACAACTTTGTTTCCATGAACTTAATGATTGATGTGTTTTTATAGTGTGTTTAGTTCTTCATGGGCCTACGATTAATTATAGTAAAAGATCTCTAGATGTGTAACCCTCCTCAGTGCATTCAAACCCCTGCACCCCGAGGACCCTTTCCTAGGGCCCTTCTCTTTATGCTCCTGAGGCAACTAGCTTCTAGACCAGTGATGGCGAACCTATGACACGCGTGTCAGAGGTGACACACGAACTCATTTTTAAAAAATTTCTATAAGTGACACGGCACCAGAATTAAGTTAGGGTTTTTCAAAATGCTGACATGCCGAGCTCAAAAGGTTCGCCACCACTGTTCTAGACAGACGTAATGAGCCAATGTCCTGCTAGCACGTCCTTTCACATCAACCTGAAAGGTCCTTTCCTTCTCCAATGGTAGCTTTTCTGTTTCTTGTATCTTATGTCATCCATTTCTTTGTTTACTCTTTAGATTTGAGGAAAGATATCCCCTAGTAGTTTCCCAAAGAAGCATACAAGGGAGATGCATTTTGTAGTACAAGCCCAACATCCTCCGATATGTCTGATGACACACAGTCAGGGTCAGCCTGCTTCACTTTCTCCAGAATAAAGACTCTCTCCTTTCGAAAGAAGAATTTCAAACCACATACATTACATATTTGGTTAAAATCATTTGTGATGTATATGTTTCCATTTTCTAGAAATATGTCTACATCAGCAATGCCATTCATCATGGAATGGGAATAAATCGCATGAAGTTTTATCTTATTGTATTGGTGTAGTGGTAATAAGAGCATCTTTGATTAAATTCCTTATTTTAATGGAATTGCGGCTGCTCTTTAGCATCAGGTTTCAAATCTCTGTTCCAATTCACAATAACTCGCTAGTTGATGATGCTAGCTATGTTTTATTATGCTATTCCGAATAAAGTATTGCTGCAAGAGCTGCTCTTAATACAGCACACATTACCTAAAGCTGGGGTAATTTGGGCTCTGGAGTTCTTTGTCATCATTACAGTCTAGTGTTGCATTCCCTGAAATAACACATTAAGTTGGTATGTTCTTAAGCACCTGGCTTAATTGAAACCCACGGCAATGATAGCACAATAACTGGCCTGAAAAATAAACTACAGGCAATCACAGTGCAGTGAAAGGTGTGGAGGACATGTTTATATGGAGTCAAAGGCAGTGACAAAATACTTTTTTTTGACTCAAAGGTGGGGGCGGAATCGGAACATTTTCCAATAGGAAACGGCATATTGATAGCCTGGCAGTCTGATTTTTAAATTCCAAATTAATAATGAGGTGCTTTGATTACACATCAAAGAACAATATGAAGAAGTCAGTATGCTTTTGTTTCTTTATATACTGCATCAATTCTGATGGGAAAACAAGGCACCGCAGAGATATAGTTAAACCTAAGAATTGGTGGAGACTGAACACATATAACCCAAAGCACAAGGATGCTTTGAACTTCCTAATTGATGAGTCCTATTATCAAAATTAGAAGCAAAAACAAACAATTCAGGAACCCTAGTAAGAATCCAGGAACTGTAAGTCTTTTATTCAAAAGAGGACCTGTTCCTGGCAAAGATTCCATGGATGGCTCTGAACTCACATTGAAAAAGTTCCAAACACTGTCACCACCTGGCATAATTGGTACTAGTGTGATCCTAGAATTTCTCGTCAAGCTCTAATTGGGCTCCAGTCCAAAATAGAAGGCATTGTCCTTTAACTGAAACACAGATACAGGCTTTCATTTCTTCACCAAATTGAAGTGTTTTTAAAGGCAAGATTTCACAATTACAGAATTATTATCTGTAATAATGATTTGTCTGTATTTTGTTAGATGTCCTCAGATGGATGACTATGTTAAGAGGAGGAAAACAATTAGAATATTATAATAGAACTGCTATCTACACTAATAAAAGAGAAACATGGTAATTGGCGTACGACCGCTACCCTTTTCATTGGCTAATCAGTGAGTATATGCAAATTAACTGACAGCCAAGATGGCGGCCGGCAGCCAGGCACTGAAGCGAGCACGAGGCTTGCTTGCTGCAGACTCCAACGTTCACCGCCTCACTTGCCGGCCTCTCATTTGCAAGTCTAAGCAACTATATACTATGTTGCAAATAAGAAGCTAAACAAAACCCCAGAAAAGGGCTTCCATTCAGCCGGGCTCGGACCGCAACATTGTATCGATGTTTTCAGCAGCGAGGCCTCAGAGCTAAAGCTGGCCCAGAATAAAAAAAAAAGAGAGAAGAAAACAAGGAGCGGTTGGAAGCTTTAGTCACTCGCCAGCCGGAAAACAGCCCTCAGCCCCTCACCCAGACTGGCCAGGCACCCCAGTGGGGACCCCCACCCTGATCCAGGACACCCTTCAGGGCAAACCAGCCAGCCCCTAAAAAAGAAAATTCTTAAGGGTAAGGGAGAAAGTTCATTGGAATTATTTTACTCCATCATTTCAGAAAGCTGGCCTCTGCTGGAAATGTTCAAATCATTATTGTCTGAAGCCATCAGATGCCATCTTTCCATCCCCTGGATCCCTCAAACCCTCTATGTCCACCTCTTTGCTTAATCTTTGTTTTATTTTATCTACTTGCTCCTCTCTCCTTGCAAATAGTTTAAGTTCAAATCGGGGTCCTGCCTTGTTGAATATCTAAGTCCAAAGTGATATTTCAGAAGAAACTGCTGTCATTTATGTATGTAAGGGGTGCATTCTCTTTCGTATGGCTTGTTCATATCTCTAATCACATAAAATGAAAGTTTTTAAGCTGTATTTGTATGACTAGTTAAGCTGTATTTGTATGACTACCTAAGCTGTATTTGTATGACTATTGTTTTTGGTCCCTTTCCTAAAACCCTTGCACACACATAGAGAGGTTGTGTTCCTGAGAATTCACCTATTTGTACTTTTGCTAATAATGTATCTTAATTTAACTTCCTAAGAAGAATGTTTCGAGTGCTATAACTCTGAGTAATGTCAAGTTCTTAGGTAAATATTAATTCCTAGACACCATTTTTTTCTATTTTTATATATGGTTTTCCTATCACTTGGTTGTCCAGTTAAAATTTTAAATTTTCCATTATTGAATAATTGACTAAATTAAATTGCTACTGAATAATTAATTCAACAAACTTACCTTAATTATAGACTTATTAAGAGTGTTGTTCTGAGAAACAGTCTTCTTTTTCTATTTCTTGAGAAACTTAGATTGAAGAAAATATTCAAAGAACTAAGCCACTATAAACTTATAATAAATTTTCTGTTGATGCCCACATAACTCTTACAGCTAGCTACCTGTCCTGGAATGCTTAAACACCCTCGTTTCTATAACCCCATATCCAAGCAGAAGTTAACTCTGTTTCTCTCTCCCCCACATTTCCTTCTGTATTTCCAATATCTGCTTACTTCTCTCAAATCCATAGCTGTTATTTCAAATGCTTATATATTTTTTCTAATTTAGTTTTTTTAAGTTTTCAAATATATATGCAGAATAAGGATTAAGTGCAGTTCTGATATTTTCCTACACATTCTCAAGTAATTTTTTCAGACTAATATTGTTTTATTTTATATGTTACCAACTGTTAGATTATGAAGAAGCCATGAGATCTTATATATTTCCATATACTCTGCTTTTTTCTATCCCCCCAATACTGCCATTTCAGAACTTTAGTATAGTCAAATTAAACACGCGGTAAGCAGAAATCTATGCTGGCCACCACCATCTTCCGCCCTGGTGCCCTGCCCTGTAAAACCCCTATCCCTGAGTGCGGGAGGGGCCTGTGACTTACTTCCAGACAAAGATGTTCAGCAAAGGTGACTGGCTGGCACTCGATTAGATTATTCTAAGACTCTGTCTATTAGCTGAATAGAGAAAGACCCTCCTTCAAGAAGCAAGTGCAGTGAAGGCCTGGGGCTGTGTGTGGGGTGGACGAGGTCAAGTTTTCCTCTGGCACCCGAGACCCAGGCCTATTGCATGAATCTTTTCGTGCAACAGGCCTCTAGTTTCTTTATATTTTTAAAATATGTTTTGACTGATTTTAGAGAGAAAGGGAGAGGGAGAAAAACATGATCAGCTGTCTCCTACACACGCCTTACTGGGGATTGAGCCCACCACCTGGGCATGTGCCCCAAACAACCTTTGTGCATAGGATGACGTTCAACCAACCGAGCCAAGAAATAGAGTCAGGCCCTGACTCTATTTCTTAAAGATAATTTGCACAATAAACAAGGCATTTTCACAATAAAAAAAATTAAGGAAGTTACAGAGTTTTAACTTCAATCTAGCATTAGGAGAAAGTAGGTTTTAACCCAGGGAGAGAACATCTCAAAAACTTAAGGAAGTATTGTCTGGAATTCAACCACTGAGGAAATTGAGTCAGTCTTTTTAGAGCAGGGTATAGTAACCATCTCCACAGATGATTCTATTATGCACTCCCAATTGAGAATCTCTAAAATATAGAAAGAAGAGGAAGTTTTCAGTAACTTATACATATTAGAGCACCTTTATTGACAGCCATTATTGCTTTTTAGTCTAATTTTATCTACAAATTTTTATTTTTTTCTGGTATAAATAACCAACCTATTCATATTTGTCAAAAATATCATTACTGATTTACAAACAGGATAAAAACATATAATTTCTTGCCCCAAACCGGCCCACCCCAGGGGGCGCGTGGGGCGGAGGGGCCGGGCCGGGGCTGCGGCTAAGTTTGGGGCTGGGGTTGGTGATGTTGCAGCTGGGCTGGCTTGCCAGGCTTGGGCAGAGGCCGAAGGGATGGCGAACGTGCGGGTGGCCGTGAGGGTGCGGCCCCTCAGCAAGACAAAGACCAAAGGAGGAGGAAGAATTATTGTGGAAATTGATGGCAAAGTGGCAAAAATCAGGAACTTAAAGGTGGACAGTCGACCAGATGGCTTTGGCGACACCCGGGAGAAGGTTGTGGCATTCGGCTTTGATTACTACTACTGGTCAGTCAACCCAGAGGACCCTCAATATGCATCTCAGGATGTGAATCCTCCACAGCAACATTCGAGACCATGAAGTTAAAAGAAACCCAGAGACCTTTATCAATTAATTATACTGTTTGTATAAATAACAAAGATCCTCTTATTCTTACAGTAAAAGATTAAACAGGTAAAGCTTTCAATGCCTAAAGCAGTGATGGTGAACCTATGACATGCGTGTCAGAGGTGACACGCGAACTCATTTTTTTGGTTGATTTTTCTTTGTTAAATGGCATTTAAATATATATAATAAATATCAAAAATATAAATCTTTTTTATACTATGGTTGCAAATATCAAAAAATTTCTATAAGTGACACGGCACCAGAATTAAGTTAGGGTTTTTCAAAATGCTGACATGCCGAGCTCAAAAGGTTCGCCACCACTGTTCTAGACAGACGTAATGAGCCAATGTCCTGCTAGCACGTCCTTTCACATCAACCTGAAAGGTCCTTTCCTTCTCCAATGGTAGCTTTTCTGTTTCTTGTATCTTATGTCATCCATTTCTTTGTTTACTCTTTAGATTTGGGGAAAGATATCCCCTAGTAGTTTCCCAAAGAAGCATACAAGGGAGATGCATTTTGTAGTACAAGCCCAACATCCTCCGATATGTCTGATGACACACAGTCAGGGTCAGCCTGCTTCACTTTCTCCAGAATAAAGACTCTCTCCTTTCGAAAGAAGAATTTCAAACCACATACATTACATATTTGGTTAAAATCATTTGTGATGTATATGTTTCCATTTTCTAGAAATATGTCTACATCAGCAATGCCATTCATCATGGAATGGGAATAAATCGCATGAAGTTTTATCTTATTGTATTGGTGTAGTGGTAATAAGAGCATCTTTGATTAAATTCCTTATTTTAATGGAATTGCGGCTGCTCTTTAGCATCAGGTTTCAAATCTCTGTTCCAATTCACAATAACTCGCTAGTTGATGATGCTAGCTATGTTTTATTATGCTATTCCAAATAAAGTATTGCTGCAAGAGCTGCTCTTAATACAGCACACATTACCTAAAGCTGGGGTAATTTGGGCTCTGGAGTTCTTTGTCATCATTACAGTCTAGTGTTGCATTCCCTGAAATAACACATTAAGTTGGTATGTTCTTAAGCACCTGGCTTAATTGAAACCCACGGCAATGATAGCACAATAACTGGCCTGAAAAATAAACTACAGGCAATCATGGTGCAGTGAAAGGTGTGGAAGACATGTTTATATGGAGTCAAAGGCAGTGACAAAATACTTTTTTTTTACTCAAAAGTGGGGGCGGAATCGGAACATTTTCCAATAGGAAACTGCAGATTGATAGCCTGGCAGTCTGATTTTTAAACTCCAAATTAACAATGAGGTGCTTTGATTACACATCAAAGAAAAACATGAAGGAGTCAGTATGCTTTTGTTTCTTTATATACTGCATCAATTCTGATGGGAAAACAAGGCACCGCAGAGATATAGTTAAACCTAAGAATCGGTGGAGACTGAACACATATAACCCAAAGCACAAGGATGCTTTGAACTTCCTAATTGATGAGTCCTATTATCAAAATTAGAAGCAAAAACAAACAATTCAGGAACCCTAGTAAGAATCCAGGAACTGTAAGTCTTTTATTCAAAAGAGGACCTGTTCCTGGCAAAGAGTCCATGGATGGCTCTGAACTCACATTGAAAAGTTCCAAACACTGTCATCACCTGGCATAATTGGTACTAGTGTGATCCTAGAATTTCTCGTCAAGCTCTAATTGGGCTCCAGTCCAAAATAGAAGGCATTGTCCTTTAACTGAAACACAGATACAGGCTTTCATTTCTTCACCAAATTGAAGTGTTTTTAAAGGCAAGATTTCACAATTACAGAATTATTATCTGTAATAATGATCTGTCTGTATTTTGTTAGATGTCCTCAGATGCATGGCTATGTTAAGAGGAGGAAAACAATTAGAATATTATAATAGAACTGCTATCCTATATAATCAAAGCCTAATATGCAAATTGACCAAATGGCCGAACAACCAGTCACTATGACACGCACTGACCACCAGGGGGTAGATGCTCAATGCAGGAGCTGCCCCAGCCCACAGGCCTCAGGCCAGCCAAGGTGGGTGCCAGCAGGGGTCCCCCAATTGCCTCGCCAGTCGCCCCACAGATCGGCCCTGATCGCTGCCAGGCCTAGGAGGGCCTCTAGTTTAGGTTATAAAAGAAGCCAATGCTTTGAGGCCATACAGTGTTATATCACAAATTCATATTATCAATATTAAAACTTAACTATGGAAAAATTAATTGTATAGTAAATTTAGACTTCTTATTGCCTTTGCATTGTTAGCTCAAGGCCTTTATTTTAAAACATACCCATTGTTTTAGTGTTTTTCAGAGAAACTGAACCAGTAGAAGACAGACAAAAGATATAAGAAGAGCTTTAGTCTAGGAATTTGCTCACACAGTTATGGAGACTGGGAAGTCCCATGGTCTTCCACCTCCAAGCTGAAAAACTAGGAGAGCTGGTGGTATAATTCACTCCAAGTCTGAAAGCCTGAGAGTCCTGAGGCTGAAGGAATAAGTCCCAGTCTGAGCCTGACACCCAGGAGCCAAGAGTGCCAATGTCCGAGGGCGGGAAAACCTGAATGTCTAGGCTCAAGCCCAGAGCAAATTTGCCTTCCTTTGCTCTCTCCGACTCATTCTCTCAATGACTGGACAGTCCCCATCTGTTTTGGTAGAACAATCTTCATTCATTCTACGCAGTCAAAATGCTAATCTCTCCCTGTGACTCTTCACAGAGAAACCCAGAAATGTCTTACCAGCTCTCTGGGCATCCCTCACTCCAGGGAAACTGACATACAAAATTAATCATCACACACCTGGTATTATAATCCTATAGGAGAAAAGTCATACATTTTGATACTGTTGTTTTTGCATTTGTTTTTGAAAGGCACAAAACAAAAATACATTAAAACATCTACATGTAAAGACTTCATAGAAAAGTGATATCTACAACAATAAGAAATGCTTTACTCATTGCCTATTTGATGAGTTGTAATAACTATTTATTTAAAATTGTAATTTACATCTTTCTATAATGCTTAAAAGGAACAGAAAGAAGATAGAAAGAAGAGAGGCAGAGACAGAGAATGAGAAAAACACCCTGGTGACTCAGAGATGTCTTGGAATGGTATTTGATGCTCTAATGAGTTACATAATAATAAGTTACTATCCATACACACCTGTCTTCTAAATATCACCTTTGCTAGAGTGTTTAGTCAGATCCTTATCCAGTTTTTTTTTTAAGTTTTGAAAGTTCTTTATATATTTTTATTATAAGTCCTTTACCAAATATGTGATTTGCAAAGAGACAGAGAATGAGAAAAACACCTTGGTGACTCAGAGATTTCTTGGAATGTCATTTGATGCTCTAAGGCAGGGGTGGGCAAACTTTTTGACTCGAGGGCCACAATGGGTTCTTAAACTGGACCGGAGGGCCGGAACAAAAGCATGGATGGAGTGTTTGTGTGAACTAATATAAATTCAAAGTAAACATCATTACATAAAAGGGTACGGTCTTTTTTTTTTAAGTTTTACTCATTTCAAACGGGCCGGATCCGGCCTGCGGGCCATAGTTTGCCCACAGCTGCAATGAGTCACATAACAATAAGTTACTATCCATACACACCTGTCTTCTAAGTATCACCTTCGCTAGAGTGTCTAGTCAGATCCTTATCCAGTTTTCTTAAAGTTTTGAGTTTTAAAAGTTCTTCATATATTTTATTATAAGTCCTTTACCAAATATGTGATTTGCAAATATATCTTTCAGTCTGTGGCTTGTCTTTTTATTCTATTAAGAGTGTCTTTGACAAAGCACTATTTTTAATCTTGCTAAATCTGAATTTATCATTTTTTTCTTTTAGGACTTGTGCATTTGGTGTCATGCTAAAAAATTCTTTGTCTAACCCAGTGTCACACACACAGAGTTCCTCCTATGTTTTTCTCAATACCTCTTAGAATTCTACATTTTAGTCCATGAGGTGTAGAGGTTCATATATTTTTTACATATGAACATGCATTTATTCCAGCACCATTACTTGAAAAGACTTTCATTCTCTATTGAACTGCCTTTGTAACATTGCTCATAGTGTTCTTTAGGTAATCTATATCTTTACTGATGTGATGAATATTTATTATGTTAATTACTGAGAGAAAATGAGGAGTATTCTGTTTATTTATTGGCATACATCTTATCTCTTCATCAATACTGTCTTAGGAAAACTGTTGCTTCCATTTCATCTGTTATCCTTGAAGCCTCAGTCAGTGCATCTTCATTCAATGGCTCACCTTCATATGAAAAATTCTACGACGCACTGTAGCTCACTTTGGAAAACTATGTAAGTAACAGACCCATGTTGGCAATGTTTCACTTTTTTTTCAAGGAACTTATTGTTTTGTATACTCATATAAAATTATAAAAATGGTGAATCAGACATTTTAGATCACACAATTTTTCAGAAATCTGATAAAATTCAGAGGACACTATGTTTTGTGACTTATAATTATTATATATTTTTTATTACCTAAGACTGTCCAGAAAACTCAAGACACGATCTGAGTTTTCATACAGGATCAAGGAAGGATAGCTTCCTAAATACATTTTAAGGGGGCAATACACAACTTTCTCTCTATAATTACACTACTTGAATCTTATTCCAAAGGAAATAAATGCACATTTCTTTTCTCCACTAAACAAGTGGATACTGTGAACTGTAAAATACCTAATAAATATCACTGTGAAATATGTAGTATGAGAGTTCCTAAGATCTACCGTAGTAAACATCCCGTTTCATGTGGCTATTGAGAGTTTGCGTCTGAATTTCAAGCCTTAAAATGCTATGAGAATTTGCACTGTGGTGATCCCTGAATCATCAGTGGTCTTTAATAGTAGCACACATGCAATTGCCTGAATTTGTCAGCTTGCATATTAATAGAGGTCGAGTCAGTGGGTATTATTTCATAGGACTGCGTATTTTGCAGTCAACTCGTTATTAGAAATGTCTCATTTAGGATTGTGACGGTAGCTTGACTTTGTTCCGGGCTGATACTCCTTGCTGTTCGGCTGTCTTTAATTATTCCTCCCTCTGCATGTAATGAAATGGAGTGCCTCCAGGGCGCGGCGATGGCAACACTAAGCAGCATTGTTTCCCCTTATTATGGATCTTGGCAAGGATAGTGTTAGACCACTAGGCAAAATGGAAAGGTGGATTTAATTTGCATCAAATAAATATATTAAAGTTAAATGACTCAAAAAAGATGTAAATGAATCACAGATGTAAATTCCTTATTAACATCTAGTTGGTAATGTTTAGGAATTTGCTTTACCTCTAGTATTCAAACCCATCTCCGACAGAAAGGAGGACATGTGTCCAGTGTCAAATCACTGTAACCTTGACTCTAAGGTCAGGAGGTAAAACACATGTCCAGGCCATTGTTTCTTGCTCCTTTGTGTCGTGTGGCAAGCTGTAAGCATGCTATTTTCATGCTTCATCTTTTCTAGACAAAATAATAAGTTTTCCTTGATTTTTCTGAGTTAAGCAAAGAACAGTAAGAAATACAGCGTTGAGGGGAAGTCTTTAAGAAAAATAAACTAAATGAAAATTCCTCTTGTAATTTCAGTGTGAATAATTGATTTTCATATTAGGTATTAATGAAAAAATGTTCATGAGCTAAATAATTATTACCTTTAGAAATTACTAAAGTTTTTGCAAGCATCACATTCATAGGCTAAAGATTCTGTCCTCTTTCAAAAATACTATGATGTAGTTTAAATGACCAATTCTGCAACAACGAAAACCCATGCAATTAGCTACATTACTTTGACTTTAAATACTCTTTTATCTAACAGATAAATTTAAATGATAACATTTCCATTATCACTAGTAATTTTCCAACACTAATGCCAATATTTTCTAACTTTTCCAAGCTCTCTTACTGGGGTAAGAAATTTATTTCAGTAATATTATTTTTTGGTGATGACATAAAACTGGTGTTTAAGTACAAAGCCCCTAGTTTATATTTTAGAGATTTATCTTTGAGGGAAGCCTTCAGAGGTAGTGGATTCAGCATGTTCCTGCACAAAACAACATGAGATTAGATCAAGCGCAAGAGTAATGATGCGATCAAGAGGTGCTGGAAATGCAGGATATATGAGGCAGCCGCTGGCACAACATGGCTGCTGTTTTACAGCACACTTCTTTTATGAGTAGAAAGAGCACACTCTATAACAGAATCTACTATGTAAATACACAACCAGTAAGAGTCATTAATTATAATGATCAAGTATCATGTACTGTGCATAGTTGTACTGAGTATGTATATATATATATATATAGAGAAGTAGTTGATTCAGATTTTCCAGTTTTAAGTAACAAGAGTCATATTTCCTATTTAACTCGGAGATAAATAATTCTTATAATTATTTTTCTTTAAAATATATTAACACTGTATTTAAATCTTTTGATACCACCAATTGACCAAAATCCAAGTTGATTATTACAGATCAGTTGCCTACATGTTACTTGCTAACTACAATGTGAAGTGGCATATCCTTCAGATCAGATAACATGAATCATTAACAAATGTTTCTTTACATAACTCAGTAGCAGGTTCAATTGGCCAACTACTGCATCAGAATATTTGAAAACAAATTAATTTAAACTAATTTATCATGACTTAAGATCTATTGACTTTCATTCATTCATCCACTCATTACAAAATTATTTAGCAAAGAAGGAAACTAATAAGCATTCTCCCTCCCCTCAAACCTCCCACTCAAGTGTAGTAATTAATATACATGTCCTATGATATTGATATTAGAGAAATGTAAATGTAAAATGCAGGCATGTGCAGCTTAACGGCAAGGACACATTCTGAGAAATTCTGTCATAATGCAAATATCATAGAGTACGTACAGAAACCTAGATGGTATAGCCAGATGCACACACCTCTGGTATGTGGTACAGCCTATTGCTCCCAGGCTACATGCCTATGCAACATGTTCCTGCGCAAAACAACATGAGATTAAATCAAGCACAAGAGCAATGATGCGATCAAGAGGTGCTGGAAATGCAGGATATATGAGGCAGCTGCTGGCACAACATGGCTGCTGTTTTACAGCACACTTATTTTATGAGTAGAAAGAGCACACTCTAAAATAACAGAATCTACTATGTAAATACACAACCAGTAAGAGTCATTAATTATAATGATCAAGTATTATGTACTGTGCATAGTTGTCCACACTAGGACCGTTTACACCAGCATCACCACACGCAGGTCATGTACTGCGCTATGACGGTACAACGGCTCTACAGTACCAAGGTGATAGTTTCTCAGCTCCATTATAACTATAGGATCACCGTCACTGACCAAAAAGTTATGCAAAGAATGACTACAAAGTACTGAAGAATGTGGGCTGGAAATAAATAATCTAGTACTAAATTAATAGATCTTAACGTCAAAATTTGAGTTTTAAAGATTAGAGAGAGCTTAAAATATTTTTTAAAGCATCAGTTATTGCCGTAAAGCAAGATACTAGAATATGATATTTAGAAGAGGAAAGATAGCATATACAACAAAACCACCAAGAAATTAAATAAAGGCAAATAACAAAATAGGAATAAGTTCTAGAAACTAAATGTGGAACAAAGGTCATATGGTCAAGAGTGAGAAGACAGATTTGGGTATTAAACACATACCTACAAATGATAAAACATATATGGCCACTAAACACCAGAAATGGTTTTGTCCTCACTATTAATACAAGAGTAGGCATTATAAGAACAGTAAGAAACTATTTGCTCTATGAGACTGAAAAGTATTAAAAGAAATGCCACTACCCAGTGCTGTTGAGTGTATGGATGGTGGAATGAAGAAATTAAACATCTTTATAGCTTAGGCTGTAAATTTAATATATATTAAATTTATGCAGCATAAATTTAATATATATTAAAATCTTCTAAAATGTGTCATTTACCTCCATTAATAATTTATAGATTATGATATCACTTTTGTAATCATAAATTATATAAATTAACATTCATGTATTTTACTAAATACATTAAACAAATAGCTATCACTTTGAATAAGCTATATCTTTGCCATACTGATAGTCTATTTTAAAATATTCCTTCTACCTTTTTCTATTCTTAGCTATTCTCACAACTGTCACTAGTATTAGCTTTCTAAAATAAGTATCTAATCACCACTGTCCTGCTTAAAACAATAGATAACAGAAACATGTATGACTGACTATAGCTCACTATTACTTGACTCCCAAGTCACTTGATTTATTTTTTTTACCATGAGATGGGGTATAATACATACACACATACATATATTCATGCATAATAATCACCATAATACATATAGCCATTATATATTGTATTATAAATGATAGCTCAAACATGCTCAGGGTGGCAGTAGCAGCTATTGGTCATATAATATTTATTTTCCCTTATTTTTATAACAGTTTTAAAATGCAGATGGAACAGTGACATCTGAATAAAAACTGGGTTTCTCTGATGATCCTGCACTCAAGTTCCAGATCTGATGCACTTGCCACCAGATCCATTATTTTAAATCTATTGTTTTACTATCAATTGAAACTTGCCTGATTACACTCAGCTTTATTAAAGCCTTAGGTTAATTATAATCAACCTTTTATAACAAATATTTGTAACATTTTTATTATTTTTAATTTAGTTTAATAGACAACATTATTTTAAATCTATTGTTTTACTATCAATTGAAACTTGCCTGATTACACTCAGCTTTATTAAAGCCTTAGGTTAATTATAATCAACCTTTTATAACAAATATTTGTAACATTTTTATTATTTTTAATTTAGTTTAATAGACAAAGTAACTTATGAAATATCAATAAGAATCAATAGGACATAAATATAATCTAAAACAGATGGAAGGTACATTTAATTTGTAATAAATATATAATTGTTTATTAGAAATTAGTCCAGCACCATAAAACTAGGAGATAAATTATAGGTATGCATATAGAGAATAACTGTGAGAACAACAGCTACAAATGTAAATGGATACAAATGTGTTGAATTAGCTATTCAAATACTATGTGCTACATTGCCCACAGTGATGCAATTTTCTAATATATTGAGCAACTTTTAATAAAATTAGAAATTTAAAAAATATAATTTCCCTTTGGCTTACATGCTAGTTGCATTCCTAGTTAATTCAAACCTTATAAAAGTGAAAACTATGTAAGAATTACTTGATTCATGCATGAAATTGTAAATACATGGTCTCATATAAATAATAATAAATTTCCATTTACCTGAGTGTACAGCAAAACATTCACAAATTACATGAGAATTGCTACAATTTTTTATGTGCAAACCAGTTGTCATCCCAGGTTCCCAGTAAGTAAACATTAATAACATCCTGCTATTTTTATTAGAATAATGGCAACACATTTCCAAAATACTACCTAGCAGGTAGTTCTGCACATACAAACACATTATATACAAACACACTGCACACAAACACAGTGCGCGCGCGGTGCTGGCACAACATGGCTGCTGTTTTACAGCACACTTATTTTATGAGTAGAAAGAGCACACTCTAAAATAACAGAATCTACTATGTAAATACACAACCAGTAAGAGTCATTAATTATAATGATCAAGTATTATGTACTGTGCATAGTTGTCCACACTAGGACCGTTTACACCAGCATCCACACAACCAAGCCTCAGGAACCCTTCCCAAGGTTCTTATTTCTCCTCTTTTGTCAGACTCAATACTGTTAACTCACTTTTAAATGACCAGACTAGAACATAAGCTTCAAGGTCCAGGTAAAAATGCCAAAATGAATCCCTTCACCTAGCTTATTTAATGAAAGCCTAATATGCAAATCGACCAAATGGCAGAATGACCAGTCGCTATGGATGCGCATTGACCACCAGGGGCAGATGCTCAATACAGGGGCTGCCTCCAGTCCGCATGCCCCAAGGCAGCCAAGGCAGGTGCCAGCGGGGGCCCCCCTGATCACCCCACCGGTCACCCTGCAGAGGGAGGCAACAGGCAGCGGCGGGATGTGGGGCCGGCGCCAGGCTGGCCAAGGCCAGAGGCACACACCAGTCACGCTGCAGAGGGAGGCAACAGGCAGCGGCGGGAAGTGGGGCCGGCGCCAGGCTGGCCAAGGCCAGAGGCACAGATTCATCAAAGATGTGTGTTAGTATCTCATTTGTCTTCCTGACCTCTGCATCCTGAGAATCTAACTGCATGTCAAGTACGTATTATTTGCTGAATAAGTGTATCAGATTTCCTATATTTTTGCTCTTATTTCGATATTTTCTTTTCCATATTTTCTAGTTAATAACTGCATCTCTACAGCAAATAAAAATACACCTTAAAGTTCATTATTAAAATTGCTAAGTGAAACCAGATTGGACAGACATTTATTATCGTTAGCTTACTAAGATGATAACCTTAACATACAAATTTGTTTTCCTCAGGGTGGAAGAAATTAATCAATTATTGGATTCTTTTGTATTAGTTTTAATCATCAGGACTTTATTGGGGGGAAAAATCACTGTAGTATATTCTAAAAGTTATAATTGGGAAAATTTAATTGTTCAAATTCAAAAAAAAAAGAGTGAATTTAGTTCACATTAACATAATTGTCTTTATTATGTGTAAGGATTTTAAAATCCTAACTTTTATAATAGCTGACATTTACACTCAAATATTCTTTCAGGGTTATTCTCAATTAAGTATTTTAATTACTACAAAATAGCTGAGTAGGAGAATGTGAAAGACTACGCTGGGCTTCATCTGAATTATAGTTCATGTGAAAGCCCGCAGACCTCATAAATCATAATTTTCTTAACGAGAAAGAAGAGTTCCATTGATACTACTGTAAGCCCTTACAATTACTCTTCCCGCTTTATTCTTTATGATCACTTTTGTTAAGCTATTAAAAATGAAGCAGAGAGAAATATAGAAAAAGTACATTTAGTCCTCTGTACCCATGTTTCTTGCTCCTTTGTGTCGTGTGGCAAGCTGTAAGCATGCTATTTTCATGCTTCATCTTTTCTAGACAAAATAATAAGTATTCCTTGATCTTTCTGAGTTAAGCAAAGAGCAGTAAGAAATACAACGTTGAGGGGAAGTCTTTAAGAAAAATAAACCAAATGAAAACTCCTCTTGTAATTTCAGTGTGAATAATTGATTTTCATATTAGGTATTAATGAAAAAATGTTCATGAGCTAAATAATTATTACCTTTAGAAATTACTAAAGTTTTTGCAAGCATCACATTCATAGGCTAAAGATTCTGTCCTCTTTCAAAAATACTATGATGTAGTTTAAATGACCAATTCTGCAACAACGAAAACCCATGCAATTAGCTACATTACTTTGACTTTAAATACTCTTTTATCTAACAGATAAATTTAAATGATAACATTTCCATTATCACTAGTAATTTTCCAACACTTATGCCAACATTTTCTAACTTTTCCAAGCTCTCTTACTGGGGTAAGAAATTTATTTCAGTAATATTATTTTTTGGTGATGACATAAAACTGGTGTTTAAGTACAAAGCCCCTAGTTTATATTTTAGAGATTTATCTTTGAGGGAAGCCTTCAGAGGTAGTGGATTCAGCATGTTCCTGCACAAAACAACATGAGATTAGATCAAGCGCAAGAGTAATGATGCGATCAAGAGGTGCTGGAAATGCAGGATATATGAGGCAGCCGCTGGCACAACATGGCTGCTGTTTTACAGCACACTTCTTTTATGAGTAGAAAGAGCACACTCTATAACAGAATCTACTATGTAAATACACAACCAGTAAGAGTCATTAATTATAATGATCAAGTATCATGTACTGTGCATAGTTGTACTGAGTATGTATATATATATATATATAGAGAGAGAGAGAGAGAGAGAGAGAGAGAGAAAGAGAGAGAGAGAGAGCTAACTTTTCCAAGCTCTCTTACTGGGGTAAGAAATTTATTTCAGTAATATTATTTTTTGGTGATGACATAAAACTGGTGTTTAAGTACAAAGCCCCTAGTTTATATTTTAGAGATTTATCTTTGAGGGAAGCCTTCAGAAGTAGTTGATTCAGATTTTCCAGTTTTAAGTAACAAGAGTCATATTTCCTATTTAACTCGGAGATAAATAATTCTTATAATTATTTTTCTTTAAAATATATTAACACTGTATTTAAATCTTTTGATACCACCAATTGACCAAAATCCAAGTTGATTATTACAGATCAGTTGCCTACATGTTACTTGCTAACTACAATGTGAAGTGGCATATCCTTCAGATCAGATAACATGAATCATTAACAAATGTTTCTTTACATAACTCAGTAGCAGGTTCAATTGGCCAACTACTGCATCAGAATATTTGAAAACAAATTAATTTAAACTAATTTATCATGACTTAAGATCTATTGACTTTCATTCATTCATCCACTCATTACAAAATTATTTAGCAAAGAAGGAAACTAATAAGCATTCTCCCTCCCCTCAAACCTCCCACTCAAGTGTAGTAATTAATATACATGTCCTATGATATTGATATTAGAGAAATGTAAATGTAAAATGCAGGCATGTGCAGCTTAACGGCAAGGACACATTCTGAGAAATTCTGTCATAATGCAAATATCATAGAGTACGTACAGAAACCTAGATGGTATAGCCAGATGCACACACCTCTGGTATGTGGTACAGCCTATTGCTCCCAGGCTACATGCCTATGCAACATGTTCCTGCGCAAAACAACATGAGATTAAATCAAGCACAAGAGCAATGATGCGATCAAGAGGTGCTGGAAATGCAGGATATATGAGGCAGCTGCTGGCACAACATGGCTGCTGTTTTACAGCACACTTATTTTTATGAGTAGAAGAGCACACTCTAAAATAACAGAATCTACTATGTAAATACACAACCAGTAAGAGTCATTAATTATAATGATCAAGTATTATGTACTGTGCATAGTTGTCCACACTAGGACCGTTTACACCAGCATCACCACACGCAGGTCATGTACTGCGCTATGACGGTACAACGGCTCTACAGTACCAAGGTGATAGTTTCTCAGCTCCATTATAACTATAGGATCACCGTCACTGACCAAAAAGTTATGCAAAGAATGACTACAAAGTACTGAAGAATGTGGGCTGGAAATAAATAATCTAGTACTAAATTAATAGATCTTAACGTCAAAATTTGAGTTTTAAAGATTAGAGAGAGCTTAAAATATTTTTTAAAGCATCAGTTATTGCCGTAAAGCAAGATACTAGAATATGATATTTAGAAGAGGAAAGATAGCATATACAACAAAACCACCAAGAAATTAAATAAAGGCAAATAACAAAATAGGAATAAGTTCTAGAAACTAAATGTGGAACAAAGGTCATATGGTCAAGAGTGAGAAGACAGATTTGGGTATTAAACACATACCTACAAATGATAAAACATATATGGCCACTAAACACCAGAAATGGTTTTGTCCTCACTATTAATACAAGAGTAGGCATTATAAGAACAGTAAGAAACTATTTGCTCTATGAGACTGAAAAGTATTAAAAGAAATGCCACTACCCAGTGCTGTTGAGTGTATGGATGGTGGAATGAAGAAATTAAACATCTTTATAGCTTAGGCTGTAAATTTAATATATATTAAATTTATGCAGCATAAATTTAATATATATTAAAATCTTCTAAAATGTGTCATTTACCTCCATTAATAATTTATAGATTATGATATCACTTTTGTAATCATAAATTATATAAATTAACATTCATGTATTTTACTAAATACATTAAACAAATAGCTATCACTTTGAATAAGCTATATCTTTGCCATACTGATAGTCTATTTTAAAATATTCCTTCTACCTTTTTCTATTCTTAGCTATTCTCACAACTGTCACTAGTATTAGCTTTCTAAAATAAGTATCTAATCACCACTGTCCTGCTTAAAACAATAGATAACAGAAACATGTATGACTGACTATAGCTCACTATTACTTGACTCCCAAGTCACTTGATTTATTTTTTTTACCATGAGATGGGGTATAATACATACACACATACATATATTCATGCATAATAATCACCATAATACATATAGCCATTATATATTGTATTATAAATGATAGCTCAAACATGCTCAGGGTGGCAGTAGCAGCTATTGGTCATATAATATTTATTTTCCCTTATTTTTATAACAGTTTTAAAATGCAGATGGAACAGTGACATCTGAATAAAAACTGGGTTTCTCTGATGATCCTGCACTCAAGTTCCAGATCTGATGCACTTGCCACCAGCTATGCACTGCCATGAATTTGGGGAAATATAAGGGAGGAGGACTTTGCCCACCTTCCCTTTTTTTGAGGTTTGGTTTTCCTGTGGCAACAGAAACAGAGGTCATGCTAGCTAGTCAGTAGCTTTGTAAGCTGTATGGCAGTAAAATAAAACCCATGTGTAATCACATTTCTCTGTTTTATTTATTTTCTAATATATATTTATTGATTTCAGAAAGAGAGAGGGAGAGAGAGAAACATTGATCTGCTGCCTCCTGCATGCCCCACACTGGGGATCAAGCCTGCAACCCAGGCATGATCTCCTGGTTCATTGGTCAACGCTCAACCACTGAGCAACACCGGCCAGGGTCTCCTTTTTATTTAAATTTAACAGGCTCACAATAGATCTGGAGTCCATATTCTTGGTTCCAATGAGGCTTCCTGATTCCCCATCTATATCTATCTATCTATCTATATCTCTCAC
>NW_005353629.1:1845580-1848312 GCF_000412655.1 Myotis brandtii
AGGTAAAAATGCCAAAATGAATCCCTTCACCTAGCCTATTTAATAAAAGCCTAATATGCAAATCGACCAAATGGCAGAATGACCAGTCGCTATGGATGCGCATTGACCACCAGGGGCAGATGCTCAATACAGGGGCTGCCTCCAGTCCGCAGACCCCAAGCCAGCCAAGGCAGGAGCCAGTGGGGGCCCCCTGATCACCCCACCAGTCACGCTGCAGAGGGAGGCAACAGGCAGCGGCGGGAAGTGGGGCCGGCGCCAGGCTGGCCAAGGCCAGAGGCACAGATTCATCAAAGATGTGTGTTAGTATCTCATTTGTCTTCCTGACCTCTGCATCCTGAGAATCTAACTGCATGTCAAGTACGTATTATTTGCTGAATAAGTGTATCAGATTTCCTATATTTTTGCTCTTATTTCGATATTTTCTTTTCCATATTTTCTAGTTAATAACTGCATCTCTACAGCAAATAAAAATACACCTTAAAGTTCATTATTAAAATTGCTAAGTGAAACCAGATTGGACAGACATTTATTATCGTTAGCTTACTAAGATGATAACCTTAACATACAAATTTGTTTTCCTCAGGGTGGAAGAAATTAATCAATTATTGGATTCTTTTGTATTAGTTTTAATCATCAGGACTTTATTGGGGGGAAAAATCACTGTAGTATATTCTAAAAGTTATAATTGGGAAAATTTAATTGTTCAAATTCAAAAAAAAAAGAGTGAATTTAGTTCACATTAACATAATTGTCTTTATTATGTGTAAGGATTTTAAAATCCTAACTTTTATAATAGCTGACATTTACACTCAAATATTCTTTCAGGGTTATTCTCAATTAAGTATTTTAATTACTACAAAATAGCTGAGTAGGAGAATGTGAAAGACTACGCTGGGCTTCATCTGAATTATAGTTCATGTGAAAGCCCGCAGACCTCATAAATCATAATTTTCTTAACAAGAAAGAAGAGTTCCATTGATACTACTGTAAGCCCTTACAATTACTCTTCCCGCTTTATTCTTTATGATCACTTTTGTTAAGCTATTAAAAATGAAGCAGAGAGAAATATAGAAAAAGTACATTTAGTCCTCTGTACCCATTGTATATTCACCAGGGGAAGGTAGAGAAACGAGTTTTCCTGGAAATCTAGACATAATAATGGCCTGAAACCAGTAGAATCCCGTTTAATATTTTAGGAAGCGGATATCCCTGCAGCTCCCTTTGAGTTAGTATTGTGAAGTGGAGAGAACACCGTCTCTTGAGAGAGACATATACCATTTTAAATTCTGGATTTGCCATTCATTGTGTTGTTTTGGGCAAACAATTTAAGCTCTTAGAAACGTAGTTTTGTCATTTGTGAAAAAAAAAAGAGCAATGCTAAAATGTAACTTGGAAGAGAATTGTGTTGACTAAATGAGATAATAGATATAAAATGCAAAGATTATACTCAATATGTACTAAAAGTATAGGGCATGATCATTTGGAAGGAGATCATGTAGCTCTGGTTATATCTTAATATATTTATGGTTCAAAACTTTAAAAGTGCCCAGCTGGCATGGCTCAGTGGTTGAGCATCATCCTACGAACCAGGAGGTCAGGGTTTGATTCCAGGTCAGGGCACATGCCCGGGTTGTGGGTTTGATCCCTAGTGTGGGGTGTGCAGGAGGCCACAGATCAGTGATTCTCTGTCATCATTGATGTTTCTATCTCTCTCTCCCTCTCCCTTCCTCTCTGAAATCAATAAAAAAATATATGTTAAAAAATAAATAAAAGTGACAACCCATACTGGGAGTTAAATTCATAAGTTAATTAGATTCCTTCAACATTAATGTTTTGATTCACTGATCCTAGAGTATGCTGCTGAACTTAACTTGCAAAGACTATTTGAAGCAGGCTATTTTTTAAAAAGGTAACTGATCTGATGCTGAAAACTTCTAAGCCTTAATTGGGCAATTTCAGGAGGGGTCCCTGCTTACTTCCCGGGCAGTGTGACGTAATGGGAGAGCAGCAGACTGCGACGTTAGCCATTGTTCTGCTGTGTTCTAGCCCTGGGCCACGGACATTTTAATGAATACAGTACATTTTATTGTACTTTATTGTAGAATGTCATAAAAAGTTATCTTGGTGTCAAATTTTATAACCTTTTATTTGGAATTGTATATATGAAGTACCAAATGGACAGACATTACTAATGATAGAAAATTTATTGACAGTTATGCTTCAATTAAAACAATATTTCATTGGTAACATGAAAAAGCAAAATAATTAAACAAAAACCTCTAAAATTTCACACATTTACAGACTGAATCGAGTGTTATTTAGTGACAGCTCTTGGAAACTTTTCAAAAAAAGAATGAAATCACAATTAGTGGAGTAAAGGTAGTCCAGGCAACTAACTCAATCATTGAGAGTGAAAGGCTCCATTCAGTTTACTGACAGTTTTTTCTTCTTCTGTCTGGGTTTTATTGATAGATATTTGTAAAATACCTCAGAAACTTTTCTATGTAAACAAGTACCATTTTGAAGTTAGAATGTTGTTAATTGTATGTTGTTCTTTAGTTTCTTTAAGTTTCTATTTAATTAATGAAATACTGAGTACTTATTAAGGGCAAAAGAATAAGTTTCACTTAGAAAAAAAAAATCTGCATTGGCCATGGACTGGAGACCCTTTAGTGTAATAGACAGAATGGTCACATATATTTATAATTTTTAAAAATATTTATTTTTATTAA
>NW_005353629.1:1848626-1848949 GCF_000412655.1 Myotis brandtii
TCTTTCATTGACTGGCTTATTTCACTTAGCATAATGCTCTCCAGTTCCATCCATGCTGTTGCAAATGGTAAGAATTCCTTCTTTTTTTTTACCATTGTAGTATTCCATTGTGTCTATGGAATGACTTAAGCTGTTTATAAATCTTAGCTATGGTAAATTGTAATGCTATGAACATAGGGGTACATATATCCTTTCTGATTGGTGTTTCTAGTTTCTTGGGATATATTCCTAGAAGTGAGATCACTGGGTCAAATGGGAGTTCCATTTTTAGTTTTTTGAGGGAAACTCCATACTGTTCTCCATAGTGGCTGCACCAGTCTGCA
>NW_005353629.1:1849385-1857805 GCF_000412655.1 Myotis brandtii
AATCCCCAGGCAGCAAAATCTCAGACATATGCTGAAGCAATAACTTCACTGATACAGCTCCTAGGGCAATGGAAACTAAAGAGAAAATAAACAAATGACACTACATCAAAATGAAAGGTTGATTTTTGTATGTGCCCTGATCAGGGATCTAACCTGAACCTTGGTATATGAGGACGATGTTCTAACCAACTGAGCTACCTGCCCAGTGTGATCACATATATAGAATACTGACCTCTGAACGCCCCCCCACCCCCATATTAGCTTATCCTGAAAATAGTAAGCTGGCTATAGTGGGACACATTTCCTCTCAAACTGCAATCACCATGCTGTTCTCATCATCTCTTTCTTCCCCAACATTTCCTGAAAAAATGTCTACTCCTGGTTTTCTCCAAGTAAAGTAAGAGTAATTTTAATCATAGTACTGGTTTTAAATCCCTTTAAGTTTGTTTGTTTCATTTTGTTTTATTTTTAACCATCTACTTTTATAGATACTTTTTCAGAAGCAAAATTTTGTACATATTAACATGTATATATCTGTTTCACTTGGGTTCATTTCTATAGAATTTGTAAGAATGAAAAATAAACATTTCGATCTCCTGAAAAAAATGTCTACTAGTACTCCTCTGTATAAAATAACTAAATAACAATACTACCACAACTTAGAATTTACAGGCAATGTAGTAAACTTTTGTGTTTAGAAAGAATCCCCCAGGCTCAATGTATTTTATTTGATAGCATCACTGTAAAGCATTCTCTAAGGGATGAGATTCTTGGTGACACAGGCTTTACTATTTGAGAAAAATATACATTAAAAAAATACTAAAAATACTATAGCTTGACACGCATATATTTGCAGTTCTTCCTTGGCAATTGGCTTTCAGGACAATCTCTTGGACAGCTATTTACATGTCACAAAAGCTGTCACAGACGCCGACAGGGCCAGCCCAATGAGGAAAAGCGTGCATTTTCAGGGTGAGCTGAAAAAACCCATGGAAACAAAATCGATAGTAAATGAGGGAAGTGAATACTTTCCTTGCATTTTCACAACCAAGTCTGGACTTAGGGATGCTTAGATATATCTGACTTGTCATCAGAGTGCTGTCTCATTGCACCTGGTAATGAAAAGACCACCTAAGAACACAGACTCCGTAAATGTGTCACAGAGCACACAGCTAGACCTGAGGGGAGCTCCCCTACTAGTCTACAAGTCTCATTTTAAAGAAAAAACAAACAAACAAAAACACACAATAACAACAACAAAACTTGTTTCAAAAAAGGTTCCTTCGGACAGAGTATAATTAGGAGAAAATGACCTTGAGGCTTACCCTGGCAAATCATTGCGGACATGTATGTCAGCTGAAGATTGATGTTTTGAGAAAATTCTGAAAAGCAATATATGAATGAAACTTTGTTTCCTGGTCATGTGTGGCAAATCAGAGCCCCAAAAGTTGCTCTGTATCCCCTACAGATTCCATTTATGAGTCTATTGAAAGAACTGATCTAAAAATATCCTGTTCAAGACTGTTGAACCTCAGAGGGGAGGCAGGGGGCGGTGGGTGGTTGGGAAGAGATCAGCCAATGAACTTGTATGCATATATGTATAACCCGTGGACACAGACAATAGGGTCTGTGGTGGGGGAGGGTTGGAAAAGGTCAATGGGGGAAAAAGGTGAACATATGTACTACTTTCAACAATAAAGATTTAAAACAAAAACACAAAAAAATTAAAAATATCCTGTTCAGAAGGGATTTTGCTTTTTCGGAAAAGTGCATATCCTTGATTATAAATTTTATATCAGAGAGATTTTAATTCTGAGAATATTTATTTTACATTTTATGTGCACTGAAATGTTGTGATATGCCAAAACCTCACCCTTTCTAAATAGCATTTCCTCTTCACAATTTCAGAAACACATTTTTTTTTTAAATCCAGTATTTTGGAAAACTAAAAAATGGAGCTTCTTGCCTAAAATAACAACACTTTTTGAACATCAAGATTTCATCTCACATTATTGTTGTAACATATGCATTGTAGAGAGAAATTTTGAAAATGATTCTCATATCATATTTAACTTGCCTAATCCAACTAGAGTGTCAAGAAACACTTTCTACTGAAACAAAATCCTCAAATATCTGGTAATTAGATCAGGATCTCTATTATCTATAGAGACTGTAACATAAATTGATATATGAATAATTTCACTATATCAGATATTTTATTTGTGGTTTTAGAACAAATTTGGCCCTGGGACAGGGTCAATTTAATGTACGCACTTGGATTATGAGTAAGTGTGATACGATCCTCAGGTGGGTACAAATCAGGGCATGATTAACAAAATGGTCTGAAAGTATGGCAGTGAGAAAGTTTAGAAAAAATGTAATCTAGCAATCATAAAATACGAATTTTAATCTAACAAACCAATTACTAATTGTGTGACAGAAAGTTATCTACTTTCAAAAGAGATGTTCTGAGGATCAATTGATGAAGACAAGAAAGTAACAGTGATTTTAAAATAAAGATATTGGAAAAGGTAAAGCATTATTAATATTGGACAGTCCTTACAGAAACCAGGAATCATTCAGTGATGAATTCTGTGAAGAAATGTCCTTATATAACTCTAAGGATTGCATTTCAATTACAAAGCTAGCAGAAGCTCTTTAGAACATAAAGAATATCCAGCATAGCTTGGCCAGCATGGCACAGTGGCTGAGTGTTGACCTAGAAGGACATGGTTCGATTCCCAATCAGGGTACATGCCCGGGGTTATGGGCTTGATTTCCAGTGCAGGGTGTGCAGGAGGCAGCCGATCAATGATTCTCTCTCTAATCCTTGATGTTTCTACCTCTCTCTCCCTCTCTCTTCCTCTCTGAAATCAATAAAAATATATTTCAAAAAACAAATATCCTGTATATAATTTTCTATTGAGTTTGAAGTTTGACCCCAGTAGGTATAGTCATACCCAGGTTTAGAAGGGGTAGATGGATAATTGTTTGTCCTTGGGAAACAGATCACAGACTCAAGATAGAAAATTTTCTCTTGTGCAAAGAAGTCATAATATTAAATCACAAACCAACACTATTTAATGAAGTAGCAAATAATGAACTAATAATGCTGAAATAAAAGTGAGCTTGATGGATATGCATAAAGTGAACACAACAGTGTAATCACTGCTCACATCCAACCCAAAGCCTCCTTCGCTATCTTCTCATGGCTGCTCCCAACTCCTCCTATGCTAGTCACTATTTTGATTTCTTCATTCCTAGGTTACCATCATACAGCATGTACTCTTTCCTGTCTATATTGTCTCACTCAACATTATATGTATAAAATACATTCATGCTGCTTTGTTGAGAGGCTCATTGTTACTGATGGACAGTGTTCCACAATTAGAGCATAATATGATTGATACACTTCCGTTGGTAGGTGGTATGAATGCATCACATTTTAGCTATCTATGGATTACTTGCTTATTGGAATTAGCAGTTATGAATAATGTTGCTAGAAACGTCCTTGTACCTACCTGTATTTAAGTATACATGCGTACACATTTCTTTCAGGAAAATAACTAGAAGAACTAGAATCTCTACATATTAAGCTTTAATAGATATTTAATAACTCTATGAGGTGACTCTACCAACGTACATCGATACCATCATTGTTACAGTTATAATTACAGGTAATCGCTGTAATTGAGGGTTTCCTACTGGCTTATATATGGCAGAGGCCAGTAATATTGCTAAACATCCTCCAATGCACAGAACACCCTCCCACACTGAAGGTTAATCTCGCTCACAGTGACAGTGACACTGAGGTTCAGAAAGCGCACCATGACCAAGTGAGATTTACCCTATGATCTAAGCTTGGCATGATCTTCAAACTAAGCTCTGACATCGACTAAGAGCATCACGGGTTATGCAGCTGCTCTGCTTCCCCAAACTAAAACTACCGTGTCCATTCACGCAAGCCTGGTGGCACAGAGTAATGACAGCTCGGGCACCCAGATCACTCCATGTCACAAGGCAGTTTACCTGCAGGTGAGAGTAATGTTTGCCAAGCCCAAGTCCTTTTTAATTAGATGCTCTTGCTGTCTGAAATGAGGCAGATCATTAAACTGTTTTTTTTGGGAGGAAAAATAACACAAACACCGTAAAGGCTCTGGTATTTCAAAGCAATGAGCACAGTGACACCCAATATTATTTTTAACAATTCATGACCTTTTGTCATTTCTGTTCTGTCTCCTGCTGGGAGATGGGCCTCATGTTCCTGGGTGCCAGGCACCTGAGTTAGCATTACAGAGGATCGGTAGGATAAGAGGAAAAGTTCACATTAAAAATGACTCATCTGTCAACCTGGGTTTCTCTGGTCCCACCATCTCCATGGCAACAAGAGAGATCAGAGTCCCCTCCCACCCTCCGTGGGACATCACTGGGTGGCAGGGGAATGAAGTGTGTGGGAGAGCCGGCATGAACAGAAGACAGAGATCTGCTCTCTCAGTGGCCAAGACCAGGCTGCTGGTATTTAGCTGCCTGAAGAGAACTTCAGACATCAAGTTAACTGACCAGCCGTGCTGGCTTCTACGTTTCCTCCAGCAGACTTTCTCCACTGCACACTCCGTCACCTCGTGACTCGGGTTATGAACTAAAAGGCTGTGTAACCCCAAATTCATGTATTGAAATCCTAACACCCTTTGATGGTAGTATTAGGAGATGGAGCCTCTGGAAGGAGATTAATTAGTTGAGGAGGGTGGAGGCCTCCTGAATCGGATTCGTGTCTGTGTAAAAGGGATTCAGCACAGCACCCTGCCCTTTCCACTCTGTGAGAAGATGGCCATCTGTAATCCAGGGAGCAGGCCTTCATCCAGAACTCGACCTTGCTGGCACCTTGACCTTGAATTTGCAGCCCCCAGAACTGTGAGAAAGAGATTTCTGTTGTGGTATTCTCTTGTGGCAGCCCAAACTGACTTCCATTTTAGGTTAAGAGTTTCTAGCTGTTTTTAGAAAATTTGAGAACCTCTCTTCGCCAAATATTTTTTTAAAATATATTTTTATTAATTATATTTCAGAGATGAGAAGAGGGAGAGAGAGATAGAAACATCAATGATGAGAGAGAATCATTATCAACTGCCTGCTGCACACTCCACACTGGGGATTGAGCCCGCAACCCGGGCATGTGCCCTGACAAGGAATAGAACCGTGCCCTCCTGGTTCATAGGTGGACACTCAACCACTGAGTCATGCTGGTAGGGCCGCCATCAAATATTTTTATCAGCAGTCCACATAAGTTATACTTCGCTACTTGATGGTTGAGAAAACTTGGTGACTAATAATAATGTCAGGGCAAGTCCAAGACTATTTCTTCTTGTTTGTTTTTATAAAATTGTCTCAGCTGACCAGCATATTCTTAGTGGCTTGTATTTATCTGAACTAGTGACTTCCTATTTCAAATGCCACATATATTTTAAAAATACTGCATCTATGACTGAGGGATACTGATACACATTCATTACCACTATCAATGCATTCCAACCCTATAATTGGTATTCAAATAATCTGATCTTTTTCAAAAGTTGTGGTCAGAGAATATGCACTTATCCATCACCTGCTTTATGCTGGACACTGACAATCAAACATTGAAAACACCATTTACTCACTGGAAGGATTGGTCAACTCTAGAGAGTTTCAACATTTTTCAATTTCTTTCTTGATTTATAATTTGTCTTTACTGGATTTAGCACTTGAGCTTTGTAAAAATAGTAATGTAAACAAAAAGCATAATAATATTCCCAAAATACATGCAGTATGATTCTCACCTGAAAGAATAGCTATTGGCTAAATCCAGTTAGTTAGAAGTAGCAAGGGTTAAATGTGAGTTGGTTCCAGAGGGTGAAGGCCTGTAATAGCTTTCAGACCCACTGCTTTCTCAAGCGTTAAGTTCTCTGGAAAAAAAAAAAAAGAACCAAAAAAAAAACCCTCCACACTTTTCACAAGGTTTAGTTGCTTTTGTGAATGCCATCTCCTTTGGCTGTTCAGAAAAATCACTTTTATTATATTTCAAGTCCAAAAACTCTCTTCTTTGTCTGTGACACTTCTTTTTTCAATCCAGTGAAAGAATCCAAGCCAATTTTATGGCATTTTCACCCTCTGCTCCCTTATATAATTCTTCATTTTGCCTTGCGGAAAGTAGCCCAAAAATTACTGGTCAATTGACAATTCATTCAGTTTTGCAAGGCACATTTCATTTCTTCTTTTATGATTTCAAAGATTTTTTTTTGAGTGGGAGGGGAATTCTACTTCTATTCACAATCAGGATGGCTTTGTTTTCCTTTAAATTTCCACCCTGTGAAATACCTTTGCTGAGAGGTATTGAATAGTGCTAGCTACGTGAAGAGTCTCAAGGACTAGGAAACTATTACAACTTCCAGCCTGGCCTGTGTGGCTCAGTGGCTGACTATCGACTTATGAACCAGGAGGGCAAGGTATGATTCCCAGTCAGGGCACAGGCCTGGGTTGCGGGCTTGATCCCCCGTAGGGGACATGCAGGAGGTAGAAGATCAGTGGTTCTCTCTCATCACTGATGTTTCTATCTCTCTCTCTCTCTCCCTTCCTCTCTCAAATCAATAAAAACATATTTTTAAAAAATACACTTGCAGTGACCAATTGGAAAATTGTGCTTGAGCCTAAATTACAATTACTACATTGGCAATTTACTATTTCTGTTAACATATTACAGTTTTTGTAGGAAAATTAATTATGAAAGTGGGCGTCTCCCATCTCAAAATTCACATTTTATTTAATGGATGGCTATTAATAATATTGAGATCATAGACAGCAGTGATATCATTATACATCTTTTTCTACATGATATTTTGGGAAAGGTAAGCATGTAATAACTTCTGCAATTTTCTACATGATTTTTGGGAAAGGTAAGCATGTAATAACTTCTGCAATTTCTATTTTAAAGCAATAATAAAGCACACACACACACAAAATAATAGGGAATGATTTTCAGAGCAAACAGTTGTTAATTTGGCCTCCTCTTCCAACGTTAACATGTCATTGTGAAGGCATTAAATCGATGTGCAATGGATATGTAATACTGACATTATGAAAAATAGCTAGAGTCTAGGAACTGACCAACCACAGTTAAGAAGAGAGCAAGAGCACGCTTTTAAGGGAACTGTTTGTTTTATGTTTAGTAAGAACTTTTATTTTGTGTGAGTTCATCAATACGTGTGTACTTTGTTGCTATAAGTATTTTTTAAACTGCTATATCAATTGTATTTTTCAAAGTCTGTCCATGAACCACATTATAAACACAATTGTAAAATCTATAGATTTTATATTTATAAACAAAAGAAGCACACATTTAAACAGCCGAATAAGGCAATCATCAGTGAGGCTGGGTAAGTAGTGGTGGTCAGAGAATTTGCATTTATCAATCACCTGCTTTATGCTGGACACTGAAAATGGAACTTTGAAAACAGTTCAATGAATAGTAGTAGTTTAATTTTGTTGGACAAAAAAGGAGAACGTTGTATTATGCATTAACCATATTACTGTGCATGAAAATTGCATATTGTATATCTTACTGCTTCAGAAATAGCAATGGGGTTAAGCACAAAAGAGATTTGTTTTTTCTTTATATTAAAATAGTCTACATTTCAAGTCCCTTGGGTAACAGTAACAGTGGCTATATTAGTGCATTGAAATATACATCAAAATAGGAATGACTTGAAAAACAAAGAAAAAAGAAAGAATACTGCATTTTGCCAGAGTTCTCTTCTATTTGTTCAGGCAATGACTGTTACTCCATTCTACTTTTATTTTACTCCCATCAAAACCTTCTATCATGTGATCTTTTTTAAAAAGTAAACGTATAACATAAACTAAAAGCTCTTTCAGTGGAGAGTCTCAACAAGTAAAAAGAACAACTAAAATCATCTTATAAAGGAAGTACTTCCCCAGGGGAGCTTTACCCATTGTAGAAAATCCTGTACCTACAGAACCAATGAAACAATAGAGACATTTGAAGAATTCGAGAAAAGAGCTGCATTGTAAAGAAAAATAATACAATGCATGAAACTCGGGCAAATATAGATAACTAGAGGCCTGGTGCACAAAAATTTGAGCACTCGGGGGGGTCCCTCAGCCCGGCCTGTGCCCTCTCGCAGTCTGGGGCCGCTCTGGGGATGTCCTCCTGCTGGCTTTGGCCTGCTCCCCGGGGGATTGGGCCTAAGCTGGCAGTCAGACATCCCTCTGGCAGCCTGGGAACCCTCAAGGGATGTCCACTTGCCAGTGGGGAGTAGGCCTAAGCTACAGTTGGACATCCTTATCACTGCTGAGGAGGCAGGAGAGGCTCCCACCACCACTGCTGTGCTGGCAGCCATCAGCCTGGCTTGTGGCTGAGCAGAGATCCCCCC
>NW_005353629.1:1858117-1865608 GCF_000412655.1 Myotis brandtii
CCTGGGTGAGGGGCTGATGGCTGTTTTCAGGCAGGCCACAGCCTCTTCAGGGTGGGCGGGGGGTCCTGCTGGGGTGCTTGGCCAGCCTGGGTGAGGGGCTGATGGCTGTTTTCAGGCTGGCCACAGCCCCTACAGGGTGGGGGCATACCACTGGGATGCCTGGCCAGCCTGGGTGAGGGGCTGATGGCTGTTTTCAGGCTGGCCAAGCCCCCCAGTGGGTACCCTCACCCCATGGGGGTGTGGCCAGCCTGGGTGAGGGGCTGAGGGCCATTTTCAAGCTGGCCATGCCAAAGGGCTGGAAGCAGGTATCTGGGATTTATTTATCTTCTATAATTGAAACTTTGTAGCCTTGAGCGAAGCTCAGGGCCGGCCAGGGCAGGCAGGAAGCTTGGCTTCCTCCATCACCGGGGAAAACCAAGCCTCCTGCTCGCTCCAGCTCTGTGGCCACCTCCATCTTTGTGACGGAGTAATGAAGTGAGGCAGTGACGGTTAATTTGCATATTACTCTTTTATTAGATAGGATGATTGTGATAGCAGCAACATTCTGACAAGTTAAAAATGGATTATCAAAATTACAACAGGTTTTTTTTTTCAATTCTACAGCACTGATAGACCCAAATTTGTATTATTTTATCTACAGTCTAGTCTTTTGATATCACTCACCACTGGATTTAAAAGCTTGAAACTGAAGAAAAATCAATTAAATTAAATAGATATTGATTAAGCATTTACCATATGCTGAGCACTGTGACAAGAACTCAACAAATACATATTCTGTTTCACTGATCTCTAGACCTACTGATGAAAAAAAATCAGAAAACAGAATTAGGCAGGGGCTATTTCTTAGTGACCTAAGGAATTCATTTGTGAGAATGCTTTCAGTACCTTATGAATCTTTTAATCAAACAGCATCCCCTCTTGATTCAATGCTGTCTACTATTTTGGAAATGACTGAGGCATACATAAAAATACCACATGGACTGTCTAAAGAGGGATTTATGAAATACTGCAGAATCACAGAATGGAAATCAACAGAAAAATTGATGATGTAACCCACAGAAGGGAAGAGCTTAATTTACACAATTCATCCATCTAGCTTCAAAGTGAGTTTCAAGTTAAACAGATATCTCTTAAGATGGCATCAATATTCCAGTTTGTAATAAAAAAAAAATAAGCCGGTTTTAGGCAGCTACCCAATTTTCCTGTGCCACCATTAGCATGAGTAGTAACTCACTCTACAAGTTAGTACTGTGCCAATTTCTTTTTCCATATATAGCAGCTCTGCAGATAATTGTGCAATGCAAATAGACTCCAAATTATCTTTTAGGCTAATCAAATAGGCATCTTTCATTAAATTGTTTCTCTTTCTTGTTTCTGGAATCTCATAGCTCTTTTAATTGAGACTGAGTGATCCAGAAATTAAAAGAAACACTCTCCAAGTTTCCTCCAGTTAGCCTTTCTTCGTCCATTTGCACACTCTAGAAATGGAAAAGAAAATTCTCATGTTCTGAGTTAGCAAATAGTTCAGCGTGGTCCTGTGGTAGGCAAAATCAAGATTCCTCCTCTTTTGGTGTATAATCACCTAATTTATATAATCCCCTTTCCTTGAGGGTAGCTGGGACCAATTACTATGATGGAATATCATTCCCACTTCAGAGTCTAAATCAGTTGAGTTTGATTCAACTAACAGGCAGATTATCCTGAAAGGGCCTGACCTCGTCAGGTGAGTCCTGCAAAGACAGTGAGGTGTTGGAGACACGCCATTCCTTCCTGATGGCCTGGAATGAGGTGGCCGCAGTTTTTACCTTCCTGTGGAGAAGTTGGCCACTTCAGTTCTGTAACTGCAAGTTCAATTCTGCCAACAATCTGAGTGACCTTGGAAGGGAGCGCTGAGTTCCCAGTGGAACCCTAGCCTTCTTGATACATTACATGCAGCCTATGAGGCCCAGAAGAGGCTCCGGCTAAGTCATGTCTGGACTCCTAACCACAGAAATCATGACATGTGTATATTGTTATAAGTTGTTTAGTGTGTGCTAATTTTTAATGCAGCAATAGAAAACTAAAACAACCTCTCTCCTGTACCTGTATGAATTAGACCATGGCATATGATAAAATATTCATAGCCATCCTATATAATAAAAGGGTAATATGCAAATCGACCAAACTGCAGAACAACCGGTCTCTATGACATGCACTGACCACCAGGGGGCAGACGCTCAATGCAGGAGCTGCCCCAGCTCAGCCAGAAGCTGACTCATGGCTGGCGAGCGCAGCGGCAGTGGCGGGAGCCTGGTGGGGAGAGGGCCTAAGCTGTCAGTTGGACATCCCCCGAGGGCTCCTGGGCTGAGGGACCGCCCCCTGTGCACAAATGTTGTGCACGGGGCCTCTAGTATATGAAAAATGCCAAGCCACTGTCTACATTAGAGGTTCAGCTTCCTAACCACCATTAGTTCCCATTCACCTTTACTTCTTTCCCAAGCTTAGAGTTTTCACAGATAGCTTTTCAGGGGTCAGAAGGCAGCAGGAGTTAAAACTTTATGCAGTGGGCCCCATTGCATGGCTCAGAGGTTGAGCATCGACCTCTGAAGTAGGAAGTCACGGTTCAATTCCCAGTCAGGGCACATACCTGGGTTGTGGGCTTGATCCCCAGTATGGGGTGTGCAGGAGGCAGCCAACCAAATGATTTTCTCTCATTATTGATGTTTCTATCTCTCACTCCCACTCCCCTCCACTCTGAAATCAATAAAAACATATTTTTTTAAAAATTAAAAAAACTTTATGCAAGTCATTTAAATCATTGGCTACAAAGTAGTACTTAAAGTTATTCTCCAGAAACCCTACAGAGCATCATGCAAAGACTACAGTAGACTAGTGGTCATTGGGATTGTTGCGAGCTGAATCATGTTCCATCAAAGTTCACAACTTGAAGTCCTAACACTCAGTACCTCAGCATGTGACTGTATTTGAAGGAAGGGCCTACAAAGGGCTAATTAAGGTAAAATGAGGTAACCTGGGTGGGCTCTAATCGAATCTGACTGCAATTCTTATGAGAAGAGATTAGGAAACAGAAAGCACACAGATCAGGGAGGACCACATGAGGACACAGTGAGCATGTGACCATCTGTAAGCCAAGGGGAGAGACATCAAGGGGAGAGGAAACCAAACCCCTGACAATTTGATCTTGGACTTGTAGCCTCCAAAACGGAGAAAATAAATTTATGTTGTTTAAATCACCTCGTCTGTGGTAGTTGTTCTGGCAACCCTAGTAAACTGACACATTAAGTAATATAATTGTGCTGGGAAATGAATTTCCACTTAGAAGTAATTAAGTCTTTATATAATTAAATATTATCCTGAATTGAAAATCAAATATTCCCAACTTACCAACACATTGGCCCTTCGCTAGGGGTTTTAAAAAGGCAGGTGAATTACAGAGAAAACCACCTGACTTTCAAAGGCTTTGGTTCTCTCCTGACTTATCAGTTGGGATACTGACCTAGTAATATGATCTTACTTACATATGGAATAAAAATAAAATGAATTCATAAAAGTGGAGACTAGAATGTTGGCTACCAGGGGCCAGGAGTTGGGGGAAATGGGGAGATGTTGGTCACAGGGTACAAAATTTCAGTCATGCAAAATGAAAGGACTCTAGAGTTCTAATGGCAACCACATTAATGACACTGTATCATGTACTGCTGATGTGCTGAGAATACATGTCAGGTGCTCTCACCTCACACACACGTGCGCACACACACACACACACACAAAGTAATTATGTGAGTAAATGAGTAATTAATTAGGTTGACTACAGGTATACATATATGAAAACATCCTGCTGTACAATTGAATATATACAATTTCAGTGTAAAAATATATTAAATGAAATTTAGTGAGTTAGTAAAGATGAGAGTAGAGAGGTGGTGTCATGAAGGAGATGGTAATAGAGGCTACAATAAGAGAAAGAGGTGTTGATTAGCATCTGGCATATACTCATCTCTCCATTTTCTGAGGCATCTGGCCCAACATTTCATGATTATGTATATCCTATTCCAAGGCTTTAAAGCAAACTTAGAAGAAAATTTTTCTTCTTTATCCCTTTGCAATGAATTTTAAGGGTTTTGATGGTTTCCTGACTTTATTGGATATATAGGTAACAAAATAAACATTTAGAACAACATCTTCAGATACTAAACTACCGGAAACTTTTTGAAGCAGTATTTCTGACTTCATTCCAGTTTATAAGTTTATAGGAACTTTCCACAGAGGCACCACCAACCAGATGGTAGCACAAAGCAGAACTCAGCTTTTATATCTGGGAACTTCCATGTAGAGATAATGCACACCTAAAATACACAGCGAGCCGCTATTACATAACACTCTGCTCTTTTGCAGCACTAACAACTGACGCGTGAAGCTAAAAATGGAAGCGGCTCTACATTTGCTTTGGTGTCCTGATTAGAGTGTTGTCAAAGGCTGGGCTTTGGCGAGGACTGAAGTAAGCTTGCACCTTTCTTCCTGCACATCATGGGCAAACTCACCCTTCAGCATTTTAACGTAGAAGCTCAACAACCAGATTTGCAGGGTTTTGAGAGATCAGAAAACTTCATCGGCGAGGACTGAGATAAGCTTGCACCTTCTCTTCCTGCACATCATGGGGAAACTCACCCTCCAGCATTTTAGCGTAGAAGCTCAACAGCCAGATTTGCAGGGTTTTGAGAGATCAGAAAACTTCATCATTTAGACGACTGATTTCAGGTGTGCTTTCCATTGCTCTGAACTGCCTCTTCTTGTCCCAACCATCACAGCTATTTATAAACACAATACACTCAAAGGGAGTGTTCTTCAGGTGTGCTTCCCATTGCTTGTTCCAAGCATCACAGCTATTTATAAACACAATACACTCAAAGGGAGTGTTTGAATAAGGTCCTGTAATGATGGCATTAAAAAACACACACACACAGCCCTGGCTGGTTTAGCTCAGTGGATAAGAGCGTTGGCCTGTGGACTGAAGGGTCAGGGTCCCAGGTTCGATTCTGGCCAACACACACACACACACACACAAAATTCATCTTCAAGGATACAGGGGTCATCTTCCCTCCTGCTGTTTTTTTGTGAGGTTTCTTTCAAATCTTACTATCAGTTGGACACATTGATAGGAACAGATAAATATTTATCTCAATCTAGAGCTCTATTTTCCTTTATGTAAATATATGACAGGGGTCATCTTCCCTCCTGCTGTTTTTTTGTGAGGTTTCTTTCAAATCTTACTATCAGTTGGACACATTGATAGGAACAGATAAATATTTATCTCAATCTAGAGCTCTATTTTCCTTTATGTAAATATATGATGTTTTCAGACAAATCATAAACAGTATGAACCGTTTGGAGAGCAGCTGTACTTGAGGGTGACTTATGTGGTGTTTTTTTGTGTGTGTGTGTTTTTTAATCCCTTTCCATTTAATTTCCTCTGCTCGATACTCTGATGTGTTTGTTGTCCAAGGAAACTCATCAGCCATTTTCCCAAAATAAACTGTTTAAGAAAGGGGATCAAATAAACTTTCCACTGAAAATCCCAGGTTTATAATCAGTATTTTTGCTCCCTTGATTGAAGCGGAGCTTGTTGGCAGCCTTTGGTGTCTAGAGTTGACTTTATATGGTGTCAGAATTTTTATCAAAAACTCAAAAATGAGATTTATGTCTGGCGTACGAACATGTGACAATGGATGCATGGCAAGTTTCTTTTCAGAATGACTGCTGAACGTGAAACAATTTCCCTGGACCTTCAACACGTTTAACCTTGGTTGGCATTTTTGGGAGTCCTGGTTGTAAGTGTCTCCAACTGCACCCAAAGGCCATTTCAGAAGGTGGCTGCCACACAGCAACCGTCTCTAGAACTATATGTCTCTTTCCTAAAAAGATCACGGGGTCAAAATACCTGCATACACTCCTGTCCTACAAAGCGTACTGACATCCCATGCGACAGATCTGTCTTGAAGCTAAGGTGCTCCCATTTCTATGCACTTAAAAGGTAAAGGGGATATGAAAAAAAACACACCAAAAAACCCCAAAAAACCTGTTACCTGGATGAGGATGTGCATTTAGTACAATGTAACTAAAATGTTCTGGGATCAAACTGACTAATTTTTAGCTCTGTTCTTCCCTAATCATGTGGCATTAATATATTATTTATTTTAAATGGCGATAGCAGTATTTCCTGATATTAGATTGCCCTATATAATAAAAGCCTAATATACTAAGTATCCAGTTGTCTAGTCGGCCATTCAACCAAAGTGTAATATGCTAATGATATGCTAAGGCTGCTCAACCACTCGCTATGATGTGCACTGACCACCAGGGGACAGACACTCCAACTGGTAGGTTAGCTTGCTGCTGGGGTCTGGCCGATTGGGACTGAGGGAAACGGGCTGGACATGCCCTGGAGCCCTCTCCTGCAGTCCCTCCCTGGCCCCAATCGTGCACCGGTGGGGTCCCTCGGCCTGGCCTGCACCCTCTCACAATCCAGGCTGAGGGAACTCCCCCACCCCTCCCAGTGCAGGAATTTCGTGCACTGGGCCTCTAGTAAGATTATAAGAAAGGATAAACATACCACCCTAATCCAGGGCTCAGTACAACAGATGTTAATTACCAGCCATCACTAAAACACTTGAAGGTGTGAGAAAAGATGGAACTGCATAAGAAAAAATACTTAAATAGAGTAAAATATGCTTAGGGGAGAACTTTGGGGAACATCTGATTAGCAATTAGGAGGGTGGAAGTCAATGAGGACACCAGGAAAGCACAGTACAAGAGATAGAAGAATCTGGAGAGAGAAGTCCTCTATAGGTCAAAGATTACAAAATAATAATAATAATAATAATAATAATAATAATAAAAAGCAAATTTTATCATCTTTTATGCAGAGACAAAAGCAGGGAGTGTGTTCATAGGTCACTGGATTTGAGATTAGGTAATTAATATTATTTTAAACATTTTAGCAGGATAAAGGGAACAAGAAGAGAGTGGTAAGAAAGAGATAAGGATATGCTACTGGAAAAGAGAAGCAAGAGAAAAAGTTGAGACTCATGAGTAAGAGTTAAAAAGACAACAACACCTGAGAAGGCCAATACAGTGGGGTCTTGACTTACGAGTGTCCCGACTAACGAGTTTTTCGAGATACGAGCCGTCTCTAGGCCAATTTTTTGCTTTGAGTTGCGAGCTAAAATTCCAGTTACGAGCCAGCATCAGATACCCCACCGCAAGTTGGCGCAGCGAACGTCACAGTGAACGCCACAAAATCAGCCCAGCATCACATGTCTCACTCGTTCACAATTGATTTGACATACGAGTAATTTGAGTTACGAGCTCCGTCACGGAATGAATTAAACTCGTAAGTCAAGGTCCCACTGTATTAAAAGCAGAGGGAAAGAGGAAAATACCTGTAGTGCATCTAATATATATATGGTACTAGAGGCCTGGTGCACAAAACTT
>NW_005353629.1:1868674-1882302 GCF_000412655.1 Myotis brandtii
GTGGGTGGGAAGAGATCAACCAAAGACCTTGTATGCATGTGTGTGTAACCCATGGACACAGATAATAGGATGCTGAAGGCCTGGGGTGGGGAGTGGGATGGGCTAGAAGAGGTCAATGGGGTAAAAAGGGGGACATATGTAATACTTCCAACAATAAAGATTTAAAATAAATAAATGGATACAGCAAAGGTAACAAATGTCAGGGTGAATAAACGCAGTGAGCTGAAGGTGGGAGAGGTGAAACCTGAGGGAAATACTGGGTATCACATGTTTTCTCCAGATGTGGATCCCACATTTTGGCTGACATAAAGGGGCGAGCTTTGAAAAGGGAGAAGAGTTTGAAGCTGCTGTGACTGAAATGCTCTAAGGGGTAGAACAGAATGGCTTCCAGAGAACATTTCCTGCATCACTGGTCCTTCCATGGAAGTTACTGAATGTGAGTGCGACCTCAGTACCCTCCGTAAAGGCTCCAACCACATTCCATCCCCACCTCTCCTGCTTCCCACAAGCTGTTTGCTCAGAAGGAGATAAGAAATGGACAACGTATTTGGTGATGAACTCATATAAACCATGGGTGAGGACATAAGAAACTGACAATACATTGTTTTAAGTGTTTTATTTATTTGTTGGTTGCTTTCGATATTTTAAGTAATTGAATGTTGCTGCTTGAAATCAGGAGATGTCAAAAGAATGCAATCATAAAACTATAAGCTTAGAAGTGTTTCTTTGGTTTATCCATCTTTGAAATGTTTTTTAACAGGGATAGAAGCGTTTTGCTTTTAGGAATAAATATTATCTGACCTCAATGTTTTGGCAGACAGTCAGTTCTCTGCATCCATCCTATCTATATTCTTTCAGGAGCCTGCCTTTCTTCGCGGGAGAAATGGGTTCTGTGTGTCCTAGAATACTGAAATGTGTATGTAGTAATTTAGCAAAACTCAGTCTTGCTTTGTGAAGTTCAATCAGTGTCTTTATCATAAAATTATCTCTATTCAGAATGGTTTAAGAAATATCTAAAATGTGATTTAAAACTCTATTGTAAATATAATTATTCTTATACCACTGCCTTGATACAATTAACCATCCTGGAATTTCTGCATTGTATAATGCCTTTGAGGATATTATCGCCTGTGGCTTTCTTATTATATCTCTAGAAATGTGTATGACAAAACATCATTTGTAGTCACATTACAAAGAATTTTAATAAAGATCAAAGAATTAGAATGTGTGCAATAATTCAACACAATTAGGCACAAAGGTTATGCTGAATTATTTCACTAGCAGTTGTGTTACAATAGTCTGAAACATCTGATGAGGAAGGGATATGTATCCAATTTTAATCAGCATTTAGATGCTATAAATAAAACAAAATATAATATCTCCTATGCCCTGACCCATGTGGTTTAGTAAGTTGAGTACCATCACCAGTTCAATTTCTGGTCAGGGCATATACTGAGGTTGCAGGTTCAATATTTTTATTGCTTTCATAGAGAGGAAGGGAGAAGAGACAAAAACATCAATGATGAAAAAGAATCATTGGGTTTGCTCCACACTGGGGATCAAGCCTGCAACCTGGGCATGTGCCCTGACCGGAAACCGAACTGTGACTTCTTGGTTCATAGGTTGATGTTCAATCACTGAGCCACACCAGCTTGGCTCTACCTCTTCTATCTATACATTTATCAATCTATCATCTGTATATCTACTTAAACTGTTATCATTCATCAATAGTAATTATAAAGGACAAAACTTCATTTAATTAACATTCCAGATATGTGTTTTCTTTCTGAAAAATACCAACTTTGAAACTCACGGTCTTCTTAAACATTTTAAGGGAAAACAACTTTTAATTAAAATAAATGTAAGCAAGCATAGGCTTCTGATTAAAAATATACTTAAGGTTAAATTAATTAAATACAGCTACTACATCTCAGATATTCTTGTGTTTTTTTCAATCATAAATGACAACATTTCACCAGCCTTCTTAAAACATGGACTATGACTATTAAAACTGGATGTTACCTATTTGAGAGTTAGCAATATAGTTTGTGAAGTGAAGAATTCTACAGATGTTTGCATATATATGTATATATCCTCACCGGAGGATATTTTTTCCATTAAGTTTTAGAGAGAGTGGAAGAGGAGGGAGGGAGAGAGAAACAGAGAGAAGTATCGATGTAAGAAAGAGAAAAACATCAATGTGAGAGAGACGCATCAATTGTTGCCTCCTGACCGGACCGTCTGGTAGTGAAAGTATTAAAAATAATGATATAACTGACATTTGTTTTCTAAATTATTCTGCTTTTGAAGGTAAAGCTTTAATTTATACTTTTGATTTTGCTTATTTTTGCATAAAGAATATGGCTTAAATATATTTTTTAAATGTTTCCACAAATAAGTTGAAAAAACACAGATAGTAATTACATTGTGTTTTTGTTTGCTTTATGGAAGGAGGGAATGAGTATCTTCCTAAGAGTTTGATTGTTTCTATAACTTTAATAACCATTTTTAAAAGCCACAGTTTCATTTATATGTAAAGTAGGACAGCCTTTCTCCTGTCTTTTGCCAATCAGTGTTTTTTTTCCACTCAAGCAACCCTGTATTTATTCTGTAAGAAAATATCTATTCATGTGAAAAAAATCTAGCTCTTCCAATTTTCATTTAATTTGCATTGGTGTCTTAGAGGTACTCTGAAGTCTATTTTTCTTCCTCACTAAAAATGTCGTTTCTCTTCACGCTGCTTGAGTTATAAGTAACTTCAGAAGCATGATGTACACATAGTAAGAAGGTGAAAAAATATTTCTTTTGTCTATAAATTTAACTTTAGAAGCAAAAGAACATATCAACAAAGCACAATGACAAACCTTGGTAGGGGAAGGAGAAATTAAGAGAAATGGAAGGGAATAACATTTTACAGGCTTTATTAAAAGAGAAACTAAGGATTACCTGAAGCCTAAAATGCTAATCTAGGTTCAATGTTCTTGAAGCGTTTCTCATTTCTAATTCGCTGTGAGAGAACAGCAACATAATATTAAACTCCATGCTGGAAGTCATAATATAATATTCCACTGAAATTGCATTAGTAGCTACATACTACCTAGGCTGGCATATTTCTGCAATAATAACAGATGAGATTTAGGGGGTAATATAGCAAATAAAACTCCATTATCATTCCTTTCATTTAGGATCAAATACAGGTCTCTTTCCTAGTGGGATATTATTGCTACAAGAAAAAACAACTAAATTATTTCTGTTTTATAATTGTGCTTCTATTTGCATTCATGTTTTATTTACTTAAGACTTATAACCATGAGGTGAACTTTGGATAACAGATAAACACCACGTTTTTCTGCTCGGCAGTAACAAAAATTCAAGTCAGAGACAAAGAGGAAAGAAGAAAGAAGGCCGACTGTGAGGAAGGTGAAGGGAAGGACAAAGGACAGGGAATGGAGAGAAAGAGAGAGAGAGACAGAGACAGAGAGAGAGAAGAGAGAGAGAGAGAGAGAGAGAGAGAGAGAGAGAGAAAGAAAAGAAGAAGAAGAAGGAGATGAATTGTTTATTTCTAGAATGTTTCACTTACTATTTCTAAAAAATATTTTATAGAATTTGAGAGAGGAAAGGAGAGGGAGAGAGAAAAAAACATCTACGTGAGAGTACAACATCCATCAACTACCTCCTGCACTGAAGGAGAAAAAGGAGATGAATTGTTTATTTCTAGAATTTTTCATTTACTATTTCTAAAAAATATTTTTATAGAATTTGAGAGAGAGAGGAAAGCAGAGGGAGAGAGAGAAAAACATCCACGTGAGAGTACAACATCCATCAACTACCTCCTGCACTTCCCCTCCTGGGGATCAAGCATGTACCTTGACCAGAATCCCACCGGCAACCTTTGAGTGCACTGGACGACGCCCAACCACCTGAGCCACACTGGCCAGAGCTGATTTAATACTTTAAACCAAAGTTGACCAAGGGAAGCTGAAACCACATACAATGAAACCATGCAGAAGGGAGACCGCTGTACTCTCTGGAGGAAGGGAGCAGTGCCATTAATTTCATTCTTCAACAGCATCTTAGGTTGCGGAGTAGCCATACTTTCAATAGCACTGGTCTAGAGTAAGACATTGTCCTCGAGGCTCCATGATCACACAGCTAGGAATTCTGAGGGCTCAAAGCTTTCCAAGTAAGGGTCCAAAGTCCGCGGTGGAAGAAAATGAAGTTTCCAGTTATGCTGTATGGTGCGACTCCCCCAAATCCTTTATTGAATGAATCTGCGGCAAGCCAGTATTTCCACTGTAGTTTATTTAAAGGACAACAGCAAAAACTATTCAAAAAAAATTTAAACTACACTGAAAAGGCCTTTCCTCCTGTGCCAGTACTCTTAAAAGAAAATGAAGTCTTACTTCTAAGCGGTCTTTGCCTTTCCCCTCATGTTTTCTCTCATGCTCCTGCAGGAAGTGCTAGTTGGAGAGATAAAACTTCAAGTAGCAAGATGAGAGAATACAGATATTTTTAAAGCACTCAGAAAATTGCTAAGTGTATGTAATTCAATTTTTAGGAGCAGCAAGGTAGAAAATGGGTCTTATGAAGTGTCATTATGGAAATGTCACTTTTTGATTAGTTAACAGCTCTGATGTGGTCCTAGATTAGAACAAACTGAAGCAATTGAACCTTTTCTGTATTATCAGAGAATTTTAGTAGGTTTACTAAAAGAAACTGCACCACGCTTTCCTCAAGGGATGTACAGTCACTTCGTATTATTTATTTCCTGGTCTGTATCGCATATATACTCTCCACTAACACTGACAGCCACCATTTCCGTTTTCCCTCATCCCTCAGTGGCTTTCACTCTCCCCACATGTATTTCCTCTACCCAGATTCCTCACCTCTCCTTTGATGTATAATTTACTGTACCTGTCTCATCAGGCACACTACAAATGACTCTCCATGTACGTTATTTATTCAACTCTCATCTTTTATTCGGCGAGCAATAAAAAATTCAGTGCCAGCTGAGGGAATCTATGGGAAAGTGTATAAAATGTAAGGGAAAGGCAAACGACTCTTGATGAGTTTTTATGATAATGTTTAGCAGGTTGCTAACTTTGAGAAGAACGGATTTAATAAGACTTGACAACAGGGATCTCAGACTACCTTTGTGTTTTATATTGATGAGGTTTCTAGCTCTTGCATTTTTGGGAAGGTAGGCTCAGTCCCTTAAACTGTCTTAATCCAGGGTCGTGGGGAGATAAAATCTGACCTCTTTTCTTCGTTAGAGACAATTCAGAAGTTAGTGAGTGTTTCTCCATTTCTTATAAATGATATTTTCCTTTCTTTTAAGTTATGTATGTTTCTTGATTTCTATTTAACAAGTAGCTTTAATTGTATTAATCAATGTCACCCCAATACATTCATTTAAAAAAACCCCAAATAACTTATTTTGAAGAATTTTATATCTGGAACAATATTTCTACATTTTATTAGAATGTTTAATATGTGTGGCTAAATCCCATCACGTCAGATCTTGGAGAAAGTCCTTGGATTCCTGTGCTGATAGACATAAGGACTATAAAGGGCATTAGATAGTTGGACGCTTTTTATAAATACCCACATCAGCTTCCCTCTAAGTGAAAATCTGAGATAGCAAGGAAGTACGTGAAAGAATAATAAACACATACCCCATAAAACAAACTACCCATAAAACATATATATTCACCACATTTGATAGTTTCCTGAGGTTATTTCTACATATGGAGCCCTGCCTGGAGGACATGCCCTCTATGTATATTCCTTCAATTCTGAATAGAACTATCTCTTCTTCGGTCCTCTCTAACTAAGGTCTGTAAGCTGAGATGATATCCCTGACTTATTTGTTCATACTTTGGTTTGATGACATGGCATACGCATATGTAACAGGACATCATAAAAATTTGCAATAACTAAATGAGTTATACCTCCCTCGCTTTTTTGTTTACTTTCGTTTTATTATTTTCTATTTACATTTAATGTGCTAGGGTATTGGATTCTTAAGTCCCAGAAGGAGAGAATATGACTTAGCAATAAATAAAGAAAATAGTTCTGATTTCGGGATTAAAACACATGAATGATAGACCCTGAAGTTCAATGTTGGACCATTTGCACACTTTATTTTTCTGGCATGTCTGTATTGACTCCCAAAACAGCATATTTGGTTGTGTGTTAAAATAGACGAAGAGTTTTAAAACTGATATCTATAGTTATTAATAACTTCCTTATTTGGTGTCAAAGATTAGAATAATAAATGTCTGAGGTAAACATAAAATGCAATATTGATTAATGATTATTTTCTACTTGTTCTCAGAGAAACACCAAATGTGGAGTATTTTGAGTCAATTTGGACAGGGCCCCATTTTATCTTATACCACAGAACAGCATTACAAATTGAGATCAATTTGTCTATAAGAATGGTTTGCAGAGAATGTCATATTACAAAAATTGTCTCTCTTCGGCATTGTAGTGGTTTTGAATGGCTTAGGGAATTTTGCTTTGAAATTGTTAACTTAACTATATAAATGGTTTGAAAATAGTTCTACCAGGTAACCTTTGAAGATTCATGAAACATAACTACATAATAACTACCTATTTAAAATGCTCTGAAATTGAGGTCTGCAATCTCAGTATCTATTATATTAAAAACAGCAATGCGTTTCTGAACAAAAAAATAAAGTTACTTAGAAGACTCAGATTGGAGGGTTATTTTCCCCTAGAAGTGGAGCATTTAGAAACCACTCTCACAGCCCTATACGTCTGCTAGGTTATAAAGCACAATGAGTATCAGGAGAACAGTGGCATCATTAAAATTTAAAACTGCTTTGTGGAATTGTTTCTGATTGTGTTTTGTTTCTGTGTAGACTCCCTCCTCCTGAGCATTCAACTTGCAATCTCTTTGCACGGACTCGTTAAAGACTGCAATGTTCGAGGCACCGTGTTCTACCTGGGAGTACAAGTTAGTGAAATAAACACTATTACACAGATAGTTTCATAAATAATTTCAATTGTGGGAAGTACCATCAAGGGAAAACCCAAAACCCTGTGGGGATTCTAATAGAAGGACACCCTGGTAGGGGCTAAGGGGGCGGGGCTGCAGGGTGTTCCTGACACTGAACTTCAGACTTCTCTGCTTGGGGCCCACTCTCCTGACTCCATCCTCACATAGACCTTTGCTATTTTGTTAGATTTATAGCTACGTATTTACTTGGAGAGGTGCTAATATAAATGGTATTGTTTCTAACTTTAAATTCCACTTGTTCATTGCTGGTGTATAGAAAAATGATTGATTTTGTATATTAACCTTGCGTCCTGTAACCCTGTCATGATCTCTTGCTAGTTTCAGAAGGCTTTTTTGTTGATGTTGTTAATTCTTTTAGATATTCTACACACAGGCAATGGTGCTATCTGTGAACAAAGAGTGTTTTATACCTTTTTCCCCAACTGTGTACCTCTTAACTTCTTTTTTTTGTCTTCTATCACGAGCTATACCTTCCAGTACAATGTGGAAAAGCAGTGGTGGAGGGACGATCCTGACCTTGTTCCTGTTCTTGGTGAGGACAGTTTGAGTTTGCAGGTAAGTATGACGTTTGTGTGGGTTTTTGTAGATATTCTCTAGCAAGTTGAGGAAGTTCCCTTCTGTTTCTAGTTTACTGAGAGTTTTCATCATGACTGTGTAGTGCAATTTATCAAATGATTTTTTCTGCATTTATGATATAATAGCATAATTTCTCTTTCTTTAGTCTGTTCATATGATAGATTATACAAATTGATTTTAAAATATTGACGCAGTCATGTATACCTGGGATAAATCCCCTATGGCCATAGTTTTACAAAAATATTAGTTACAGGAATTGAATTAACATTATAAATGAGATTATGCTGAAATAAAAACTAATAGGAGTAACAATAGCACGTACTAAGAAGACAGAAAGAACAATAGAGGAAAAAACTATTGAATAATTATTAAAAGAATTTTGCTGAAGTTAATCAGCATAGATTCACAATTTGCACTGAATCGTCAAATACAGATGAAATAGACCTAAAAGTTTTGTAGAGAACTATTACAGAATTTTATAAAGGAAGTGAAATTCACTCATATCTAACTATTATGAAATATAAAAAAGAAGTAAAATTCACTGACATGTGTATTATTTTTAAAATGTTAAAAGATGATGAAAGTTATCTCATCAAATAAAATATGACCTTTTGATACAGATCTTTTAATACTAATTTATTCATGAGATGTTTCTTCTTTTTTACCTTTATCCCATTTGCTATTTGATCCTGCCCCAGAAAGGAAAGCTTTCCCACAGTGCTTCAATTCATAGGGTTGCTAATCAGCACAGACTATTTGATGGTGAGATAGTTGAAAGGGTGCCTAAAGGCCTTTCACTATAGCATTCAATTTATATGAATCTTACTGGGAAGAATTGCCTGATGAAAAATAAGTCCTGGGCTATGAGAGAATTATTTGAAATCGCTAACATTCGTAAATTTTTTCTCTGTGTTGCTCTGAGCTCACACTTGAAAGATTTCTCACGGGTACGGCTTACGGGATATTCAGTAAGAGATGAACCCCTTCCGAATGCCTTTCCACACGCCTCGTATTTATACGGTTTCGTACCATGGTAACTTCCCTGATGCCAAGTAAGTTATGAGTCTTGTGGAAGGGCCTTCCCATGTTCCCTCTATTCACTGTGTTCTGATTGTATCCTCTCTCTCTTGCTCACTCTCTTTCTCTCTAAGATTTCATACATGATAAAAGAGATCTACTATTCAAGCCCTTCACATATTTTTGAATTTTGGGATTTATCACCCATGTACATTCTTCAACATAACTGGATTATATGTGTAGACTATAGATGGCCCTAAACTGTTTCAATCAGCACAGACTATTTGATGGTGAGATAGTTGAAAGGGTGCCTAAAGGCCTTTCACTATAGCATTCAATTTATATGAATCTTACTGGGAAGAACTGCCTGATGAAAAATAAGTCCTGGGTTATAAGAGAATTATTTGAAATCGCTAACATTCATAAAATTTTTCTCTATATTGCTCTGAGCTCACATTTGAAAGATTTCTCACGGGTACGACTTATGGGATATTCAGTAAGAGATGAACCCCTTCCAAATGCCTTTCCACACTCCTCATATTTATACAGTTTCGTACCATTGTAACTTCCCAGATGCCAAGTAAGTTATGAGTCTTGTGGAAGGGCCTTCCCATGTTCCCTCTATTCACTGTGTTCTGATTGTATCCTCTCTCTCTTGCTCACTCTCTTTCTCTCTAAGATTTCATACATGATAAAAGAGATCTACTATTCAAGCCCTTCACATATTTTTGAATTTTGGGATTTATCACCCATGTACATTCTTCAACATAACTGGATTATATGTGTAGACTATAGATGGCCCTAAACTGTTTCTGATTTTGAATAATTCTGAGCCACAAATAAAGTTATTTTTATATTTCTTAACACAGAGCACTATCTCTGTTACTAATACTTGGATGTAAAGCAATGAATGTGTGCTGAAAGTGCGCATGTATTACTTGAATATTACGTGTTTGAAATGTTCTCCTGAAATCTGTTTTTCTTTTTTTTTTCAAATTGAATGCTCTATTTCTAATAGTAACTTCAGCAAAGGAATTCAGATCTGTGCATTGTAATTTTTCTATCCTTCAATTATTTTCCATTTGAATGATCCTTTTTCATCTATTTTAGTTTTTCAAGATAATTTCTTGATCAGATCTCTTAATTCCTAGAGTGAGGATATGCCTCTTGTCAGTTTTCTATCATCCATCCAAGATTCCTTTCTCCAAAGAAAGGGATCAACAGTGAATTAGAAATATAAAGTCTCATTAAAGCAAGGGTCTGAAGTCCTCCTGTAGATAGCCCTCTGTGGTCACACCACTGAAAATGACTGGCCTATGCTAAATTTCAAGGGATGATCCATTCCCTTCTAGGCACTAACACACACACACACACACACCATCCTGAGAAATTAGGGCCACAGGGTACCTATGTGCTTTGTTGCTTTTGTGGCCATGAAGTCCTTTTAAATGATGGGAAACGGATGCTAGGAGATCACGGGTACTATATATCAGATTAGATGAAGCACTCTTATTCTAAACTTGAAGACTGATATTCCACTCATCATATTTGTCTAATTTTCTGTTGGCTTTGTAAATAAACCAATATTTACTAAATAAACAGAACATATTCCCTTTCCAACCAACCTTCATGTGCTTTAGTCGTCATTCTTTTTTATTTAATCTCAAAATTTAAGGTTAATACTTAAAGGACAGTTTGCTTTTATGTTTGCTTGGTTGGTTGGTTGGTTATAAATCATGTATTTAGCAAAAGTTAATCTTATAGTTTTTTTTATTTCACAATGTGTTCTTAAAATTTGTTTTTATGTATCTACATCTTACATTTTTAATGATGTGCTGAGACTAGAAATGCTACAGATCTAGAAAAGGTATGCTTTCAAAATGTCATACTTAACACACAATGATATTCAGTAACTTCTACCAATAGAAGTTAACAATACCTGCTTATGAATAAGCTATTTCCTTTAAAAGAACGCAAAACACAGGACTAGGGATCATCAGCAGACTCCTATACGACATTCATTCAAAAAGTGATCACTAAACAAGTCACTCAAAAGTCCTTCACTCCAAATTCTCTTCCCCTAATTTTATTAATTTGGGGGGAGAGAGGGCAAAGGAAATTTAAAACTTGATCACTGAATCCTAAGTAATTAGCCTTTGGATTCACAGCTTGAAAATCTAGATTGATAACATGCCATCGCTTGTCAGGTAGGTTACTCAATTTGTATACATGGCTAAATCAGAACTAGATGCATTTCACAATTTCAAATTTATTTTAAAAAGGTAAAGTTCATCAGAAAGGTGACATAACTTTTGAAATAACACTGTGCCATTATGTTGTTGGACATAGTTGTGAGTAGCAGCTGATTGCTCTATCCAAAGCTACAAAAAGACTCCTTCCACCTTTAGTGTCTTCTTTGCCGATCAAAACTTCCCTGACACTGTAACATTTTAATAAATAACATCCTCCGTCCACATTTTTTCTCTTAAATAGAAATTTTAATGAATTCATCCTTTCTGACATTTGCATTGCCTTTAAATGCCACAAGATAACATGGCTTTAATCATTCCAAATAGCTTTTCAATTACAGACCTAATTACTCTTGCAGAAGGTTAAGCTCCACAAACAAGAATAAACCCGTTTGCTTGCACTTTGTGTGAAGAATGGTGTTGTGCTCTTGGCTTAGTCATCTGGTAAACTTACTTGGTCACTTTTTCTGACTTTTAGTGTAAGAAAAAAGTTTGCGTTTTACGAGAACCTGACAGTATGCAGTGTTAAGCAAGGAATGATATTTTAATTAATTATAGAATTAGAGAGGGAGTAAGAGGCACTTTGCACAGGAAATGCCAGATTAGTAACTGCTTGTCCCAGCCTCCGAGGCTGCCCCCAAAACACAGGCACTTCGGTCTCCAGGAAACAGGAGGTGCTGCCCTGGTGTTCATGGAAGAATTTACCGCTACAGAGTCACTGACCAAACAAATAAAAAAGATCACTTTTTTTTTGGAGCTGTGTGTTGAGTAAGGGCTCAACAAATGAGTTTTAGAGAAAAACATTACTAAATTATCTCCTATTTGGGTATTTGTTAAAGGCTTCTTTTTTTTGTATGCTTCCCATTACCAGGCTCAAATGAGTGAGTTCTGAGTGTATAATATCAGATAAATAAGAAATGTGTTGCAGCCAGCTGTCCTATTTAACTTATTCAAAAGCTTATTAAGTGAAGGCTAATAATGAGCCCCAATTAGGGCAATCTTTGTAAGTTATGACGAAAATTCAGAATTACTGACATATTTATATTCACTATAGGTAAAAATGGTCAAGGGTCATGACAGAGAAAAGTGATATAAAAGTTCCTATTTTGTTCATCAGATGGAAAATATGTCATGTTGGTGGGAATAGTATGTTGGGAAAAATAGATGTATGCTCTCAGGTTTACTGTGCTCATTATGAACCACTCAGATTCTTTTTCCAGATACATAGCCAGAGAAACTTGAATACAAACACTCAGGAAAGTATGCACAGTCAGCCCTCCATAGCCATGGCTCCTCATTGTGGATTCAACCAAGACCAGATTAATAATATTAAAGAAAATATTAAGTTGTTGCTGACCTGTACTATGTAGCAAAGCCCAAGATAGTGTGTCTCTGCATAATTCAACCACAGGAAAACGAATTCATTATTTAGCTTACAATTAAAATATCCAGGTAATATATTCAACTCTTAGGAGCATGGCAAGCACTATCAGGACACACTGTTGTCCTAAGAAGCACTTATTAAATGAAAATTAATTGTACACCTTTATTGGTCACATTACTTGGAAACTTTGCACACAGGATAGTCACAACATTTGTAGTCCTGAGTTGTCTATGAAAAGCACAGGTGTGACAGTCCCTATGTGGTAAACTTGTCTAAGGCCTTGTTCTCAGGCTCCTCCTGTTCACATATTGTTTGCAACAACATCACTTAGTGATACTGACTGAAGGACAGATTCCTGGGCTCCACACAGACCCACTGACACAACCTTAGGTGCAGGAAGTTAGAATCATTAATTTAATAGTCTAAGATATGATGGAAGTGGTGGCCTCAGTTCAGAACTACTGGTCTAAAATGCTTTGTTTCCTGACATACCATTTTCCTGAAAAATTAAGAAATCCAGAGCAAATTAAAACACACACACATCCTTTTTGGTATTACTGATGAAAAATCTGTTATTGGTACAAGTCTATTTCTTTTTCTGGGAATGGGCTTTCTGCTCTGATATACTCTGTGGTCCATGTCACCTTCATAAGCATGTGTTATGGCAGGGAAAGGAGTGGGTTAATCAAGAGCATCCAGCGTATGATGACTGAGTGTCTCACTGTCATTTCATTTGGTTGCGTCTAGTCTGTTTAATTGATTTATTTGACACTTAATCTTATGTTTTTATGTGTGCAAAACTGGTAAATTTTTTTGATTTTGGTGCTCATTCCCAGAAGTACTGCAATGCCAGGTTGGTGTGCAGAGTGGACAGAGCAAGCTCCTATCCCATCTCTCTGCTCCAAAAGTACATCCTCCTATCTAATAATAGACTAACATGGGAATTGACTGTACCTTCGCTACGCCTCCCATTGGCTAATCAGCGCGGTATGCAAATTAACTGCCAACAAAGATGGCATTTAATTTGCATACGTAGGCTCCAAGCTGTGGAGCGAAGCCTGACGGCCCTGGGGCTGGTGGAGCAGCGAGGCCTGACGTTTCCGGGGCCGGCTACGGCCAGAACTCGGCCAGAGCGAAGGCCTGGGCCCCGGGTGCCAGAGGCAAACCGGTGCCAGCAGCCAGGGGAAAGGAAGGCCTATTGCACGAATCTCTTCGTGCAACAGGCCTCTAGTCCTATCTAATAATAGACAAACATGGTAATTAACCGTACCTCTGCTATGCTTCCCATTGGCTAATCAGGGCGATATGCAAATTAACTGCCAACCAAGATGGCGGCCGGCAGCCATGCAGCTGAAGC
>NW_005353629.1:1883167-1895713 GCF_000412655.1 Myotis brandtii
GGTGAGGGACCCCCCCCCCCCCCGAGTGCACAAATTTTTGTGCACCAGGCCTCTAGTCTATATATATTAAAGCCTAAATTACCGAACCAATTGACTGAACAACCAGTCAACCAGTCGCTATGATGCACACTGACCACCAAGGGGCAGATGCGCAACGTAGGAGCTGCTCCTCCTGGTGGTCACTGCACTCTCACAGCCAACCTCCTGCAGCCAGCCAACCGCCCGCAACCCCTACCCCCGGCTGGCCAGCTCTGATGGCCCCTATTGGTCTGGGTGGCTAACCTCCTGTGGTCCCTTCCCCCGGCCAACCTCCTGCTGCCCCGATTGGCCCCGATCGCTGGGCAGGCCAAGGGACCCCACCCGTGCATGAATTTGTGCACCAGGTTTCTACTTTAATATAATGTCCTCAGATATTATATTGATGAAAACAGCTACTACACTTGATCTTAGCCAAAAGGAGAATTATTTCTTTAGTGAATGTAGTACATATGAACGTGCATGATGCCCAATGCATACATGAGATATTGAATTGAGTGTTTGTCTTTTATATGTCATATCAAGCTATATGAATCAATAAAACTTTATAACTCACCAGCTATTTTGAATTTAAGAAAGTGACTTTTTTTCCCTTGACTATAATCTCTTTGAGGGAAAGATATGTGTCTTAGATTTAAGCTATTGCTCTTTTTTCTAATACCAACAACATGGAGGACAATGCAAGCATAATCTCTATCCCCATCACCATCTAGTATATAATTGATGCATTATGCTTATTATTAAAATAAACATTTTCAATATTTATTTTAGTATTTAGCAACAATTGATAACAATTTATCATATAAGGGAGCTTAAATGGGTGATGAAATATTTTAATTTGGTGATTATAGGAGAAAATATTTAAATTAGAACACTGCTTAGTCTCAAATAATTTATAATACTCATTTACTTTAGTCAAAGCTGAATATTTGTTCATTTTAGTAATAATGTCAAATTGCTATAATTTTAGAGTTTACAATATTTTATCTTGTTTTATTTACTCTCTTAATTCTCTGACCTAGGGAGGTAGAATAAATATTAATTTCACTTTATAAAATAATAAATGATATCCCATATAAAGTATAATATATTCAAGGGCAAATAACTAGTGCATGAATAATTCAAATTGGAACAAGTTCATTTGGATTTTAGTTTACTGAATCTAAATATTATCTATCTATATATATAAAAGCCAAGCGACCAGACCAACCTGAATGACCGGTCACTATGACCCGCACTGCGGCTGGCCGGCCCAATGGGGGCGGAAATGGCGGGCAAACCTCCCGCGGCCCTTCCCCCTGGCTGGCCAGCCCTGATAGACCCCAACTGGGGCGGGCCAAAGGAATCCACCCATGCAGGAATTCGTGCACTGAGCCTCTAGTACAATATAAAACTCACTGAGTCCCTGTTGATTTCAAAAGGAAAGGAGAGTGAGAGAGAGATAGAAACATCAATGATGAAAGAGAATCATTGATGGGCTGCCTCCTGCATGCACCACACTGGGGACTGAGTCACAACCTCCTGGTTCACAGGTCAATATTCAACCACTGAACCACACTGGCTGGCCCTGAGTTACTTTCCTTAGGAACTAAAATTCAAAGTTGAGAATTCTATTTTTTTCCACAGTAAATAATTGTATAAGTGATGTATACTGTAACTGGATCTGTAATACATATTTTAAGCCTGTTATATAATGGCCTTTGAATTGATAAAATAATTCACTAGCACCAGGATCAAAAGTGGCTAATATAACCAATGTTTTCAATATTTATATGGCTTTTCTGGAGAACTTTAAAAGTTTTATTAACTAAAATATTCATTGATGGCTTTATTATTACTATTCTTTTGGACCCAGACACTGATTCTTCAAATAGAGTGAGAAGAAATAAATGATAAAGAGCAGAAAGTAATAATTTCTTCTTTAAAGATATGATTAAAAGGGCAATTTAGAATGTACTAATTAATGTCACTGATAATTGCAATACTATATGATATGCTGAGACATTCCGTGTTATTTAATAGGTCTGGATTTGAAAGGAAAACTTCTAAAAGCTGGTTAATCCCTGCCAGACAGTATGCCTACGATTTCGATGGGAGCCACCAGATTCAATATTTTGGATGCAGTGGAGTAGGCATAAATGAATAATTTAGACTCACCACCAGGCAGTACTCATGTCATTCAGTAAATATTGCTTTTTAAAATAGGAATAAGATTTTGATAAAAATACTATAAAACACAATTGTCAATTTAAAGTTCTGCTAAGGTGGCTATGACAATAAGTAAACACTGAAACACTGGCATGTGTGTGTGTGTGTATATATATATATATATATATATATTCATTGGGAAAATGTAAATACTTACATTTACTCATTGATTTACATATTATTTTTTAATACCTTATAACTGACCTAAAAAAATCAGGAAAGTTGTAGTCTGGTGAAGGATACTTACGAATCACAACTAAATCATGAGAATCTCAGAGGGAAGGTGGGGAAGGGTGGGTGGTAGGGAAAAGCTCAACCAGAGAGCTTGTATGTATATATGCATAACCCACGGACACAGACAATAGGGGTATGAAGGCCTGTGATGGGGGGTGGGGGTGGGCTAGAAGGGAACATATGTAATACTTTCAACAATAAAGATAAAAAAATACCATTAGAATTTCTTAAAAAAGACAACCTGGGAAAATGTAAATATTTACATTTACTCATTGATTTACATATTATTTTTGAATACCTTATAACTGACCTAAAAAAAATCAGGAAAGTTGTAGTCTGGTGAAGGATACTTACGAATCACAACTAAATCATGAGAATCTCAGAGGGAAGGTGGGGAAGGGTGGGTGGTAGGGAAAAGCTCAACCAAAGAGCTTGTATGTATATATGCATAACCCACGGGCACAGACAATAGGGGTATGAAGGCCTGTGATGGGGGGTGGGGGTGGGTTAGAAGGGAACATATGTAATACTTTCAACAATAAAGATAAAAAAATACCATTAGAATTTCTTGAAAAAGACAACCACACACCACTAAGTCATGTTATTCAATAGACTGATGAATGCTACAACTGAGCGTATCATGGGGACAAAGAGAACAAGAACAAACAGTAATGAAAATCCTAATATTTTGTGTTCTGGAAGGAGTTCTTAAAAAGGTTCAATTTATACTGATAAAGAATAAACACATGCTAACTATGTGGAGGTTGCAATAAAAATGAGGGAAATTCTTTAATAGACAAAGGTAAGACAAAATAGGTTGTTTTTCAAGAATTTCTTGTACATTTGGACCATAAATCGGTAGGAGAAAATGAACAGAGATCAGGAACTAGGTGACAAAGAGCTTGGTATTGAACTTTATCCTGAGGGTAATAAGAGTGATTGAAGGTATTTATTAGTACTTTATATTCATCTCTTTTCTCACTGTTATCTAGTTCCAAAATATATGTATCACCCTAAAATAAAACCACATACCCATTTTTTCCCCTCTGCCTAGTCTCTGACAACCACATTCTGTCTTTATGGACCATAACACAGTTTTAGATTGTCAGAGATAACCTCTTTTTTAAAAAATATATTTTTATTGATTTCAGAGAGGAAGGGAGAGGGAGAGAAACACCAATGATGAGAGAGAATCATTGATTGGCTGCTTCATGTACACCCACTACTGGGGATTGAGCCCACAAACCGGGCATGTGCCCTTGACCAGAATCAAACCCAGGACCCTTCAGTCCATAGACCAATGCTCTATCCACTGAGCGAAACCCACTAGGTCCCATAACACAGTTTTACACTTTGAGGGTATAGATTTTTTTTTTTCTATTAAAAGTTGAATAGACTAACAGTGGTCGGCAAATTGCAGCTCGGCAAACCGCGGCTCGCGAGCCACATGTGGCTCTTTGGCCCCTTCAGTGTGGCTCTTCCACAAAATACCAGCTCTTCCACAAAATACCGACTTCTGCGCATGGGCCACGAAGTTTCAATCACACTGTACGTGCGTGCCTGCACATGGTATTTTGTGAAAGAGCCACACTCAAGGGGCCAAAGAGCTGCATGTGGCTCACAAGCCACGGTTTGCCGACCACAGGACTAGGATAAACAATCTACCTGAACAGTGGTGGGCCAGAGTAGATTTCATAAACATTATCCCAAGACTAGTTATACATGATTCAGAGGGTGACATCTACTCTCTATAACCCTGATTCTAGAACAGTGATGGTGAACCTATGACACGCGTGTCAGAGGTGACACACGAACTCATTTTTTTTGGTTGATTTTTCTTTGTTAAATGGCATTTAAATATATAAAATAAATATTAAAATATAAGTCTTTGTTTTACTATGGTTGCAAATATCAAAAAAAATTCTATATGTGACACGGCACCAGAGTTAAGTTAGGGTTTTTCAAAATGCTGACACGCCGAGCTCAAAAGGTTCGCCATCACTGGTCTAGAGACATACATTCTCAGATTTATTGGGAAACATGCCTTGCCTGTGTTGTATATTTTCATAAACAACTGCTAACACAACAAAGAGAAAAAAAGTAGATAGATTCATCTCTGTGCCATATGTATAAAAATGAGATAGTTATTACATCTTAGGACAAAATATGAATACAATTTCATTATTAGAATGAAATAGTCAATTTACCAAATGATCTAGAAGCTTAATCAGTAAGTTAATATATATGGCAAGCAATCTAATTTATAAGTAAACAGGATACAGTTTATGTTAAAAGAGAAATGATTTGTAACTTATCTCAACAATGAATTTACAATTTATATGTCATTATTTAAGGTCTGAAATTTATTTCCCCTTTCCAGCCTTAAAACATATAACATTTGTAGAATATTTTAAAAATAAAATTTCCAGGTTTCTTTATTATAGTTTTTCTCACTTACTCAGGTTCATATGAATATTTAGGATTAAAGATTACAGGTGGTATAGAGAAGACAAGACAAACCCTCTAAATACTTGGATTAAAAGATTAAACTTTGAAAATGAGGCCAAAGTTTAATGGTAGCACCTTTAGTATCCAGTTCATAAAAAGTTTTTCTACCTTCCTCTGGACCCTGAGTCCCTAATATTTTTAATACTTTTCCCATCAAACTTTGCTCTCAGAAATGAATCTCACATTTATTACTGGCAATGTCTTAAGAGCTAAAATGTTTTGAAGGTGCAATTGTAAGTTAACATGAATGAAAACAAACTAATTACATAAAGTCTAAACATGAAGTTGTTCATGAAAAAGAGCAAACATAATAATGAGGGGCCCAGGGAGAAATATGGAGGCGTCTGCCTGACCTCTTATAAAAGGTCTTTAATGATGATGATAAAATGCGATTATGATCTCTCTCCATAGTCAACAAGTACAGGTGAAAACAGAATATGTTGTCATTTTACTGTTGTGGGGAAAGCAGAGTTTTATAATTCGGTGAACATTTATTGAATAACTAATGCATGCAGAATATATGTAAGAGGAAACATATGGGACACAGACTACCCTTAAAACAAGTACAATTCCTGAAGTGGGTCTTGATAAAGTACTATAGTTAAGGAAGTATGTAACAGATACCTTAAATATGGTAAAAGAATGCTAACAGAATCCATGATACATAGAAAAAAAATCAGTGGGCTACCGAGGAAGGCTGAATAGAGGCCGTGGACAGAAACGGGGAGTAGAAGAATAGCTAATTTCTAAACAGCAATAGTTCTAATAAAAATTGACATTACTAAAAAGCAAATTATCATTCTTATTTATTGCACACTCCAAACAAGATTTGCATTGGTGTTCCTTGTCAATGAAGCACTGTAACATTATTTGAGAGAATTCTTGGAAGTCAGGATTTAGGGGTTTTTCGGTGGATGACGCAGCAGTGTGAAAAATTATGTCACCTCAAGTAAATAAATAGTATTGGGAAACTGGGGAGGCAGGTAGATCTGTGTTGTTTCAATATAAACATGTTTGAAAGACACACAGCAGCATGAGTAATAGCAGCATTGCTACTTCATGTCAAGACAAGCACAGATGCAATTAGCCAGGGCAGGGCATTTGAATAATGAATGCAGATATATTTTCTGGAAACTACAAAGAATCTTCACACCCACTGACTTAAGAATACGCAAATATATAACTATCTCTTCTCTACTATTTATTCTAAATCTTCAGCAATGAGTTATCATTGTTCACATAGGACTGAAATTTGTAATAGATCTTTTTCACCAACATATTTGTATAAATAGAAGACTCTGTGAATACCTTTGGTAAGTGCCAGTATTTCTACAAATCCAGCAGGAATACAAGGAATTATATTACAAAATAATACCTGACATTACGTGAGCAGGTGCACTGGGCCTGAGGCTCTGGTAGGCATTTACCTAGCCTGTAGCCGTTTAATGCTCATGCAACACTCCACACCAGTGTTAGTGGTCATTACCCACTCCTGGAAGGGAAGGCATCTGAGGGCAGAGGTTTCTAGCATTCAGTACGCAGTGCTCTGTAGTTCGGGTGCCAGGACACGCTGGTGTGACACAGAGAATGGAGCATTTGCTCCTCCTCATCGCCTTCACAGCATCTTTCCTCAGCCGGCCCCAAACTTCTCCACCTGCATTGCATGACCTCACATAGTCTCTCTTGACCAATGCCCTTCCCACAGTTCTCAGTATCTTTTTAAAAACAAACAGTAATCCCAGCTTTGGACTTTCGTGATTCTAAACCCATGTGGAAAAAAAACAAAACCAAAAAAACCACACATTTAAAATTTTTGCATCCGTGGTGTCTGGGCCAGCCAACAAGTTACCAGCCTTGCTGCCTCTTCTCTCCAAAGTAACATAAACACAGCCAAGAGCCTCTGTAGGAAGGCAAGGTGCTAATTACTGTAACCCCACCTGAACTCTGGCCTCACCAGGCAGAAAACTGTGATTTTTGTCCAAGAGATACCTTACATGTGGTATCTGCATATCTAGATATCTTTGTCGAGTATTAATAAACATTTTATATAAGAAGGAATGACTTATTAGATCAAGTATGCCTATATTTAGTTTTACACTGATTGATTTTTAAACATATTTATTGGCCAGTCCATTATTTGGTGTTTTGTAGGTTCAGAGAGCAAAAAAAATCTATTACTTAACTAACAGCAGGTATATAGAAATATTCCAGCTACCATATTATTATTATCAACTAACAGTAAATACGCTGCCCCCTGGTGGTCAGTGCGCCCCAACAGGGGGAGCAATGCTCAACCAGAAGCGGGACTCACAGCTGGGGAGCGCAGTGGTGGTGGACGGAGTCTCTCCCACCTCCGCAGCTGCGCTAAGGACATTTGACTGCTGGCTTAGCCATCAGTCAGACATCCCTCGAAGGCTCCCGGACTGCGAGGGGGTGCATGCCAGGCTGAGGGACCCCCGAGTGCATGAATTTCATGCACCAGGCCTCTATTGTGTGTGTGTGTGTGTGTGTGTATTTTTTTATTGTTCATGGCCTCATCTAGAAAAACAGGAGATTAGCCTGAGTCTCTGCTCATGTTTCTGCCAGCCTTAGCACTTAGAATTATTTTGGTATAAGAGCATTCCTTATATTACATAAAATCAGAAGTTATACCATGTTTCTAGTGTTGTTGCTTTTATATCTCCATTTAGGCAGCCATTCATTTTATTTACTTTTCATGTTTTTATTACTACCCATTTTATTTTGGTGCCAGGCTTTAGAGATGATATTTGCTCAGATTCATCTCATTTTTTTTTCTGTCATGTTTTTCCTCCCTTGGGGCCACCTGGAAAAAAATCAATCTATAGACTTTCTCCAAATCACCTAACAGTTCTGCCTCATCTTCTAAAACGTAGCTGTTATTACCCCTCTGCCCTGGGTTTTGCTTCTGCTTTCAAATTGGATTGGGGAGAGCATGCCGAAGGCGATGAAAAACAATTATTTCTCTTCTGGTCTACTCACGGTAATGTTTTTCAGAAACTCCTTTTACGGAGACATGAAATCCTGGCATTTTAAGTGCTACAAGAACCATTGTGAAATTGTCCCCCACATGATTTCAGCAGAGAGTGCTAAACATCTTCGTGAGAAAAATGCTGGCAAAGTCATCATGACGGGCTAGGATGTGGAGCTAGATGAATGTTTCTAATGTTACAGGCACAGGAGGCAGGTGTGAGCCAGGAGATCCCAAGTGCCTGCACGAGTCGGAAGTCATAACATTCACACCGTATGCACAAGCTCACCTACTCCACCCCATTGTGACTCCCTCAGACCCCACTTATTTGGGGGTACCTTGTCCATCTTATTTAGCAACTTGTGTCTGTATAGACAGATGTTCACCCTTCAGCTAAAACAAAACAAAACAAAACCAAAACTGACTCCAGGACATAGCTTTTCTATATTTAACAACAACAACCACCACCAAGTGTATTAGGTACAGAGTCAAAATAACCTGAGTTTAAATCCCAGTTTACTGTGAGTTCAGGCAATTTTCTGAATTTCTGAAAGTTCAAATTCCACCATTTTGCATTAGAGGAAATGAGTATCTTTTAAAACAAGGTTTTAGAATAATTAAACAAGTATACATGGAAATACATCACGGGATATATTCATTTAACAAACCTGGGGATGTAATCTGTGTGTGCCAGGCACGGTTCTGTGGGTCTTATCTATGCCATACGGCTCTCATCTTACAGCTGGGAACGACTGGAAGAGTGTTCAGGTAACCGAGATCTCAGAACTAATGACTGGGGTATCGTGATTCTAACCCGTGCAGAGCCCGCAGTGCAATTCCTTGGCATCTCCCGTCAACACGGGGTAAGCCCAGTATATCGCCTTTCGAGTCCACTCCTCCTCAGCAGGAGCCAAGGTTCCCAATCCTGTCACAATCCTCATGAATGTTAGTATGAACCATGAACGCTTTGTCACCACTACTCCAAATTCTCCCAGGGTAACTCATAACTCCCAACAGGTTTCTGGAATGTGGAATGTTTGATAGTTCTCTGAGTGCCCCGAAGATTTTTTATTTTTTTATTTTTATCCTGGTACTAAAACATGGCTGCAGAGCAGCCACAGATAAAACAGGAAGAACCGATGAAGAAAAATCCATTAAGCTCTTTTGGAATGGTTTCCAGTGGTTCACAGAACTTACCAGACCAGGAGGTCTGAGGGGCTTTGTTTGTACCTCTGAGAGTGTTCTTCAGCTCTGTGGGCACCTGCTTACAGACGTTGGGTTTGTTTGTTTTTCTCTCCAAAGGAAGTAAAATACAGGGCAAGGAGAAGAATGGGAAGAGGTTAACTGGTAAATGTGCATTTAGTGATTGGAAAGAGGGCGGTGGGAGCATGTAAGCCAGAGTTTATTTGAAAATTTACACAGTATTTTTGTAAATATTGAGAGAGCATCAGACCTACTTTACCTTTTCTGATGGACACTAGAGACAATGCCTTGGCATTGTAAGACATCATAACACAGTTTCAATAATTACCAGAAGCTTGTCATCTCAACAGGAGTTAGCCACCTGCTATCTACCAGAAATGTCAAAAGAAAGCAGAGATTTGTTTATCCAGCCTTTTGCATCAGCTATGAGGACACTCTGGAATTATTCAGCCTGTTAATTGGAATATTTGGATGGTATTCAATTTTTTTTTAAAAAATATTTTCTCCCATTTTCTTTTACAAAATTGCAAATAGTCTTGTAGCAAGGAGTGTTATTGTAATAAGTCCGCTGATACTTGTTACAGGTTTATTTGGGAGAATGCATTAAAGAATGTTGATTATTTTATTGCATAGAGCTTTTTAAAAATATATTTTTATTGATTTCAGAGAGGAAGAGAGAGGGAGAGAGAGGGAGAGGGATTGAAACATCCATGATGAGAGAGAATCATGGGTCGGCTGCCTTCTGCACGCCCCCTACTAGGGATTGAGCCCACAACCCAGGCATGTGCCCTTGACTGGAATCAAACCTGGGACCCTTCGGTCCACAGAGCAATATTCTATTCACTGAGCCAAACCGGCTAGGGCTTGAATAGAGCTTTGCTTCACCAGGGCTACCTAGCATTTAATTTCATGAAAAGAAAATATCTTACAATTAGCAATATTCTATCCACTGAGCCAAACCGGCCAGGGCTTGAATAGAGCTTTGCTTCACCAGGGCTACCGTAGCATTTAATTTCATGAAAAGAAAATATCTTACAATTATTTTTAAGAATTTGTTACAATAAAACTTGAGGTCCAAATTCTCTTTGCAATATACAAGGCATTAGCATCATGATCATATTTAGTATTTATTGAAGATTTACTATATCCCAGGCACAGATGTAAATGCACGTGGGCATTTTACAAACTGTTTTTCACACCATCTTTGTGAAGCAAGTACATTTTACACAACTGACGCACAGAGAATGAAAGTAATCTGCCATAAGTCAGGCAAATATGCAAGCAGGAACGCAAACCTAATCTTACTACAAACTTGTGCTCTTACCCACAGTGTACTATTATCTTGCCTTGCATACATTTTTTTCTGGTAAATTCACTCATACTTCCTTACCTTCATTTATTTATTTATTCCATTCATCACCAAATTCAGATATTTTATCTTACTGAACTATATTTTCCTTATATACTATATACTACATGTCACGTGTTACACGTTACATATCATATATTAGGTTATATATCTATAGATACACACACTAAGTAGAAACAAGGCAAATATGAGTAAATACTACATAGGAAATGGGAAACTGTGATTGATGGGGGGGCTGTTTATAAAGAAGCAATAGATAAGAAAAAAAAAACTATTGAGAAATCAACAAACAATCTCAAAATATCCCTAGTTACCCAGAACAACTAACATGCAATTTAAATTGCAGGGCTTTATTTACAAACAATGTTATCAACTTTTTAAACCAGAGTCCAAATGATCATATTGAACTCTAGCAAGGTGTTTATATGCTCATTAGGATATTTCTTTGTCAATCATAGTTTTTGTCGAATCACAACAGGTTAACTGACATCGTTTCACAAATTTTATTTGCAGTTTCCTTCTCATTTTTGTAAGAACAAAGCACTTCAGTTTTCATAATAGAAACTAATATATAATTAATTTAAAGTGACTATGTTGAAAGCTTATCAAATTGTATTTTCTTAAAACAAAACTCTATAATAAAACCGTTGTTATTTGAGAACAGATTATAATTTCACTTTTGTTTAAGCTTTAGGCCTCAAAATATGTTTCTTTGACAGAGTCATCACAATTGTTCTTTTTTTCCTACTAACATTGAGGATAAAAAACCTTTACCCTTATTAAAAGTACAACATATTTTTTTTTTAGAATTTCAATAGCTGCTCATAAAATTTATAATTGTAGGGTGATCCATAGTTCTATCTTGTTTTCCCTGAACATATTCCATTTATGAGAACAATAAGATACAATATATTTGAACTAAATTCATAGCCAGAGGTAGCCAATTTCATCTAACTATGAACACGAGAGATATTAACATTTGCAACTAAGATTCTGCTTATAGATTAAAAAATGGCTGCAGATTAATGAAGCAGGGGTGGGGTGGATGAGCCGCGTGAATTTACAAATGCTGGTGAATGGTCTGACCTTCTGGAGTACATTATTTAGTTAACTTTTAAGATAGCATCTGTTGTCCTGGTAACCTTTTAAAGCATCTAATTAGAACATCTCACAAGTGTAGGGAGGATGCTGAGAGAACAGGTTTTTGGCTTCTCAGTTCTATTTTCCTGATGTGAGCTTTGTTCATCTGAGCTATAAAAAACAGGATGTGTAACAGCAAAATGGTGAAAAGAGGCTAAGGTGAGTATCTGGAGCTTATTTGAGTACAATTTATGCCCCTTCATAAATACGTTTTTAAGAATAAAAATAATCTTATTAGTTTAGAATATTTTTTCCAAAGATAGACAAAGAAAATTATACTTTGTCATATTCATATGATGTGTTTTCCAGCTTTGAGTATTAAAATTGGTTGGGGTGACATTGGTGAATAGGATCATATATGTTTCAGGTGTAGATTTCTATGTTACAAGATCTGTATATTGCCCTGTGCCCACCAAAAAAAAAAAAAACCCAAAATAAAACAAAACAAACAAACAAACAAAAACACAAAACGACAAAACTTAATTGTGTTTTAAGTATCAGTCAGTGTGATTTATATTCTTATTCCCTTATACTAGACTAGAGGCCCGGTGCACAAAAATTTGTGCACTCGGGGAGGGGGGAGGGGGGGAGCTCAGCCCGGCCTATGCCCTCTCACAGTCCGGGAGCCCTCAGAGGATGTCAAACTGATGGCTTAGGACATCCCAAGCTGTCAGTCAGACATCCTTAGCGCTGTGCTCACCAGCCGTGAGCCCGGCTCAGGGCTTCTGGCTGAGCAGCACTCTCCCTGTGGGAGTGCACTGACCACCAAGGGACAGGTCCTGCGTTGAGCATCTGCCCCCTGGTGGTGAGTGCACATCATAATGACTGGTTATTCCACTGTTTGGTCGATTTGGATATT
>NW_005353629.1:1896061-1907404 GCF_000412655.1 Myotis brandtii
CTGCCCCCTGTCACACACAGAGCCGCAGGGCGATCAGGGGGTTTGGGCGCTGCCCCCTGTCATGCTGATCCCGGTGCCGGGAGCCTCGCTGCTCCGCTGATCCCGGTGCTGGGAGGCATATTACCCTTTTACTATATAGGATAGAGGCCTGGTGCATGGGTAGGGGCTGGCTGGTTTGCCCTGAAGGGTGTCCTGGATCAGGGTGGGGGTCCCCACTGGGGTGCCTGGCCAGTCTGGGTGAGGGGCTGAGGGCTGTTTTCCGGCTGTCGAGTGACTGAAGCTTCCAACCGCTCCTTGTTTTCTTTTCTTTTTTTTTTTTATTCTGGGCCAGCTTTAGCTCTGAGGCCTCGCTGCTGAAAACATCGATACAATGTTTCGGTCTGGCTGGCTTTCGGTCCGGCTGGTTTCTGGGGTTTTGTTTAGCTTCTTATTTGCAACATAGTACATAGTTGCTTAGAGTTGCAGCTGAGAGGCCGGCAAGTTAGGCGGCGAACGTTGGAGTCCGCAGTCACTGGAGCAAGCAAGCCTCCCTGCTCGCTTCATTGCATGGCTGCCGGCCGCCATCTTGGCTGACAGTTAATTTGCATAAGGATATGCTGATTAGCCAATGGGAAGTGTAGTGGTCATACGCTAATTACCATGTTTCTCTCTTATTAGTGTATATATTTTCAACTGGCGTGCCGCAATAATTTTTTTAAAAAATACAAAGCACAACTAGTCAGGGGCACAGACCACTTCTCCCTTAGATTATCAAAGTAAACAGTGACACCAATCAACACAACAACTGTCTGGTATGAATGAATTACAATTATACCTACTTTTTGGTCAAATCAACATAAATACAATATATTCTTTGGTGTACCACAGAATTTTAGTAATTAGTTTATGTGTGCCATGAGATGAAAGATGGTTGAAAATCGCACCCCTATATAGATGTAGAAAATTTTAACAGTGGAAAATGGCAAGCCATGAAAATTGGACTTGCTGCAATGCATGCTTTCTATCACCAGTCAATTCTTGAGTGATGCCCAGTAATCCTCTTACTCAACTATATTGAGCTTCCCATGTGTTTATTCCCAAACATCATGGCCTCTTCAAACTCAAAATCTTATCTACCTTTGTCATTCTCAGAAATAAAAACCCTGTTCACTGAACACTGAGTCAATTTTACCCTTCCTTTCCGAATATAGCAGTATGTGTGTGCACATATATATAACACACACACAGATAGATAGATAGATAGATAGATAGACAGACAGACAGACAGACACAGATATACACTAGTATATCCATCGCACATATATATAACACACACAAACACACACATAGATAGATAGATAGACAGACAGACAGACACAGATATACACTAGTATATCCATCCTTTATTTGTCTAGAAATGGCATGTCTGAGCCTTCCCAATCTGTCTTTTCCAGAAGATTCTTGTGGTTGAAGAAGATCGAGTCTGGCACTGAGGAAAACAGGGGCCATGGCAAAATGTCAAATAAGGCTGAAGAGCGCAGGAGAACTCCAAGGTGAAGCCAGATGGACATTTGATATTTTTTATGGCAAATGGGAGTGAGAGCTTTGGCTTTGCCTTATGATATGAACCTTTAGGGATCACATGACTCCAAGCTGGCTACTAGGGCCGCATCACTGTTTCTTTTTGTATCTCTCTTGACTGGCATGACTAGCTCTCTATCCACACTCGTCTATCATTTTTTATCACCTAATTTCCCCACTTTATAGTAAAATATGTGTTTCTCTCTTTAATGCAATGTTGTCTCCACAGCATGTGAGCATAACTGGCTACTTCTGTAGCTTGCAAACATGCATTCGACACGGATGACCTGTCCCTGTACTGATTTATGTTTCTTTTTACTCTAGTGATTTATACCAATGGCTCTATTTGCCAGCTTGGTTCTGTACACATAAATGCATAAATAAATGCATTCATGAAGGTCATGGGGAAAATATCGTTTTTCAAAGAAATGGAATCATATGGATTTTTAAATTGATGCAACATGTGAATATCTTAACCACCCTTTCTTGACCTTATTTGATATTCTTCTTCATCTAGTGTTAAACCTTAAAAATTGGCAAGAATTTATAGTTACATTATTTTTACTTCTTCACAATGCTAACATTTTCCCTTAGCTTCGAAGCCAATCTCTAGATTAATACTTTAACATCATGTTTGTGATAATGTGCTCATTACTTTAAAGGCAGTGTGTATTTTTACACAGCATTAATTACTCTAAAATCAGGCTTCACATTGACCAAAACCAACATCATAGGCTTTTAAGTTATTTTAGCTATAAAAAATGGCACCATATATATTTCCATTAACATTCTTTAAGTATTTGGAGACAACTACTGATATATCTCTCCTATTTCACCCAATCGACCTATTCTTAAGGCAACAAAGATTGTAGTGTTTTCAATCATTACTCACTTGACATTTTCTAGATATTTAACTATCACAATAGACATTTTTTTAACTTTTAATATCCTTCTTTTAATGTGGTGTCTACAATTGAATTTGATAATTTTAGTTACAATATTAACAAAACAGGGCTGAATTCAGACCCCTTTTTCCTCCAGCCAATAGGGTAGTCGCAGCATCTTGCTGTTGCGAATTATTGGATGTGCCACCACTTTCTGTTGTCTTTTCAGCTCATGTCATTTTAAATTTCACAATGAGACTAATTAATTTAAGTCCTGTGCAAATTTAAGTTTTTACAATAAATGTTAAAAGGAAAAAAAAAGTCAACAATGACAGCAAAGCTTAAAAATATAAAAAGGAAGAAAGAGCAAAAGACACATGATGAAAGAAGAGTCAACAAGTCTGGGTATTTGGAGGTAAGAATAAAGAACAAAAGAAAAATGGAGTAAATGTGATGTTGATATTTCAGGCCTTGACATCAAAAGAAATATATTCACAAAAGAAGTGAAGACAGTCAACAGAGCCAAATAAATCACTTCTGAGCAATAGTGATGAGTTTGCTTTTGGACCTGGTAAGACTGAGGGGTGATGGTAGAAGGTTGAAGTAAAACTGTTAATAGATAGTTGCCAACCATGTCAGAATTAAAAGTGAAATAAGCCAGTCAGTGAAAGAAAAATACCACATGATCTCACTCATTTATGGATAATAAAGACCATTATAAACTGATGAACAAAAATAGATACAGAGGCAGAGCAGCATCGAACAGACTGTCAAACTATAGCAGGAAGGCCGGGGAAGGTTGGGCGGGGGGTAAGAGATCAACCAAAGGACTTGAATGCATGCATATAAGCATAACCAATGGACACAAGACACTGGGGGGTAGGGGAGGCCGGGGGAAGGTCAAGGGGGAAGAAAAGGAGACATCTTTATAATATTTTAAGCAATAAAACAAAATTTAAAAAAAGTAAATCCAGATTCACCCACATAAAATTAATGCATAAGCTAAGATACTTTGTAGAAGAAAATAGAAAGCCTTGCAGTCAGTGGCACGCATGGGGAAAGAAAATACCAGAGTCGGTGTAAAATGTTTCCCTAATATGTGAATAAGTCTTTACAGTTTACCAAACACTATTAGATGCAGATGCTTATTTTGCCTTCACAGAAACCCTGTGAGGTTGGCAGGACAGATGGCAAGAGTTCTTGTTTACAGGCGAGGAAAGAAAGTGGGAGAGTCAGAAACAACAGCCAAAAAAAAAAACCAAAACAGAAATGAAGCAGAAGTGGAAAGGGGACAGGATACGATCATGGAGAATGAGGGTAAAAAACTGGTGCAAATGTGAATAACATTATGTACTCTTTGTATAGAAATTGAGATGCTTAAATATTGGCTTTAATTCTGAAGTATTTGATTTAAGGCTATCAATAATAATTTATATCTAAGATAATGTTAACAGATAAGGAAGCAGTGATTAGAATAATGACCTGGAAAAATGTCACATTAGTACTAATTGGATCCAGAAGGTGGAGCGAGGACAGAGATAATATTTCCCACTTACACTGTGGGTCAAATTAAAGGCTAAAATCCATAGATTGGTGTAAAACTAACGTTTGCATAGCGATGTATTAACTATCATGGCACTTTTAAAAACATGATTTATTTGCTCAGGATCCACAGAATGTGGTACTGCCCAGTGGGAACAGGGACACTTCCGAAGCTACAGGCAGAAGCTAAGGAAAAGAGGGAGAAATATCCTGGTTTATACCTGACTCTCAACTTCCCCTTTCCCACCAGGACATCCATTGGCCAAGCCTGGCTGGAAGACAGATCACGGGAGCTTGAGAAACACAAGTTGCAGAGGTTTGGCCTCTGAAATAATTAGGAGAAATATGAAAGAAAAGAAATGCATTTCCATGCAAATGACAGCCATTGGCCAAGCCTGGCTGGAAGACAGATCACGGAAGCCTGAGAAACACAGGTTGCAGAGGTTTGGCCTCTGAAATAATTAGCAGAACATATGAAAGAAAAGAAATGCATTTCCATGCAAATGACAAACACTCTGGTGCTATCTCACTTAATCCTACTGTAATAGCATTATTCCATGTTACTGGATATGAAAGTAGAACAAGCTGTCTTATTTTTCCTCACTACATGTTCTGGAATTCTATATACACTAAATTAAAATTCAATAAACACTTATTATTTAAAACTTAACTTACAGTACCATTTCAATATTTTTTTCATGTTTCAGAACATGTTGGAAACATTATTTAGACTCCAAATACCCCATGTTCTTTTCTAATGAGTAGTGATTAAATAAGTGAAAGCAAACATCACACTTTTTGCAACGCAGTGTTGGTTTCCAAATTGTAATTGTTATTATTTACATCATGCCCATTCAAAATTAATTGGGATTGATTTAAATTAGTAATTCTGCATTCCCAGAAAAAACATAGATCAGAGAAAATTATACTGAACTCTCAGATATTTAGTCAGTGGCATGTTTTCTGCATTGCCCCTGATTTATGAGTTCCATTTTTAAGTTTCATCCTTCTTGGAGATGAATTGTAGAAAGTGTGGGGAATAATTTATATCTGTGCTAATGATGGTTTTAGAACGTGGGTTGGGAAAATGAAATCATCCTAATTTATAGGATAGATGTAGTCAGAAGCTAAAAAAAACAAATGTGTGTACAACGAACATTTGCATAGCACTTGATGACTAACAAAACACTTTCTAATCTTTTTTTTGATCAGCAGCTACATTAACCTTTTTTTTTTAGGAATCTTTATTTTTTGCACCTTAAAGTCTATGCTTTTATAGGCATTATATGAGTAATATAAGTAAATATGTATGTGTATAGATGTAGAGAGTCATTTATCTCAGCCTATTTTAATAAAATATGTTCCTTTCTCTGGAAGGTGATCGTAGCTGTTTCCTAGGGTTGCTATAACAATTGCCACACACTCGGTGGCTTTTAACAGGAGCAGTTTGTTCTCTCTCAGTTTTGGAGTGTAGACCTTTGGAATCAAAGTATCAGCAGCAACATCCTCCCTAAAGGCTCCAGGAAGTATCCTTCCTTGCTGCTCCTAGCTTCTGATATCTCTAAAGAACCCGTGCCTGACTTGTAGCTGCATCACTCCCTCCTGTCTCTATGTTCACGTGCGTGTGTGTGTCTATACATCCTCTCCATTTCTTATAAGGACACCAGTCACTGAATGGAGAGTCCACCCTAATACATCTTAACTAATTACATCTTCAAAAGCCCCGTTTACAAGTAAGGTCACATTTTGAGATTCCAGGTACACACACATTTTGTGAGTCACTATTCACACACTAATGTAGTGGTTTAATTTAGGAGTGACCAAAAATGGAGGCCCAAAAATCAATGATGTGAACGGTTCCATCATTAAAGCCTTCCAGGAATCTGAGGGAAAAGGGGCCCGAGACTAATCCCACCTGTAAAATACATTTTTCTAACGGGTTATTTACTGCCAAAGTATCAACTAAGCAAAATGACATAGCGTCTCTTAAATCCAGTATTTACATATGCCTAAAGAGCTTATACAATTAGGATGCAGGGCAACTACAATGCAATATTTGTGTTTTTTATTAAAAAATAAAATTTCTAGCCCACAAATAACAGCTGTGAATCTTAGAGATGTTAGTTTAATTATTTTCTATGTGTGGAGGTATGAGTGTGTGTATGAGTGTACGCTTAGTAACAATCATATTCTACGGCAAACATACTCTTTTCCTATTTAACTTAATAAAGTCTGTTTTTCATAAAATGAAATAGTATTTTAAAACATAATTTTATGTCATCAGTGTGTCATCTGAGTTTTGTGTTTGTGTTTTCCTAAGTATTTTGGGTCTTTATTTAGGACTTACAAAACCCTAAGAAAAGCAAAGCAGCTGCATTAAGCCCAGTCTTCCATGTACCAAGCCACTGTACTAACTGCACCACTGCCCAGACCATTATGTGATAAATACATTTTCATTTTGTTTAGAAAACGGTATTTTGTTATCTCTATTAAACAGCCTAGTCAGTTACACACGCAATTAAATTTGTCTATTCACATTTCATTAAGTTGTTTTGCTACAGTTTCCCAGGCCTTCCTTGCTATGCAAATTCTAGTAGCAGACACACTGAAAACATCATTTCCGGGACTAGCACTGAGCCTAACGGACGCCGGCGAACAGGCTGGCTGGCTTCAGAGCTGTCAGTGACCAGCGCTGCGATGTCTCCACTCCCCCGCTTTGTGCAGACTTGCTTAGTAAGCTTACCCCATGTCTGTCTCCCACTGTTTGCTGGGAGCAGGGGGATAGGTGGCTTATATCTTTAATTCGCAGATGCTAATATCGATGGACCTTCTACTTCAGCAACCAAACTCAAGGAGCCTCTGCACCTGGACTTCATTAGATAAGACACGGGGCCTGACCTTAAGCCTGACCTCAAACAGAATGCAACTGAAGTGGGTGTCCAGTGTTAGGAGGAGAATTTGTACTTTACACGGAGGAGTAAATAAACTGAAGTCCGAGGGCTGGCCGAGGTGCCTTGCAAGCATGGCCACTGATGCTTGCACAAGCTTTCCTGGAGAGGGGAGTCTCTGTCACTTCCCCTGGGATCTGGTGGACTTACGGCTGCTGCACCAATAGAGTAACACAGAGGCGACCCTCTGTGCCTTCTGAGTCTCCCATGTCTGCCTTTAATAGGTTGGGATTGCTTTTAAAGATCTGATTTCATGCCCTCTTCTTCTCTCACTTGATACTATTTCTCTGGGGGAATTTACTCAGAAACAGGACTTCAATGGGTTCCCTTACCTGCAGGGGCTACGGAGCTCAAGACCACGTCTCTGAGCTCTACACTTTGGATTTCTTCAGCCAAATTGATACCACCTGTCTAATGCCACACACACACACACCTCACACTCCGCATGTCTAAGTCCGAATCCATGTTCTTCCGACCAGAGGGATCCTCTTCGAGCATGTCCTATGTCATGGCATGGCATCACAACCTATCCCCTGGAACCACTGCATAGCACATGGGCTATTCTTGTCGTTGTGTTTATTGGTGATTCCACATCGTGGTCATCACAACAATGACTTTTAATTCTACCCTCCGAGTTCCTCACTTATTGTACAAACTTTTTCAAAAAATATTATTGTGGCTTCTCAATATTGTACAGTTATAAGTCCCTTCTTTTTGAAAACAAAACAAAACAAAAACAACAGCATTTTGGTGTTATCCCATAATGAAAATAAGTGTACAACTGCCACTGTACCATACCAATAAAATGGCATAAAACTCAACAGAGTACTGTTAAAAAGTATGGGTTTTTAGTTAGGATGTTAAAATAATTTTAATTGATGGCAATATTAAGAATATTGCCTTGAGGTATTCTTTTTCTAGTATAGGAGAATCAACATTTCTAACAATTTCAGGATAGCATTATGGCTGCTTCTCTGCCAAAGCCTTTATGAGGCATGTAGATGTGGCAGAGGTTACAGACGAGGTCAGGGATAATGAGTAAGAGGTGAGAAATTTAATACCTGTGCTGAGAAGATGAGCTGTTAGAGAAGTATAAAAGGGATTTTACAACATTATCCTCGTGTCAAAGTTTATTCCATTGGCTCAAAATCCCCTTCAGGATAATAACCATAACGATACTGACAAAGGATGGAGAAAATGTCATCACTGCAATTACACAGATGAAAAAAAATACTGAGGTTCAGGGGATGTGGCTTTCAGGGAGCTATTGTGGACGAGAATTTTCTGCTTCTAAATGTTTGGCTATTTTACTCTGATAGCATTCACATAGATGATTGCTACACTCATCTGGTCAGTGTGGAAGGCTGGCAAATTTTATAAATTATATATGACATGAACATAATTTAAAAGAAAAAATGTTACTCAGTATTTTACAGTAGTAAAATAATTCAATTAAACAGAGTTTAATGAGCCTATGTTCTAGTAAAAGAAAAAATGTTACTTAGTATTTTACAGTAGTAAAGTAATTTACTTTACTACTCAGTATTTTACAGTAGTAAAGTAATTCAATTAAACAGAGTTTAATGAGCCTATGTTCTAAACATACGTCTGTCCCAGGAATTACACTGCAGATGGTCAAGTGTTTTTGACATAACTCTTGATCTTTTAGGATGAGATACATCCTTAAGTAAACCACATCTACTGATTTTAACAAATATTTTCTACCCTTTCAGAAACATGCATTTTTGCATGTCAATAAAATTTCAGAAAGAAATCAACAAAAATGTCAAAATCAAGCAAACATTTAAAGAAATACACCTCTAAAAATTTATTCTCCCTTGACATTCATAAAAGACAAAAATATGGAATGTTTTAGTTTAAAACAATGGTGATATTCTTGTTACATATGTGAAAAAGGTGACTTATAAACGTTTATCATTCCAAAGCATATTATTGAATGTATTATTTTAAGGAAAAAAATATGAGAGAGTATATGCTTATTCCTACCTAGATGCATAGAGACAGAATCTGAAGTAAATTAGAAAGGTTATCATTAGGCTTAAAACACAATGCTACGTGTTTATTTTCATTTTTAAATCTTTCTTATGCTCTTAGTTTGACATTAAATTCTCACCCAAAGAAGTGGGTGGTTGATTATTCTTTCACTGTCGCCTTTAAAGAGCCTTCTGTCACCTACAGTCCCAAGATAGCAAATCTGTTTGGTGGAGGAAGATCAGGTCATTTTGGGACTGAAAACAATGAAAAAAGTACTCTTGATTTTGTGCCATTTCAAGTGATTGATTTTACTCAGGAGGTCTCTCTTATTGGCCTGGGAGTTGACTCTGCCCTGTGAGCCAAGATGGTTTGGCTGCAAAAGGTCCTTGGGAGTGCCAGCCTCACACTGATCCAAAAACAACTATCAAATCAATGGCTTCTCAGCTCCTGGCAGTGGCTACACGCACTCACCACCACCGGGGAATTTCCTATCTGGTTGATTAACAAAGAGGGGTGCAATAACAAGGAACAGCATAATATTTGGCATAAGACTAGAAAACGGTAAGTTAAATAATAACTATAAATGATACCAAAATCTTAAAAATGGAATAAATTACTATTTACCAGATAATGTGATGGTTATTGTCACATGACTTATGTCATGTAATCACCTCAACAGCTACATAAAAATTTTTACTTTTGAAAGGTGAAAAATAAGCCTAGATTTGTAAACAATTTGCTTGATAATGTGTATTAGGTGATCATCAAATTGCTATGTAAATAATTAAGTGTATAAAAATATGCCTTGAGTGGCAAAACTCGGAGTAGAACCTAGTTCTTAAAAATGGAAATATAGTTTTCTTCCCAACTCACCATTTATTTCAATGTAGAATTAGGATAATATAATTTTATAATTTAAAGAAACTTCAGGTCTACAGAACTAATATAAAAATAACTACCCAAAATTATTTTACTTGATGATTTGATGTTTGAGAACAGTTTAAACTGATTTTCCTTTCTTATTCAATTGCCAGCTCAATTTTTATTTTAACGTATTTTTCAACTTATGTTAATAGACTTCATTCTTCCTCAGGATTATGTATACATTTACCCAGGAGTGATTACAAAAATGTTTTTTCCAGAAATTATCATGGCTTCTCTCTCAAAGTAAAGGACTCACTAATCTCCAATTCTGACCTTTTCCCGACTCCTAGTACTGAGCATGCCTGTTTGGCTGCTTCCTCTTTACTATTACCCCAGCAAGCATAAAACAGAAATTGTAACTCTTCTTCTTCTTTTTAATCCTTTATCCTTACTAGAGGACATGTTTTACATTGATTCTAGAGAGAAGGAAAGGTAGAGGGAGGGAGAGAGAGAAAACATTGATGTAGGAGAGAAACAGTGATCGGTTACCCTCTGTAAGAGCCTCTATGAGGGCTAAAGCCTGCAACCTGGGTATGTGCCCTGACCGAAAATCGAACCCGTGACCCTTCGGTGCATGGAATTATGCTCTAACAAAGTGAGCCACACAGGTCAGGGCATAACTCTTCTTAAAGAGCCTCTTTTCTTTGTCTTCCTTGTCACAGGGAAATCCATTAATGCTAACTGAAAAGAATAAAATGTAAGATTGAAAGTTTTCTTGGTGGGTAGAACTGGGAATCACAGGAATATGTATTCATTAATACTCTGCCTCAATCAACATCTGAAATCAGAGGTCAGATTATCAGAAATGTCAGAGTAAGAACAGAGTGGATTGAGTGGGGAAGGGTGAACACAACAAAGGGGAGATGGTGGTGGTGAGGAGAGATGCTTTAAATGGGTAGAGAAAAGAACAATTTACTCCTAATTACTCCACCACTGGTTAAGATAGTTCTTGATTTAATTCTGTTCAAAAGAGAACATTCTTGCCCTCGGGCCATAAACTAGGAGTAACATCAGAAACACTTGAGAGTGACCACTGTGACTCACTGAGTGGCATGGGAGTAAGCAAGAACTGTGAAAAGGAGGTAGAAAGTGAGGAAGACGCTCATCAAGGCAGGACTCCAGGCAATGAAGACTCTGGAGACGAAGGATACTCGCCACACGAAGTAGTGGAAGAAGCACTGCTTCTGGGACTAAAAGGTAAAGAGGTGACACATCTGTCTGGAATGACTGGACATCGTCTGGCCTGCGAGGGGCATTCTGACAGAGCTGGTCCTGAGGGGTCCACTCTATCTGGAACCCCCACCATACGTAAGAAGTGACTACAGGACAGACAGGTACTGCTGAAGTCAGACAGCCCGTTGGGTGACGTTTTACTGGATGAAACTCACAAACACATCAAAGCCACTGACCCACAGAAACGGTCCAGACATGGACAGAGCTACTCACTGGCAAGACTTGGGCCCCCTTCAAATTACAATACCAGCTGAGAA
>NW_005353629.1:1908722-1915328 GCF_000412655.1 Myotis brandtii
ATATATATAAATATACCTCAACCATCTCCTTCATGCAATCAGCATCACAATTTGTAAGGGGAGAAGGTGGTTTCAGAATTTCTACCCTTTAGCACAAGACTATCCTGATTCCTCCAGACAATTGCACATCTCTTTGCTCTGATTGAATTGAGAGTTGTAAATTTCAATTGCTGAAGAATAGTGTCCTGAATCTAGACAGTATATTTAAATTCCAGGTCTTTTTGTTCCCTATTTTTGGCTTCCTGCATAAATTAATAAATTCTATCTATATTTAAACATTCTGGAAGTAGTCTGTTTATATTTAACCCACAAATATCTTCCTATTCATTAGTCTTGTCTTGACTCAGTCTTCTTTCTAGTCAAACCTCTACAATGTTTCTCAATTTAATAATGAGTGCAAAGAGAAGCTTTTTAAGAAAAATCCTATTTTGAGGGTCAATTTGCTGTCAAAAAGCATGCTTTTTTTCTTTTTCAAAAGCATGCTGATATAAAGTTCAGGATTTGGGATTAGGAAGAGGACAGGCACCATGCTGTGCCACTGTCACACGTTTATTACGCTAATGCTTGTAAAGGATCTTGCCTCTCGACCATCAGAGAAACAGCCTGCCAAAGGGCTAATATTAAATCTTCCTGATCAGAAATAATTAAATGAGTCGTAACTTCCATCTCCTTTCCAAACCTGTTTGGCCCCCAAAATTGCCAAACTCAATGTGTTTGTTTGTTTTTTCATTTTTCACTCGAGGTATCACTTAGGTAACTAGAAAAATAAATTTTAACATGAAACAAAGTCTCCACGTAAGGTTGACTAGAGCTTTAGTCTATCTCTCTAAAAACTAAAAAATCAGCCCATGTGTTGTCTCTAACTGACATAGTTTTTCTTTCCACTTGAACAATTCAGCATGAATTGAAACCCGGTTTTCCTGTGGAAAGTTTTGGCTGGATTGGGAGGCATGGAAGTTGAGGAGTTACTTCCTGCACCTCTTGGTTGTGTTTATTTTTAAACTAGAGGCCCAGTGCATGAACTCCTGCACAGGTGGGGTCCCTAGGCCTATCAGGCGATCAGGGGCGATCAGGGCTGGGCCAATCGGGGCCTGCCAGCCAGGGGGAGGAACAGGGCATGGGAGGTTGGCCGCTGGCCCCAAGGAGGGGGCTGGCCCTCGGAAAGGGGCCGCATCTGCCGCCTACCACCCCTGGTTCCCTGTCCCAGCCCAGGCTGAAGGCCCCACTGAGGTCGGGAGAGAAGGCAACAGTCGCCTGGCCGGGCTGAGAAGGAATGGACGTCGGCCACCAATGCTGCCAGCCATTGGCTGTGGGAGATTGGCTGTGGGAGTGCATTGACCACCAGGGACAGCTCCTGCATTGAGAGTCTGTCCCCTGGTGGTCAATGCACATCATAATGACTGGTCAAGCAGTCGTTCTGGTCATTTGTTCGTAATGGTCACTTAGGCTTTTATATATATTTAGATTGTATCTAAATAAGGTAATAATGTCTTCAGTTTGAATCTGCAAATGTTCACTGCAAATCACCTTCTCATTTAAAGCATATGGGCTTCACATCCTATATAATAAAAGGCTAATATGCAAATTGATTGAACGGCATAATGCCTGGATGGTTGCTATGATGCGTACTGACCACCAGGGGGCAGATGCTCAATGCAGGAGCTGCCCCCTGGTGGTCAGTGCACTCCTACAGGGGGTGCGCTGCTCAATCAGAAGCCCTGAGCCGGCTCACGTCTGGTAAGCACAGAGGCAGTGGCAGGAGCCTCTCCCTCCTCCTTAGCAACTAAGGAGGGAGCGGGCCTAAGCCCATGGTTGGCAAACTGCAGCTCGCGAGCCACATGCGGCTCTTTGGCCCCTTGAGTGTGGCTCTTCCTAAGCCTTAGGAGTACCCTAATTAAGTTAATAACAATGTACCTACCTATATAGTTTAAGTTTAAAAATTTGGCTCTCAAAAGAAATTTAAATTGTTGTACTGTTGATATTTGGCTCTGTTGACTAATGAGTTTGCTGACCACTGGCCTAAGCCATCAGTCAGACATCCCCCAAGGGCTCCTGGACTGCAAGACGGCGCAGGCAGGGCTGAGGTTACCCTCTCCCCGAATGCATGAATTTCGTGCACCGGGCCTCTAGTTTCTGTATAATAAAGACAATTATGGGCCAAAAAAATACATTTTTCATTCTGATGGTGTTTGTTTTATGAATAAATCTTAATGTACCAAGTTTTATAAGATTTTTAGAAAAGCCAGGAGAAAAAGATAGCCATCACTATATTTGTAATGGGTTCTTTAACTTTAAATAAAAAGCCTGGCTTTCTGAAAAGTTCCAAGAGGACAGGGGTGGAAATTATTCAAAATTTCCAATGATCAAGGATCATCTCTCACTTAATGACAGAGTAGCACCATCGTGTATTTCTAAGGAATCATAAATGGCTAGTGGGCCTTGAAATCTAATCTTTATACAAAAGGGAATTACGTGAAAGATTTTTCATTTTCCAGATGAAATTCACCCCTAATCTATAGATTTCTTGTAGGGAAGATACACACCATTCAGAGACAAAAGGAACCAGCAGTTGGTTTGCTTTAGGCCAAGAGGCAGATGTCTTTAAGATCAAGATCAGCGGGTGACATAGGCCACTTTTAACCATAACCATATAGTAAGAAATAGGCAATAAGAACTGGTACATAACTCCAACAGTAGAAAGATCCCTGCATTCTGATATGTTTTCTCCTCACCAGTTGCTTGGTTCTCTTTACCTGGCTTGCTTTTGTTCTCTGCAAAACAACAGAGGATTCAAAAAGCTGTGTAATATTAACTATTATAATGTTTGCATTACTTGTTTGCTAGTTTGTTAGTTAACCTAAGTATATCCACATAGGCAAAGATCGGTGTTTGGTCAGACTCAGCTTGACACACTGTGAGTTTATCAATAAATTATTCTGTTTTTTAAATATGAAAGCTGAAAATGTGTGTGCTTTTATTTGGTTTAAATTATAGGATATTATTCCAAAGTAGGTCCAAATTTCAGTTTTTTGACTTATATTGGGATCTGGTTTAATTACTAGATAATAGTTGCTTGGTTCTCTTTACCTGGCTTGCTTTTGTTCTCTGCAAAACAACAGAGGATTCAAAAAGCTGTGTAATATTAACTATTATAATGTTTGCATTACTTGTTTGCTAGTTTGTTAGTGAACCTAAGTATATCCATGTAGGCAAAGATCTGTGTTTGATCAGACTCAGCTTGACACACTGCGTGTTTATCAATAAATTATTCTGTTTTTTTAAATATGAAAGCTGAAAATGTGTGTGCTTTCATTTGGTTTAAATTATAGGATATTATTCCAAAACAGGTCCAAATTTCAGTTTCTTGACTTATATTGGGATCTGGTTTAATTACTAGATAATTTCTATGGCCATATTCAACTTTTTGTTTATTTTTAATATATTTCTATAGATTTCAGAGAGGAAGGGTGAGAGAGATAGAAACATCAATGATGAGAAAGAACCATTGGTTGGCTGCCTCCTGTATGCCCCCCACTGGAGATTCAGCCTGCAACCAGGGCATGTGCTCTGAACGGGAATTGAATTGTGACCTCCTAGTTCATAGGTCAACACTCAACCAATGAGCCAAGCCAGCCAGGCAAGAGTCCATGCTTTGTATTAAAAGCAGAGCTTGCTTTGAATGCAGAAAGAAGCCAATAGCATTTAAACCAATGGCATTCACATATGTAATACCTTAATCAATAAAGAAATTTTTAAAAAATGGCATTCAAAGACACCAATGGCATTGAAACACATATGTGACCAAGGAACTCTATCATATTTGTTGTATTCATGTTTTTTAACTTGTATTATCCAACTCCTTATGCTGAAAATAAAGACATACAGGAAAGGGAAAAAGAGCCAACCCATTGTTCCTTTTCTTTCAGTCCCTCCTTACTTACTAGTAAACCTACCATAGAGAGCATTGGTAGGAAGTATGCATATGAAATAATAAAATGAAAAGACGGATGATATTTTGGTGCAGTGTTTCTACTAGTCTGGTAGAACAAAATACATATGCTTGCACAAACTATGAAATACAAATAGCTTAATTCTAGTGATTCTGCATATGATTTAAATACTGACATTTGCATTTAAAGTTGGCATGAAAAACATAAAGACGAACAGTAGAATTTGTTCTCATAATTTAAATTTTTAATGTTTCTTAACTTAGAATAACATTACAAACAAAACAGACAGACAAAAATCAACCATGTGAAATTAAGAGGAAGACTTTAGGAGAAAACACAAGCTTTATATGTTAGTATCTTTAATAGCACTTAATTTCCCCCCTACTTTTTCATCAGGCCCACAAGTAGAAAATCATGTCTGGACCTTCTCATTAAAAAGGGTATTTATATTCTCACAGCTCTAAATTCTTACCCAGAATTCAAGTACTGAGGTTGCTGAACCCAGGTCTGTTCTGACTCCACAGTATAACACTTGGTGCCATTCTTGCCACTAACAAAACTAAAGGTAGTACACTTGGGAAAGACTTACAGTATTTAAAGACAAACTTAATTTAAGACATTTACTGATATTATGTATAAAATGTATTCACCAAAAAGAATAAAACCACATATAGGTCCAAATGACTCTGCTTTTTAGTAAACAAAGATAAAGGTTTAATATATCAATTTTAGGGGAAGAACCTATTGTTAAATGTTCGGTAGCCAAGTAAGTATCAAATATAATGGGCTTGAACTGTGCACCTTATTGGCTCTAAATTCACCTCATCAAATAGATGTTGAAAGGGTATGGATTTCTGGGACAGAAAAAAGCACAGGGTATAATTAGGCACATAAGGATTGTTAAAAAAAGCATTAAATTCACCACTGCAGTTCCTTTGTTAGATCATGAAAGCTCTTTAAAGTCCTTCCCCAATTATAACCATTTATTTCTATTGATCAAATTATAGGTGTTATTATGCAAACAACTTTAGTCAGGTTAAATGACTAAATAAATACATTTATATATATAAAAGCCTATAAGCGATTGTCCGACCATCCAACTGGTAGCTATGACTGCACTGACCCCCAGGGGGCAGATGCTCAATGCAGGAGGTGCCGAGCTGCAGTGACTTGGCAGCTGCAGTTCTCAGGTGACGCACCCGGGACCAGAGAGGAGGGAGTACGATTCCGGGTGTGTCACCAGAGAACCGCCCTCTGGCAATCCCTCAGGGGATGTCGGAGAGCCAGTTTTGGCCTGATCCGCAGGCCAGGCCAAGGGACCCCACCAGTGAACAAATCCATGCACCGGGCTTCTAGTTAGTTCATAAGTATCAAACGAAAATCCTAGACCACTGGGTTACTCTTTCAGACAAACACAAATGAACGTTTTGTCAAAGATGATTCTGAAAGAATTCAGCCCTGGCATTGCTCGGTGGTGAGAGTGTTGGCCCATGCACCAAACAGTGGCCAGTTTGATTCCTGGTTAAGGACACATACCTGGATTGCAGATTCGATCCTTGATGTTTCTCCATCTATCTATCTATCCCCTTCTCCCTCCTTTTCTCTCTCCCTCCCTCCCTCCTCTCCCTCTCTCTCTCTCTCTCTCTCTCTCTCTCTCAAAAATCAGAACAAAACAATATCAACGATATAAATAAAAGAATTTTAATGGAAATATCATGAATCCAAAGAGAAGCCTAATATGATGTTCACATGTCAACAAACATCTAATTGTATTGTGTCTATAAAATACAGGCCTTCAACTCAGTAAGCCTACCTGACTAAATTTGAAAAAAATAAAATAAATTTTGCTTTCTTATTTAAGCAAAACTTAAAAGAATAACATTTTTAATAATAGAAAATAATATAATTCTTTTTGACTTTTAAACATGGTTTTTATTGGTTTGAGAGAGAGAGGAAGGGAGATGGAGAGAGAAACATCAATGCAAGAGAGAAAAACATGGATAGGCTCCCTCCTGCACCCCCCATACCAGGGCTTGAGCAGCAATGGGGCATGTGCCTAACTGGGAATCAAACTGGAAACCTTTTGGTACACAGGAAGATACTCAACCAACTGAGCCACACCAGTCAGGACTTTCTTTAGACTTTTAAATAATTGCAAATTTAACTTATAAATTAATATTCCAGGAAAAGTAGGATCATGGTGCTATAAAAAATGAAAATGAAACATATATGTCTGATCAATATATTTTTTTCCAAAAAAGAACTTAGCAGCTTATAAACTGAAAGCCACTATTTACAAATAACGGTGCCTATTAGATCCACAAACAGGTGAGAGAAGGGGATGCTATCTGGATTCTGCCATAGCTATCTTTGATATATTTCAATAGAACATTAATGAAAAATATTTTTTTCTTTTCATTTATTGAGTTTGTTTTAAGAATAATAACCTATCTTTTCTTTAGGACCTATGTGTATTTCTTATTCTGGACACTTTACAAAATTACTCATTTTATTCTTTCTACCGGCTTTAATGTAAATTTTGTATGTGTGGTAAAAATTGAGACATGTCATCTAACTTCCATTTTTTAAAGAGAGCTCTTGATGGAACAAAGAGAAAAATGGCATTATGGGCTATATAATCTATTTCCATGAAGTA
>NW_005353629.1:1915662-1936119 GCF_000412655.1 Myotis brandtii
GAGAGAGAGAGAGAGAGAGAAAGGGAGAGAGACATTGATGTGAGAGAGAAACATCAATCAGTAGCCTCCCATACATGCCCTGACCAGGGGCAGGGATCTAACCTGAAGCCCAGCATGTGTCCTTGACTGGAATTGAATCCAAGACGCTTCAGTGTGCAGGCTGAAGCTCTAACCACTGAGCCCACCAGCCAGCGCTGCATTAGAGTTTTAACAACAACACGTTATTGCTCTAATATCACTGACTAAAATGTTCATTCTTATAGACAGGTTTGTAAAGCTCAGCAGATAACTTCTGCCTCAGTATGGAAATATATAAGCTATATTTTGTCTTTCAGTCTGGGATATAGAAGTTAAGATAAAAGATGATGAGTTGCCCTAACCGGTTTGGCACAGTGGATAGAGCATCGGCCTGAGGACTCAAGGGTCCCAGGTTCGATTCCAGTCAAGGGCATGTACCTTGGTTGCAGGCACATCCACAGTGGGGAGTGTGCAGGAGTCTCTCATCGATGTTTCTAACTCTCTATCCCTCTCCCTTCCTCTCTGTAAAAAATCAGTAAAATATATTAAAAAACAACAACAATGAGTTAATATACTTGGGGTGTGGTCTGAGAGGCAATTCTGTAAAGTAACATGCCCCTTAGAAAAACACTTTGCCAAGAAATTTTATACTTAGAAGAGTTCTACCTTTATTAGTTTATTTATGTTCTTTATGACAACTCATTCACCAATAAATTATTTTTGTGAAACTAGTTCATCTGTTTTACTGTTTGTTTTTTGTTTTTACTTTCTCACCTCACTGATTCCTAAGAATTTGTTCTAAATTCCTTTATCATTATTTCCTTACTGAAGACTTATTTCTGTCTTTAGAATATGAGAACATTCATATACTATACCACTCATTCTTGATGAAAATATATTCAACTCTGTGCACACATTTCTCCATATGCAAAAGTACATGACCATGCCTTACTATAAATGTTCAACTTTTCTATGATATATATTTTGAATAAGACTATGTCATTTATTTTTTCCTCCTCTTAAATTCTCTCACTCCCTACACCTACTTATCTACTCACTGGAAAACAGGTTATTTCTAAATTGCCTGCTGATTTGCTATAAAAGCTAAAACCTCTAACTAAAGGACAGCATCTCCATGAAAACTTTATAGTTAATTTATGCACAAAGTATGAAATTTCTTAGTATACCATCACCATTTAGATACTCTTAACAAATGAAATATCTCCCAGAAGCAGTGATAACGCTCACAAAAACCAAAACTGATGCCATTATTACTCTTTCTCCAATTCTAAACAAAATAAATCAAACAAGCATAAGAAAACACCCCCGTCTCAAAAACGTATTGCTCTTGTCACTTTACCCAGAAATGCTCACTGCTGTACGCATTATCTTATTATTTTCATTCTGATTTGCCTAAACTGATGTTACCAGGAAGAGAAGAATAAATTTTCATGGATAGCTGAAAGAAATAATTGCTGAAAAAAGGAAATAAACATCTGGGATCATGTTCTTTTCTTATGCTCTCAAAATAAATGGTACTAGCCTCACTGTAAATTGACAAAAAAAAAGCAATACACAGGGTTTTTGTGTAAGTTAAATGACAACATATGAGAAGAATATATTACATAGCTTGCTATTTAAAAGGAAACAGGCCCTCTCCCTTCCTCTCTGTAAAAAAATCAATAAAATATATCAAAAAAATTTTTTAAAGGAAACAGGCTCTGGCCAAGGTGTCCAGTGGTTAGAGTGTCAGCCTGTGCACGGGAGGGTTGTGGGTTCAATTCCCAGTCAAGGGCATGTACTTGGGTTGCAGGTCTCATCCCTGGTCCAGGTCGGGCACTTGCGGGAGACAACCAATCAATGTGTCTCTCTCACATTGATGTTTCTCTCTCTCTTCCCCTCCCTGCTCCCTTCTACCTTCTCTAAAAATCAATGGGAAAAATATCCTCCAGTGAAAATTAACAGCAACAACAAAAATTAAAGGAAACAGGACTAACATGTCTTCAATAGATGAGATTTTTCATATTAAATCATTATAAATAAAGCAGTATCTAACCCCATGCCCTTACCTATTTGTATGGATATAATACAGTTTACATGGAATTATCATAATAAGTACATTGACTATATAAGTTTTTAAAAATGAGAAATATTACCAAAAATAATTTAAAGTATTTCAGAGAATCATCAAGGGTAAATATATAGAGCGAACTGAAAAAAAAACAACAACACACATTCAGTGATGTTAATATCACATTCAGAACTGGGCAGTAAAGCCCTAGAGTGTAAGCCAGACTAACATCTAGTTTTTCAGATGTAAGCTTTTCGTCTCTTGGAATTAGAACTAAAGTGAACACAGCACTGCCGTTTCTTTTTTGTCTCTGAGAACCAAACATGAGCTCACCTTTCTTAGGCATGAAAGTAAGGAAACCACATTCAGTGATGTTAATATCACATTCAGAACTGGGCAGTAAAGCCCTAGAGTGTAAGCCAGACTAACATCTAGTTTTTCAGATGTAAGCTTTTCGTCTCTTGGAATTAGAACTAAAGTGAACACAGCACTGCCGTTTCTTTTTTGTCTCTGAGAACCAAACATGAGCTCACCTTTCTTAGGCATGAAAGTAAGGAAAGGTTCACCTGCTGGAGGCTGGGGGTTTTTGATGTCAGATCACTCCACAGGACACTGCATTATGTGCAGAACAGAATGTGAGACTTCACAAAGACAACTTAAACACCATGAAAAGGTCCTATTGTTCAGTTTATGCACCATTTCTCAAGGGAAGTTACTTTAACTGTAGTTTGTAGCCATTAAAATGTCTAAAAGAAAAAAATTATTAAACACACTCCTTGAAGATACAATAATTTTTATGTTCTCAATCAAAATGTGAGTTCTCTATGTTCTTTCTGACTACTATCACCTCTTCTTTTGTCATTGAATGCCTATTTGATATATGTCATTTCTACTGAATGGTAAATAGCTGAAAATTTCCAAGTTGCTCTGGGCAAGATGTACAATTTCTCCTGATGACCGAAATAGCCACAGTTCACCCAGAAGAATTAATATGAACGGAGCAGAGAGCAGATAAGACTATTTGAATTCACTATAAATCAGGCACTAGAAATTAACAGCTGTTGAGAAGCAGTACCTATCCCCATGACAACGTCTATTTTTTCACACACTAGAGACTCGAGGAGGGGTAATCATTTGCTGAACAATGAAGAGAAATCACACCTTCCCGGCTTACCGTCACCAAGGCTTTATACGTGCGTATCAGTATTTGAGAAACACCACCATTGTATGACACACATTTGCCCGGCAGTGTTTGGCCCCGCCCTCACTTCCTTACTGGTCCCTCTGCATTGACTCTGGAGGCCCAGCTCAGAGCTTCCCTTCAGGAAGCAATTCTGGACACTAAGCAAAGTGACTGTGTATCATTTTCTTCATGCGTTTTATAGGATGCGTCATGTAAACAACAATTTGTCTGCCCATTTTATCCTTGTCCTTCATGCAGCATGATCCTTGATACTAGGGATCATAGTTATTTACAAACCTCTACTAGGGAGCCTGACACAGTATAGCCGCTGAATGATAAATGCATAAGTGAATGAAAACATTATGCATATACCATATGTTCGAAAGTCTAAAATTTTAAATTGGATTATAACCAATTTTATTGTAGATTATGAACTAGTTAAAAGTACAGTTCATTATTTTATTAAATAATTTTTTATTGATTTCAGAGAGGAAGGGAAAGAGAGAGATAGAAACATTAATGATGAGAGAGAATTATTGACCAGCTGCCTCCTGCACGCCCCACACTGGGGATCAAACCCACAACCTGGGCATGTGCCCTGACCAGGAATCGAACCGTGACCTCCTGGTTCATAGGTTGATGCTCAACCACTGGGCCACAATAGTCTGGGTGTCTGGGAGAGGTCAATGGGGGAAAAAGAGGGTATAGGTAATACTTTAAACAATAAAAATTTAAAAGTAAATAAATACATAAATATCTTAAAAACACATTTAAAATAATTTTTTTAAAGTACAGTTTATTTTATTTTGTCTCTATTGCTCTTGTCCAGTTGGGGTAGAAAATATGCATTCATTTTTGAACAAGTATTTAACAATTCTGTATACTTGTATGCCTTATTGAATTTTCTAGAAAAGGAGAGAATGACATAGTATCTACTGAGGGGCTATAACTTAGCTGCAACTTTGCTGCATGTCTTAAATTCTCTTGTTATATCAGGAACGCTTTATTAAAAAAATAAATGAATAATTATTTATTTTACAAAATAAATTTAATAAAATATCCATATAGCTTCTTTCTGTACATGATTTATTTTTATTTTAACTTAAAAATATCATAAAATAATTTTTCAGAAACATGTTTTTAAAAAGATAAATCTATAGTTTTTTGAACATCAGAATTCTGGTTAGAAATGTAGAAAATATTCTATAAATTTCTCAAAATTCTTAGTTGAATTTGAGAATTATATGTCCTACCTGTGTCTTTAAATTTTATGAGTATAAATGAGTTGATTTCAAATTGCATATTCATTAATGTTTAATTTGTAAATTATCTATGGAAATTTATAACAATAATTACCATCCTTTATAATAAAAGGCTAATATGCAAAAAATACTAGTAGACCAAACAGCGGAACAACCAGAAAAACCGAACAATCGGTCGCTGTGACATGTGCTGACCACCAGGGGGCATGCGCAGAACATGGCAGGTGTCAAGGCAGGGCACCGGTCACTGTCATTGGGTGAGCCTCTGGCGGTTACTGAAAATTCTTTGCTCCCACACGCCGCGGTCCTGCCTGGCGCTCTCACCTGCTGCTGGCTCTGGAGCCGCCGCTCACACTCACTGCCAGAGCCCAGTGCCTACCCTGATCGCTCAGAGCCATCAGGTGTAAGCGGCTGCTGCCGGCCCTGATCACACTCAGGGCTTCTCCACCACCCCCTGCCCCTGAGGGGCGGTCAGGGCAGCAGGCCACCGCCCGCACCCACTGGCTGGGCCGGCCCCGCTTGCATCCACTGCTGGCACCAGCCCCAATTGCTCCGTGCCTTCAGTGGGTGCAAGCAGGGCTGGTGCCATCAGCACATGGGAGCAGTGGCAGCAGTAGTGGGGCTGCCGACAGGCTGTGGCAGGAGGGGCTGGGCAGGGGCGCGGAGGATGGGCCAAAACCCATCCCTATGCCTACCGCAGCCTTGTGGCCCACAGTTCAAGGTACACAAATTCGTGCACTGGGCCCCTAGTTTATATATATTAAAATTGAATAAAATTTCTATTAAATCACTGACCCTTTAAGTAGTCAAAATGTGTAATGACTATGCATGGAGTCATAAAAGAAAATTAATTTTTCCATCCATACCCAAGGATATATTTTTAATGATTTTTAAAATGAGAGGAAGGGAGAGAGATAGAGAAACATGAAAGAGAAACAGATCAGTTGCATCCTATATGTGCTCCAGGATCAAACTCACAACCCAGGTATATACCCTGATCAGAGATCGAACCTGGGACCTAGTGGTGTTATTCACAATAGCCAAGATCTGGAAATAGCCCAAGTGCCCATCAGTAGATGAGTTAATAGAAAAGCTGTGGTACACTTACACAATGAAATACCACATGGCCGCAAAAAGGAAGGAAATCTTACCCTTTGCCACAGGATGAATGGAGCTAGAGATTATTATAAGCGAAATAAGCCAGTCAGAGAAAGACAAACACCATGACATCTCATTTATAGAGGGAATCTGATGAACAAAACAAACTGATGAGCAAAATAGAACCAGAGACGTAGAATCATGGGACAGTCTGACAGCTGTCACAGGGGAAGGGTGAGGGAGGACCTGGATGGAAGAAGGTTAAGGGATTGGCCAAAGAACATATATTCATACCCACAGACATGGACAACAGTGTGGTGATGGCCAGAGGGAAGGGGGAGAAGATGCTGGGTGGCGGTGGGCAAAGGAAATAAATAGGTAATAGGGTCAACAGTAAAAATAAAGTAAAAAAAATGTATTTAAATTCACTAATGTTCATTTAAAGAAGGAAGAAAAACATAAAAACTGCAAGGTTCTGAGTCATACTCAAGCAGTCACATCTTCCAAAGGGAAGTATGCTAAAATAGAGAATTAATTGACATTTGGGATAAGACTCTAAAAAACTCACATGTGACCCTCTGTGATAATTAAATGATGTGAATTGTTACATTTTGGAATGAACAAAGAATACTCTAAAAAATCACCACATTGAATTAGACAAAGGCTGACTAATTTTATCAAGGGTAACAGTCACATACACCATTTCACTGACGAAAGTTACGATTATTTTATTCAACTTTAAAATGTAACACACTTCAGCAAAGAGATCTAACGAATATTTACATTATTTCATTTCTGCATTTATTTGTGGTTTATTTTGTAGATAGCATTTTCATACAGCAGTATGTTTAAAAATGGGATATTTTGCCCGGCGAGTGTGCCTAAGTGGTTGAGCACTGACCTATGAACCAGGAGATCATGGTTCGACTCCTGGTCAGGGCACATGCCCGGGTTGAGGGATCCATCCCCAGTAGGAAGGGTGCAAGAGGCAGCCAATTAATGATTCTCTTTCATCATGGATGTCTCTATCTCCCCCTCTCCCTTCCTCTCTGAAATCAATACTAATATATTTTTAACAATGAGGTATTTTCCTTCACACTGGAATGGCTACAGCTGAAATTCTGTAAAATTAAATTTATTTTGGGTAAACCATATGGGATTGCATATATGTAACCCTTGTGAAATAAAAATAAAAATTGCAAGTGTTTTTATTGTTATCTATGGTGTCAAACTTAAAGGACTGCTTGTTGTGTTAGTACTAATGATTGAATTCATGAAATGTAAGTGACCATTTTTTTCAGTTTCAATCATTGAGTCCAATATAATGTATATATACTCCATGGTTATTCCTTTCCTATGCTTGAATAGGTCTGACCGGGCCGTAACCCTGACTTTGCTGTGTCTGGTTTACTTAATTGAAAATTCTGGTCTCAGGTGGTGTTTGAGCTGATGACCTTGTGATTTTCACAGTACTCTCAGCGGGGAAAAATATAAGCCAGAATTTTTTCCCCCCACATATTTTTGGAGCAACAACGACGAAGATGAGATCTTTCGGATGCTTGTTTTGTAAGCAGAAATCATTCACCAATGAAACATCGAAGGTAGTTATCGCTGCAGTTCACTTTGCTGGTGCCGTGTTAAGGCCACCGCTGTTTAGTCACTGCTGACTGAAGCCACCTTTGGACTCACCACTAACAGTCTGAGCTTCTGTGTATTTGCTGCTCCACATCCCCTGGCACAGCCTCCGCTGCCTCCAGTGGCTTTCACAGTTTATTCCTGGTGAGAAGTGCTTCGCTCCCTCTGAAATCCCGTGTTCAGAGCTAAGGAAAATGGGTGTAGTTTTCTTTTCATTTCACAGTTTATATCTAAGTACTTCTCACCAGGAGAGCCTCAGAATTTTTCTGTAAGCTAAACGCATGTTTCTCTAAATGGTAGTTTTGACATATGAAACATGAAATGATCCTTCCAATGGAAAAAATTCCTAAATAGCTAAGAGCTGAATAATTCTTAAAACAAAAATAAGGTAATTTACATTATTTTAATATGATGTACAAATATATTCTATATTTTAATATATAGTTATAGTGAAAGTAATGATGAATATATATTCTATAGTAATTATACCTATTTTATATTTGAAAGGTAATGTACTGTACATTACAACTGCTACATAAAAAAGCTTTAACATAAAATATGTTCAAATTAAAATCTTAAATCTAAATGTTAACTTTTTTAAAAAACAGAATGCTTAATGTATTCTTAAGTATTTACTTCAATAAATATGTATTGATGTACAAAAATAGTCGTTTAGGTATTAATAGCATATGCAAAATGAAAACAAATTTATCCGTATTATCTGTTCTTAAAATATACTTTAAAATATGGATAAATGCACGTATACCCCTAATGAAGTAACTAATAGATGCTCTTATAAGAGCATAAAAGTGTATTTGGACACAGGGGAGGGAAAATAACATCTACATGAAACAGACCTGTCACTAAAGTCTTCTTTTTGCAGAATGCCTATGATAAAAAAGTGAAATTATCTATTATATTTATTGTGAATTAGTAAATGATTTATATCCGGCCATCCTGAAAATACAATTGTATGGGGCTTGCAAAGAACACCTCTTACTCCAGACAGTTGTAAGATAGAAATTTCAGGGCACACATGAGACTTCTACTATTTAATAACCAGCAAACAACAACACAGTATAATGATAACTTTTAAATGAAAACGCTGCTTTATAATTAACTACAAAGTCATTATTAAGAAGCATTAGTCTTCTAAAGTGATGTTTTAATCATAAATGGCCCTGGTAATTTGATTTTTCTAAAAATAAAACCTATGACACCTTTCTTTTGGCATTCAATAAAGAGAGTGTGTGTATGTGTTCAGGAAGACAGAGTATTATTTTTAAATTTTTATAAATGATGCTTAGAGGAAAAAATGACAGTCTTCAAAATGATGACCGATTTTTCATGGTTTTAAACAACAAAGTGTATGTCGAACAAACAGAACGCAAAAATATTGTAATTCAATACTTTGGTATCTATAACAAAATATATGCCAACAATGCGCATTGTAAATATCACTTATTAAAATTATTGTCAGCTGTTGTCAGTCAAGGAAAACAGACATTTTATCCTTTACCTCTGGTGAGCTATGTAAAAGCACTATTTAATATATGGTCAGTGCCAGGTCTTCATTAAATCCTTCTGCACTAAGCTGTAAATAAAAAATGTACATCTCAGAGTTCTATGCACCTCCATTGATTTGAGCAAATAAATCTCTTAATATTCTGAATTATATTACTCCTAACATTATTTATGAGAGTCTGGCTTTTATGTGGAAATGAGTAGGAAAGGGAATAGGTCAAGCACATGAGACGTCCCACTCAAATGAAAAAGAGAAAACATACATCAGATAAAAGAGCTGTTGCTCAGCGGGCGTGGCTCAAAGGTTGAACATTGACCTATGAACCAGGAGGTCATGGTTCTATTCCCGGTCAGGGCACATTCCTGGGTTAAGGGCTCAATCCCCAGTGTGGGGTATGCAGGAGGCAGCTGATCAATGATTCTCTCTCATCATTGATGTTTCTATCTCTTTTTCCCTCTCCCTTCATCTCTGAAATCAATAAAAGTATATTTTTTAAAAGAAGACAAAAGAGCTGTGAAGCAGGTGGGTTTGCCACTAAACAGATGGGCTTGGGAAAGAGTGGAGAAAAAAAAGGAAAGAAATGAGCTCAAACAGAAAAAAGAGTGAACATTAATCAGAGTGCTATTCCAAGTACGCAGGGTAGAGTGAAATGAGGTGTGAAGTTTGGAGTGGGTGAAGAAGATAAACATATTACATGGAAGTGCACTTATACTAAGCTGACATGATATTTAGATTTCTCACTTCTTTCTCATTGAAAGATCTCAAAATCTGAGAGCACACCCTAAGTCTAAAAATTAGTCATATTTGCTTAAGGGATAGTTACATTTGCATTATTTCTTAGTTCATAACAATATGTAAGAAAATGCTGTGCTTAAAATACTTTATACTCACCTGAAAATATATCTCAGAAGAATGAGTTACATGAGTATTTAATTACTGAAAATACTTTATCTTAATATTTTGCCTTTACTGGTATATTTCATGTTTTATATGCATGCTGTATTGAGTTATACACTCAAATGTCACTAAAGGTTAGGCAATTTTCACTTATAAATAAAGAAGGTCTTTTGAGTTATACACTCAAATGTCATTAAAGGTTAGGCAATTTTCACTTATAAATAAAGAAGGTGGCAGTAATTCTGGTCAGGTTTTGGAACTAAAGACATTGGAACACTTTTTTTAACATTCTATGAATCCAACAAAAACAGTATATGGGCTGAATAAAGCCCATGAGACCTGAAAAATTCTACAATGACATAGGTCAAGGACATGCTAAATCTGGGAAATTCCAGAAATTTACTGAAATAATCTTGATTTCAAAGAAAAAGTTGAAACTTACCTTTTGATGAAATACCAATTTCACTTTGTTGCACATAAACATGGCCAATTAGAACAACACATCATTTACCAATCATCCATGTAACTCTAATCAATATCTCTTCACTTTTTTTGAAGCCGTGGCCCAAACATTAGTCACCAGTAAACCAAACTCACTATTCCAAACTCTTACCTTCTCTTCTCTCCTTTGCACCAGAATCACATATGGACTCCACTGACCAGGACTTGACTCTTGTACCTGTTAGCTGAGATCTACAAAAAGAAATGACATGATAACCAAGATTTGTGTTATTATAAATTCATCATCCCATTACTTCCTGGTAATCCAATTGGGTTCAACAGTCAATTACCAATGCTATTCTCCAAAATGACTGACTAAAATCAAATTTACATTTTCAAAGCTGTTTTTCTCCCATGACTCTATGCAAAAAAGATGGCATCTCATGAAGCCGGACTATTCACCTGAACGCAGCCTTCTGGTGACAGAACATATTCCTTATTCTCTCATATGCATGGACTTAAACTGTTTGAAGTCCGGTAGCATAGTTTCCTTTGTCTTCCCTCATTTCAAGCAAATTATTCCAACTTTTTCCCTAACTTTCCTTGTATTTTCTCTTGACTCTTAATTAAAACATCATCACCTTTGAGACAGCATGGAGGGACCTGCAGAGTATTATGCTAAGTGAAATAAGCCAATGAGTGAAAGACAAGTGTCACATGATCTCACTTATATGTGGACTCTAATGAACAAAATAAACCAATGAAGAAAATAGGTCCAGAGGTAGAGGGAAGGGGAGAGAGGGGACAGGCAGATTGAACCAAAGAACTTATATGCATAGCCCATGGATACAGACAATAGTGTGGTGAAGGCCTGGGGTAGGGCTGCATCTGGTGTGGGGGGGTGAGGGGCAAATGGGAGAAAAATGGGAGACATCTGTAGTACTCTCAACAATAAAGATTAAAAAGAAAAAAAAAACACAGAAGAGCTTTAGAAGAGAAATCTTCAAATATATAGACAGTATAATAAGATTGCTTTATAGTAAAAAAGTAAAATGTATAAAATACTATTGTTCACAATTAGTTAAACTTTGTATTATTATGGTTTTAAAAATGGCAAATGTAGTACCTAGTATTTTAATATAATTCTATCCATATGTATCTGTGGTTATTCATTTGTGTGTATGGCTTTATTTTCTACTTTTAAATCTACATTTAATCAGTTATCATGTGGTAAAAAGGATACTGAATTTGAAGACAGAAACCTGAATTATAGGTTTTGATTCTGTTAATTCTTATGAATTTGACATAGTCCCAAGTTATAATTGCTTAACTTTGAGTTCGTTACTTTTTAAAAGTGGACAAATAAATGTGTGCATTTTGTAAACTCTATAAACACATAGCTATGAACATAGATATCTACATAGTGATGATGCTGTTGCTGGTTGGACAGTTTGCATGTCAAACTGGTAGCTCATCTATCATAATATTCACATATTAAAACACATGCTTGACGTCTGATTCAATTAGCAGTTATCTATGCAGTACAACAGGCATGAATCACCTAGCCCATTTAGAAGTTAATTGATTGCTTAAAGATAAACTTGTAAACAGTCAATCTAATTGATCTTGGAGAACTAGCCTAAAATATTGTCTAAAGACAGAGTACTTAGCATGCACTTGTGCATTTACTCATTTTGCAGGCTAGTCTTCAGTATTTATTGTATTCCCAAAGAAATGTGCTAGTTCCAGTCCAATCCTGTTGCACTCTGGCAAAATCTACACCTAAGGTTATTGCCAGCAACATTCACTCTCATTACCTAAAAAATGTAAATGATAATAAACTACAAATATGTATAATCAAGATATTTTTAAATTCAAAGTTATGGTTCTGTTCTTTTAGGCTGGTATATAATCATTACTGCTTTTCTTTAAACATAGTTTATAAAAGCATCCTAGTTTCATTTTTTTCGAATATGGCATGGTATATAATGGAATGCATTAATATGAATGCATAGATGATCAGACACTTTGATACTTCATTTATTATAAGTATAACAAACATATTTATTTATGCTCAACTATGTCTCCAGTCATTGTCTTGTCTAGACTGCTTTAATTTTTATGAGTTTGTTGGCCTGACCTTATATTTTTATACATTTTAATCTTGACATACATTAAACAAAAGATAGAATGTAATATGTATATTCATAATTTAAAGCGTACTAAAACAAAAACAAATGCACCAACCACTTATGTAAAGACATAGAATATTATCTGAATTTTTGAAGAGCCCATAATCTTTCCTGAATTCCTCTCTTTCCAGAAGTAATTATTAGGTTGAATTAGGTGATATTGTTCCTTTGCCTTTTTTTTGTCATGTGAATGACCTTCAAATTACTGAAAGTCAAGCAAGCACTGAACAACCAGAGTGGGAGCTGCTGGGTAGCACTGGAGTGGGGCCATCGAGACCCCGTGTATGCCAAACATGGATGCCTTTAGATATTATGGGGACTGACGCTAGAACAAGAGAGAATGAAGCAGAGGAGTTTCCTTCAGTGTAAGCACACACCAGAATCTAGGAAGGGCCCTGCAAGTGAAGGACAGAACAAGAGAGAATGAAGCAGAGGGGAGAGTTTCCTTCAGTGTAAGTACACACCAGAATCTAGGAAGGGCCCTGCAAGTGAAGGACTATGGACATGCATTTTGTTTGCTTCATTGAAAATCTGCCTCTGGTGAGAGTTGTTAAAAGTAAAGCTATCCAGCCCTAGCCAGTGGATAGAGCATCGGCCTGCAGACTGAAGGGTCCCTGGTTCAATTCCAGTCAAGGGCATGTACCTTGATTGCAGGCTCCTCCCCAGCCCCCACCTTGGTGGGTGCATGCAGGAGGCAACCAATCTGATGTGTTTCTCTACATCGATCATTCTCTCTGTCCTTCCCTCTCTCTTCCACTCTCTCTGAAAAACAATGGGAAAGTATCCTCAGGTGCAGATACAAAACAAAAGGAAAGCTATCCAGAGGATCTTAGGATGGGGACAGAGAACTCCGGGCACTTGGGGTAGTGTGGCTGCTTATCAAGCAGTATTGAAGTATTTCCACATTTTAACAACTGGTATTGTCTCCTCCATTTGCTTACACTTTATTTCACTTTCATCATCATGTGGTATTAGCTAACAAACCTGGCACTAGTATTTAGAAGTTTTCTTCTTGATAAACAGTTATGTTGTTTCCATTTATTTCACTATATGAACAATGCTGACATTGATTTTGTCATATTACCTGGTAGATTTCTGCAGCATGTGTATATAGGGAATTTATATTTATATAGGAATATACTTAGAAGTGAAATCCCTGCTTCTTGGCTATGTTTGTATCCAATTTTAGTAAGTAATATTATATGACTTTCCAAAGGTTTTGTACAGATTTATACTAGAACTAGGAATATAAAGAGTTGTTTGTTCCATATCCTTGAAAATACTTATTTCCTTATGGCAGATAGAATCCTTAAATTTGAAACCTACATTTTATTAACTAACATCACCCCAATAAATTTAATAAATAAACAATATGTGGCCCTATATAGTTTGTATTTACTTAATAAGCTTTCTTTTATTCAGAGAATAATTTTACTAAAATACTTGATGTAGCATTACTACTACATTCTATGTTCCATTTCCTCTGCTGCTTCTGATGTGACAAATGATTGAAGAGCCAATCTGAGGGTAATTTATTTCCTGAAAGGTATCTTTCTCTGTTCCTTTCAAAACTTAGTCACTTGATTTCAGTTTGGAGGACAGTCCCTTGATCTCACTGCTACTTTGAAATTCTAATAATCAAAAGAACATTCTTTTGTTTGACCATCTTCATAGTAATTCATGTGGTGAGTCTTTCTACGTGTCTCTTTTCACTTTTCCTCAATAACAGAGAAAGGACTTGGTATTCTGCTGCATCAATTACAAGAAATGTGTCAAGTTACATTGAAGCTAAGTGACACCTGATATTAGTTTAAAATTAAGTAAAAGAGATGTGGCCGCTGACTCAATTATGACATCAGTCAATAAGAGTGACAGGGATGGATATGTTTTGGAAATTACAATTGATATAAAGACAATCGGATATTATTTGCAAAACACTCATTTCTTTTTAAACTGTGAGAATGATAACAGTATTTGGCAATGATTTTATCTTTCTACCAATAAATAGTACACGATGTACACTACTCTGATTATTGTTCTTGCTCTAGAAAAGTAATTTATTTTATCTTTTAATTTAATGTTTTGGACTTTAACTAAATTCCCCAAAAAGGTAGTTCTTGCATAGCTGATTCAAGTATATTGGGTGCTGTATACAGACTGTACATAAAAAGGCCCCGAAACACAGAGAGAGGAATTTATCTTTCTACCAGTAAATAACACACAAAGCACATTACTTTGATTATTGTTCTTGCTCCTTATTATATCTCCAATTTGGCTTTGTATATCTGGCCAAGTCTACGTGCTCATAATTTAGTATACAGGATCCAGAAAAGCACTGAAGAATACATTAGTCAAAAAACTAGTCAATTTATTATGCATTGCTTGGACTCATGGACTAGAGTTCACAATTTTTATCTTGAAAAATGAAAATCCTGCCACAATGTCTCTAAACATTTCACAAACATATTTCTAGCCATATTTACAAGACACTAAAAAACAAACAAAAAAAGGATTTGTCACTGAAACTTGCACTCATTAAAGTAATGAAAAATACCAGATTATTCACTGATTATAAAACAAAGATTACTTAAAACTGCCTCAGACATTAAACATATTTTGAATAAAAATTATATTATCAAAGTACTACTAAGTATTGACATAGGAAAATGAGTTAGACTTATACACAAGTAATTATTTCTGTGAATTGTGAGTGGATCAGGAAGCTGAAGATCAAGTGTACTTTTTGCTTCTCATGTAAGCAAGCTACACTGTCAGTCACGTTTTATACACTATTGATATTTTATCATAGTTTGATCACACTAAAGATGTTTTTTCTCCATTTATTTATAGTTTATCTGCACAGGTCAGAAGATACATTGTATAATAAGTATATAAATGTAAATACACACACACACACACACACACACACATATAAAGTCAAGAATTTCTTGCAGAAGTACTTAAACACTAGAGGCCCGGTGCAAGAAATTCATGCACAGGTAGGGTCCCTAGGCTTAGCCAGTGATCAGGGCCAATCAGGTTCCCGCCTCCCCACCTCCTCCTTCCCTCACTCCCTCAGCTCCCTGCCGCTGCAGCTGGACACCTGCCATGTTCTGCGCTGCCTCCTGATGGTCAGCACAGGTCATAGTGAGTGATCAAACTCGTGTTGTCCTGGTCAAACTCCCAAGGGGACACTTTGTATATTAGGGTCATAGTGAGCGATCAAACTCCTGTTGTCCTGGTCAAACTCCCTAGGGGACACTTTGTATATTAGCCTTTTATATATATAGAAAGATTTTTTGAAATGACAATATTTGAAAAAAAATAGAGGTATTTATTTTCATTTCTATATCATATCTTCAGATTATATTACTCAAGTGTTCCTTGCATGGATATTTCTTCATGTTCCCAGTATAACTTGTTCTGTTATTGGCCATTTAAATTCAAGCACCTTGCTGTTTGCTTTTCTGGGATCCTGCATTTCTTAATTCACTTTTGACTCATCTACAAATTTATAGACATGTTGACACATCATTAGAGTATAAAGAGAGCTACTGTTTTGATGATTTAATGCAACCTTTTGAAGTTAGGAAGAGATATACAGTGCTTCTGCCTAAATCACCTTACTGGCTATATTTTCTTTAAAAATAATGAAACTTCACAAATTTTATAATAAGCAGTATATCATACAAAGTTAGTAGTATAATATACATGCTTTTCTGGGGTCACTTAGTTTTATTTTAAAGGACATCCCCTAAACCATTGGCATATGTTTAATGATGTAAAATGAATTCATTTTCTGTGCTAATTGACAAGATACAAGGTGGGGCGAGAGTGGTTTACAGTTATGCACATGAAAAATAATACATTAATTAATAAATAATAATACAAGAATGACCTCTTTCATGTACTCACAACTCTAAACCATGTAGATTCACACACACACACACACACACACACACACACACACACACTTAGAACAAGTCTATACTAAGTTAAATTTGATTTATCACTTCTAACTGATAACGAGTTTGTTATGACCTTTTATGTCTCCAATGTAAATGCTAGGGAAAACACCACAAGTGCATTCAAGCTTTCTCTAGTCAGTCAATCTGTCATAATAGCAAGCATGGCTGTCTGTTCTGCGATTTCCCAGTGCCTGTATGATACTCACACACCATCTGCCAACTTCTCCTTATTGCTATCCAGGCTCCATTGCTGGTTATTCATTTCTCATTTTGGTCATCATAAGTCAGCATGTTTGGGAAAATCCAGTACTGCTCGCTGAACTAATACATGCACAACTGCTATTGCATTTAGGCTTTGGGACTCAGATTGCTGCTCAGATAATTTCCTATGGATTTATCTCCTACAAAATTCATGGACTAACATATTGCACTGAAAGCATGTAGTAAAGTAAGGCATTCATTTTTCAAAAGGAAAGAATATGAGGAATCATCAGTTTTCCTTTTCTCATTACTATTATTAAAAAGCAGTTTTAAAACCTTAAATTATGGATTTCTTTCTATATCTTTGTAATAGTTTTGATCATTATATTAACTCAAATGATATGTTTTTATGGCACATGTTGTCATATATATTTTAAAGATAATTTTACCACTCTTTACATATATAAACTTACCATTTTCTTTACTTAGACTTTTAATGTATGTACATTTTTTAGACCACCATCCCTTGGAGGAATACATCAGTTAACAAGGCTTTTATAAGATATAACATTAATTGTTATACACACAAAATACACATACATAAACACTCTTTGAGAGCCTTCAAACTATGATGTATAATTTATGAATAATATATAAACACATATAATAAGACAAATATGTTTTCTTAAATTTTCCTTAACTCCAAAAACAAACATAAAATCTCAAATTGTTTACAGATGAATTCTTCATTTCTCTAAAAATAAATATTGTTTTATTCTTATCCACTTAGAATGGAGAGAAAAATGATGCCTTTTTTAAGGTAATTGAAGTTGGGTCACAAAACTTAAAGTAATCAAGAATATATATTTAAAATGCAAATAATATTATCCCCCCCCCAAAAAAGAAACCACCAAAATGTTCAATTATATTTGACTTCTGATGGACTCTTGTATTTGAATTATGTCTCAAACATAAGCATAAAATCATAAGCATTATATTTACTATAATAAAAGCATAAGAATTCACACAGATGGTAAATTTTAAAGTACAATAAATGGGTAGATGAACATAAGCACAATTAGATTTCCAGCTGTGTTATTTGGAACAACATTTGAGTAAAAATCCTTCATGTGTATCGCCTTTATGTCCATTTGTAGCAAGCTGACTACTCACCAGGTCATGGGTGCAGCCTAGAGAAAGTCTGTGCTGGTTCTACATATCAAACACTTGTTAAATGATCTGCATGTACACCAAGCATGTCAAACTCAAAGACTAACACGGGCCAAATAAATGAGGCATGAGGCCCACGGGCCCAGAGTTTGACATGCTTGATATACACTGACGTCCTAAGCAAAGACAGCCACAGAAGCGCAGTATGCAACTCCAGAATGTTTTATTTCTTGTAGTTGACATTTTAAAAAAGAAATTAAGTACTATTACACACATAATTTCACAATATAAATTTTGGGAAAGCTTTTCATATAGTAACTGTTTATATAGTAATATTTAAATGATCTGTTATAAAAAACCAAACTACTCTTAAGAGAAAAAACTATAATAAAATGGTTCTAGAAACAGTAATTCAAACTTTATTGCATGCAGAAAAATTGAAGAGCAATAGATATATAAAATTTCTTTTTTCTCCATGTAATATTGATAAAAATTCATTAGCAATAACTCATAAGCCCTAAAACAAAGAAAAATCTTAAAGTTTAATTTTCTTTGCATTTCCCTTTTGTGGTAATGGAGTAAAATTCACACAGCAGAAGGATAATACACCCCATAATTTGACATGATGTACTGAGATGTACTGAGAATACGGTATTACATCTGTAATGATATGCTTTCCAAAGCTGTCTTTATCATGCCATGGAGAATCCTGCCCTGAGAGAATGCATTTGAAGTGGGTAGGTCATTCTCATAGCCTTAAAATTATAGATCTGTAGATCCTAGTGCTAGTATCTATCCTCCATTCAGGTGAAAAAACAATGAAACAAAACTCAACCGCAAGAAAAAACAAAATTTAAAATGAAACTAATAATTTCTCTGTTTCTCTTTCCAACATGTGAGTCTTTAATCTGCTAAGTAATCTTGGCATTTAAAAAGTATAACAAGGTACACTATTTAATTTGCATATTGTATATACATATAAAACATACGTCATTCTAATTTGGAATGGTAGACCCACTTCTTCAAATAATACAAACACATTCCTGTGCTTATGGAGCTACTTTCTTCTAGTGCCACAGGGACCTCAGTCCTCCAGGAGTTGGGGCTGGGGAAAGAATTCTGCGTGTGTGTTTTTTTGTTTGTTTGTTTTTGTTGGTTTATTTATTTATTTATTATTATTATTTTTTGCTCTCTGCATCCCTCTACAATCAACCAATCAGAAGCAGTAGGGAAAGAGGGACTGGAAATCTGAAGGCTTCTGAGTGTCCATAATACACCTAAATAAAACATACCACAGTAAGGGCTCAGAGAGCTTAAGCAGATGTTTGTTGAGAATGATGTGAAAGGAGGCACTTTATCAATCCTGTGTAGTCATAAAATTTTTCTCAAAGGAAGTTTCTATCCCCCCAACTTAATTCTTTCTATTCAAATAATTAAGTCTCTAAAGAAGCATTCCCTTCGTCAATAAATACATAAATTAATTTTGTCAAGAACCCAGCAAATTATGAGTTACGCAGATGGGGAAGCAGGTAAGTAAGAATATATTTATTCCTTCACTGAGAAGTACCATAGGATTCATTACCTTGAACCAGATTCAGACTAAATACTGGCTCTGCAGCTGGTATATTACTACAAGTGCATTACAAAACCCACCGTTTGTCAACAAAAATGTGTTAATGTCAGTGAGATGTTGAAGTAATTAAAATATAAAATCCACGCTGTCCCATTTATCTCTTTCCAAATGGCAAGTTTATTTTACTGAATCTCCATTATTGAGTGCCAAGATTGCTTAGGTCCTATATGAGTCACTTAAAATGATAGGTTATGCTTTATTACTAGCTCCAACATAAATTGACCAATATATGTAACCTGGTAAATGCAATTGCTTACTGTTAGATATATCATTCCTGTTAACAACCTTTGGACTGTCAATATGCAATCCAAAATAGCAAATAAAATCTGCATAACACTTCTAATCACAAATGTAGCATTCCTAACACTCTATTCATTTAACCTATGGTTTAATATCAGTTATTTCATCATTAAACAGAGAATCTTTTAAAGGAACAGCATAACCATCATTGTTTTCTCTGTAATAATCCCCCATTTCATCACTTGTTAATGACTACATAATTTTTAAAGATGTTATTAAGTATTTGAACATTATAACTTTGTTAAGTGAATATGTAAAATGATGTGGTAAATACATACATATTAAACTATATGTTATATATTTTCAATTCAATGTTATGGCATGATTTAATGCATTCTAATATTATATATATGTATATGTGTGTATATATACATATATATGTATGTGTGCATGTATGTGTGTGTGTGTGTGTATGTGTGTATTTATTTATTTATTTATTTATTTATTTAATTAATTAATTTATTTTAGAGGCCCAGTGCACAGATTCCTGACTGAGTGGGGTCCCTCGGCCTGGCCTGTGCCCTCTCACAATCCGGGACCCCTCAGGGGATGTCAGACTGCTGGTTTTGACCCTGAGTTAGGTTAGCATGTGGCCTCTTTTTGTCCACAGATCCTTACCACAAACCATGCACAATTGGGAAAGCAGTCAGTTCAATGCTTATTTTACTCATGAAAAAAACTGGGATCCCAGAAATTTACTGCCTTGAAGTTAGTCACAGGTTATTAGGGAACAAGACAGAGATCCCAAAATAAAGACATGACTCCAAAATCAGGGCTGTCCTACGTTGCCCCAGCTATCTGACATTAGCTACATACATTTGAAACTAAAATGAAAAAAGTCTCTTTGTGGTTTCATCTACCCT
>NW_005353629.1:1936585-1943036 GCF_000412655.1 Myotis brandtii
ACACAGAAATTTCATTTTAAATGAAGTAGAGGGGCCAGAAGGGGGAGCTCTCAGGCCCTATGTCTTGGCAAAGAACTCCAGGAAGAAGTCTTTGGAATAGCCACTCCAACTTCCTTTTCCCCTCCGCAAAACACTTCCCTCTCCTTTGTTTCAATGGACTGGTGCGTGGCCCACGCTGATTGCCTGGTCTGGTTTGCAATTCTTTGTTGTTCCTGAATAAACTTATTTTTCTCAGGAGAAATATCTGGCTGATTTTCTTCTTGTGAAGGCCAACGTATTTGGTGACCCATACTGGGATCCAGAAAAGACCACCAATCACTCCGAGGCTGATAAGCAAACAGGTGCTGCACCCACCAACCCCATTGAAATCACCGCTTCTTGCAGACTCTGACATTTCAGAGTAAGTTTCTCCTGGATACGAGCATTCCACTCTCATTGCAATTTGCAGCTTTCCAGGCTGTATTCGGGATCGACTTGAAGACTGCAATCTCTCCTAGTTCAGGCCTTGTGCATCTGGGAGTACACCTTTGACACTTGGGCCCAGGCTGCCCTGAAAATGTGTTGCTCAGCCTTCGACCTGATTCCTTTGGGATCAGGTTGTTCCTCTGGGACTGTACAACTCAGCGTGCAGCCTGATTCCTTCTGGAATAGGCTTCCTTTGGACCTGGGCTGCTCAGCCTCTGCCTGGCGGCTTTGGGAGCACACAGTTGCATTGACACTGTTCAGCCTTTTGCTGCTCAGCTCTACCCTCACTCCTTTGGGGCCAGTTTGTTTCTCTGGAAAGAACTGTTACTCACCTTCCAGGTCAGACTGTTCCCACTACAACTGGCTGGTATTTGGCCTGCAGTCTGTTTGGGCGTTTGCTCTAGAGAAAAAATTCTGAAACATGGGACCTCAGTTATCTCAATATTGTGAAGGTACCCCCTACATGTACCCTGGGGCTGGGTGGCAACCAATTGATATTTCTCTCCCAAATCCATGTTTCCTTTTCTCTCTCTTCCTCTCTCTCTAAAACCAATAAACATACCCTCAAGGGAGGATAAAAACAAAACAGACAAAAACCTGTAGTCTCCCTACTTATGTTCATTTCTACCAAAATGGACTGATTGTACCAAAAGTAATTTAGAATGCCAATGGCCACTATGAGGAACTTTTGAAATTATCAAACTTTTCTTAAAACCAAATTGGACACTCATCGTTTTAAAACTGGCAAAATTGAATGGACTATCTATTTTGCTTGGTATTTCGAGGCTTCCCAACATTACCAAGAGTCTACATTTGCAACTTTGCACAATAAAATTTTAAGGTTAACCGAGGCAAATACACAATTGAAGGACAAAATTGCTTTAGGTTTTCTCCCTCTGTTCCTCTGTCTCAGGCTCTGCCTCCAGGGTCACCTTTGTCCTTCTCTGAACTTCTCCCTCCTCCCTCTTCTGACCCGATCAGTACCTGTACCTCTACAATGAAGTCTTCTGATGTTCAAAGGGCTAAATCGGTAATTTCTTATATCCTCTGGACTAAAGCTAACGTTCCAAACATAGTTAAAGATTTTCCCAAAGAAACTGAAGATCCTCAGAGACTTGCTAGGAATTTAATATAACATTCAAACTTACCAACCTGTTTCATCTGACTTACAGATGCTAGTTCATATGCTTGTCAGTGAAGGCCAGGCTCGGCATTGGATGAAAACACTGACTGGGAAAATTCTGAATGGTCTCTAGAAATACAACCGAGACTACCCACTGACTTATTATGTGATATGGCTCAATGTCTCCATGGCATCTTCTGAGGCTGTCCTGAGGGCATGACTGCCAGGGATCAATCATTGCTTTGCTGACGATTTGTAGCCCACTAAGTCTTACTACTATGATTATTGATTGTGATCATCTTTAGGGAAGGCCACTAAATACTGACAAATATCCAACTCTCAGGAGGACAGTGTTTAATTTTTATACCTCCCATAGAAACTCCTAGCTTTTAAAATGTCTACTACTGAGTGTTTTTGAAAATGCCATTTCTATGTTAACTAACCACATGGAGCCTGATCAGTTTTAGATTGAAACAGATAAAATGTACTTCCTTACCTAACTGCCATGTGTCAGGATTAAAATTATAGTGGAGCCAACTGAAGCTTATTGGAATATAAATGAACATACAAAAATATACTAAAAAAGATCCTGTGGTATCTGATGCATGCATTGACCAAATAGGGTCAAGTAAGAAAAATGTATAAATTTTTCTGAATCCAGTTGCAAGGGTAAGCTAGAGAATATATATTGATTCTTGCTTCTGAATAAACAAAACACCTTGCGATCATTAGCAACTAAACGCATAGCAATATGCTTTATATGAACTCTTCTGGTTAATTCTCTCAAGCAAGACATCTTTAAGTCTTTTCTTAGGAGACAGAACAGCCTAAAAATAGGCACATGCATTTGTCCCAACAGTGTAAAGTGGGCCTTATGACCTCTCCTTCCTTCTCCCTTTCGAAGATGCTATTAGCAGGCTCTGTGCCACAGCCAAAGGCCCATTCAAGGTAGCAATGCGATTTTGATCTTTTTAGTTTCTCACTAAATTATAGAATCAGTTCTCTGGCTGTCAGCTGCTGACAATTTTATAACAGTTTATTTTCAGTCCCTCTCTGGAAAAACACCAACTTATGGTTTAGAGGCTCACTTATATCAAGATTTTCAGTGGTTAGATGGGTCTGTCTTGCAAATATTTGGTTACTAACTGACCTTAATGTTGGAATTTTTCTTCAGAACAAGAGAAAATTCCATTTTTCTTCAGAACAAGAGAAAAAATTTAATATATTCTTTTATTTTTAATTAAAATCATTTTAAAGCACTCAATATTCTACCCTTAGGGAAGGAGGATATTTCTTTAAAAATAACTTACCTAAAATCTTAAAAAAAATGAAAGCTATGTAGCTGAATCTCTCTACTTAAAATACTATAGTTAACACATTTTTTTCAATGTGATTTTGGCCTAAGTGCCATTTGCGAGAATTAATCAACCTTGTTTTGTTTTGTTTTTTTTTTCTAGCATGATAAACTTTGTCATTTTATTTTCCTTTTTTGTTATAATAGATATTCTATTTCCAACAAAAGTTTGTAAATATCATATATGTGAGTATTATATGTATATATGTATATATATATACCTTATACGTATTTCTTGATATTTAAAAACAAACTTTATTTTCTAATTCTAACTATCATATAGTCCATTGCTCTCACAATCTTTTTTAAAATTACAGGTTAATACAAGTAATATCAAAAAATCTTAATTTGTGATCAATGATATATATCCTTCATTAAAATTTGGCTTGCTATTAAATTACTGAGTTGGCCCAAGTAGAATGTCTTCTTCATGTAGATAAGTAGAAGTGTGTGATTATGTTTTGGTTCAGCTAACATTTATTGTACATCAGTGATCCTCGGGCACTGTGCAGGGTCTTGTCTTGTCTTTAAAGTGATATTATTTGGTCCCTGAGGAACATGCCACAAAGTGAGTGAGACGTTATTTAAATTGTTTTAAGAAAAAATAATGTCATGAAATTCTGGTAAATGTTATGCTGTGCACACATCCAAGTTACTTACTTCACAATAACTGAAAAGTATACTTATTGTACACATTATTATTCAGAAAAGATTTTCTGGTGAAAATAATAGTTGACCATTCATATAAAAGGCTGAGGGAAATTAACCACATCACATGAGTCAGGGAAACATCTTTTCCATCAAAGGAACATTGTGAATAAATTATGAACCTATAAAATAGCACGGTGTGTGCTGAGAACGTCAGTTTAAAGTGCAGGATATAGAATGACAAATGCTATATTAGAAGTAGACTGACATCCCTTCATCAAGGGCCTTTATGCCAGACAATGGAGATTCAGCATTTCCCTCTAGTGGAATTTAGCAGAGCAATTGAGAATTTTTAAACAAGGGAGTGAGTACCACGGTCATATTTTATTTAAGAAGCATCCTGGAAGATCCTCATAAAGTGACAAGGCTGGATCAAAAGAGACCGTTTAGAAATAGATTAGAAAGATCCAGATGATAGATAAAGAGGGGGCTGAACTAAGTGGCAACATAAACAGGGACAGAATGTTGGAGTGGACTCAATATTCAGAGAGAAAATTTTACAAGACTTGAAAAATAAATAAAATGAGGGCGAATAGTAAATAAAAAACACAGAGAGGAATTTGGACTGATTATTAGGTTTCTGATATTCATGACTGGATACTTGGTAGATACTCAGAGCTATATAGAGGCCTGGGAAAGGGGAATCAGATTAATAATTTTGCTGAAAGGAAGTTGAATTCAGATTTATCTAATTATGATTTTAAATGACCATGGGTCATTTGGCATTTAAATGTAAGATTCTGGCTCTGGTTTTAGATTGGAGCAAGTGCATTCAACTGAAATGTTTGAGCATCAAGAATTAAGAGATATCCTCATGCTAAAAATATGAATTATATTTAGTCACTTTAAATTCTCATACATAATTATTTCCCAAAGGAAGTGTTTCTTCATTTACCTTCATATTTTTTCTCTGTATTTTTTCTAAGTTGAATATTGTAAATCATGTTTAGCTCTACCTAATTTGAATAACGCTGCTTTTCTTTAAGACTTCCCTTCCACTTCTTAGCATCAACAAATAATATTTATTATTGACTTTGGCAATAAACTAAGTGATTTGACCATCTCTTTGAAATATCACAGGTATCTCTCTTTTCTATCATGTTTTAAAAAATTGAAAATCAAATTTGTCATAAACCAATAAGATTATTACATTCTAAATTATTAGATATAACATAGTTATACTAAGTATTTACATTGAATATAAATTTTAAGTGAGTTATTTAATAGTTAGTAAATATCTTTTAATCCTATATTCTACCCATTTCAATTATAGCAATTGATGGATGAACTTAGAGAATTCAAAGACGAGTGGGCTGTTACTGGAGAGGCAGTATAAAGCATGTATAAAGAACACAGCCTTTGGAGCTGGACTAATGGATTAAAATCACCAAATCTGGCATTCACCAGCTTTGTGACTGTAGGTAGGTTGTTTCACTCTTTGCCCCGGATTTCTCTGTTGCCTCATCTTTGCACATAGTCTGTGTTATATAAAGAAACGTTTCATAAAAAACTAAGGGAGCTTACAATCTGGTATAAGATACAGCAACTACGCTACTACTTAAAATTAAAAAAAAACTACAGAAAAATCCTTACAATAAAAAAGATTATTAAGTACATAGAAAAACGGGGATTCAAAATTGTGTCATGCCTTCGGCCAAAGGATTTGAGCATAAGAAACATGGTGATGTATAATGAATAGAAGACAGAAAACTTAACTTGGATGTTTAACATCAGCACCTGAACACTGTCAGATAGTCACTATTTTCTCATTTATAAAGTCTGAATAATATATGCTATATTTAATAATTTAGTAACATTTATATAAATATTTATACTATAAATTTATATATTTAAAACAAATATAAAATATATTTTCATGATGATAAAGCTTTTACATTCTCTCCTTTAATCACACAGTAAAATGGGTTACTATATAGCTAAACATACAGCTGAACAAAGAGGGATATATATATATACACACACACACACATATGTATACATATATATCTATGGTTATAAATTAGTCTCTCAAGGTAATACTCTCAAGTGGCATATCTGAAAGTCAATCCTGCTTTCTGAACCCATATTTGTCTTTCTATTACCCTATGCATTGTGACAGCTCAATTCCCACTTAGACTGAAAAGATGACTGAGATTGGAAAGCAGATTGCACAGGACCAACCTGTAAAGCCCACACTTAAGCCACACATTTACAAATGTTGGGGAAAGAACAAAAGGAATCCAAAGAAAATACAACAAAACAAGGATAAAAGCTCAGATTAATTAGGGAGACAGACGCAACCTACCCAAAGGTGTCTGGAAACACCCAATAACATGCTTGCATTTTCTCCGATTGAGGAAGAAACAAAGATTTAGCAAAAATATGGGAAATTAGGAATGAAACAGGTGATGTCACCAAACATAAATAAATGACCAGTATTCACATGTTTCTGCCAACATCACTTAGATAAAATGGATAATTTCCTTAAAAATAAAAACCAGACTGAAAAAGGCCTAGGGATTTCAAGCGCTCATCCTGCCCCCAAACCATCAAGTTGGCCCCACCACCAGCCAGCGCAGGAACTTACCTTCCGAGGGAGGAGCGGGGTGTCCAGGTGAGGATGGCGGCCCTGGGGAAGGACTGGGAGGAGAAAGGACACGGAGGGTTGAGGAGGGAGGAGAGGAGGCCTGTGCCCCTGCGCCCTCTCCCAGACCCGCACCCAGGGCTCCTGCTGCTCTCAGGGAGGAGGAACCCAGCAGGACCCAGAGCCCGGGCCACGCACCAGGCCCGCCCTATGCGCG
>NW_005353629.1:1943380-1951192 GCF_000412655.1 Myotis brandtii
CAGCCCCTCTACCTGCCCCCCTCCCAGAGCTCAGGCGCCCAGGCGCACCCATGACACCAGGGTCCCAGCAAAGGATCGTGCATCCGGGTCCCCGGCTCTCCCAGGCGACTTAGGGCCCCAAGGCCCAGGTCAGTGACCTCAAAACCCGCCTCTGGGCTCGGGGAACGCAGGCCCCGCTCACCTCTGCACCTGCCGCTCCAGGGCTCCAGGGCCTCACGCGGGTCTCACGAGACCGGCTGCTCCCATAGCAACAAGTTCCCAGACTTCCCAGAACCCGGGAAACAAGCTGCAAACACCGGAGCTCTCCAGCCGCCCCGTGGCTTCCTCAGCTCCAGGCTGCCCGCCGTCCTGGTGACAGGCCCACGCTCGCCCACGTGACCACCAGCTCCCCCACGTGCAGACAGTTCACCACGTGCAGACAGCTTGCCCACGTGACCACCAGCTCCCCCACGTGCAGACAGTTCACCACGTGCAGACAGCTTGCCCACGTGACCACCAGCTCCCCCACGTGCAGACAGTTCACCACGTGCAGACAGCTTGCCCACGTGACCACCAGCTCCCCCACGTGCAGACAGTTCACCACGTGCAGACAGCTTGCCCACGTGACCACCAGCTCCCCCACGTGCAGACAGTTCACCACGTGCAGACAGCTTGCCCACGTGACCACCAGCTCCCCCACGTGCAGACAGTTCACCACGTGCAGACAGCTTGCCCACGTGACCACCAGCTCCCCCACGTGCAGACAGTTCACCACGTGCAGACAGCTTGCCCACGTGACCACCAGCTCCCCCACGTGCAGACAGTTCACCACGTGCAGACAGCTTGCCCACGTGACCACCAGCTCCCCCACGTGCAGACAGTTCACCACGTGCAGACAGCTTGCCCACGTGACCACCAGCTCCCCCACGTGCAGACAGTTCACCACGTGCAGACAGCTTGCCCACGTGACCACCAGCTCCCCCACGTGCAGACAGTTCACCAGCCCCGGGCTGGGCCTGCTGGAGCGGGTCTTCAGAGACTGAAGAGGGTCCTGCCCTCCGAGGCGCAGCCCCAGCCCCAGGGGTCAGGAACCCGGACACGATGCCGCCTGAGGACTTGCCCAGAGGAGTGGCCGCCAGGGACCGGCCCGGGGAGCAGTGACCTGCTGGCCGGGCTGCCCTCTCTGCGGATGGGAGACAGAGAACAGCCCGGGCCCACCTGCCAGCTGCCCCAGGTACCCGCCCAGCGATCCGCTTCCTGTCCCACCGCCCGGCTGTCCCCTTTCTGGGGGTTCTTTCCAGGCCCCTCCTTATAGTTCATGGGAGGAGGTGAGTCAAAGCTCTTTTGTTCTGACCAGAAATCCTCCAACACTTCTCACAGAACTCCCTACCATAGAGTAAAAACATAAAACTATAGCTCTTTTTCTATATATTTTTGTAAAAATAAAAAAAAAACGTTATTTGAAGGAAAAAGAAATAATATGAAGATGAGGATTACTGAGACTTAGGGGACCACAGTAAAGTAATAGTTTTATTCACAGCAATAGCATCAAGAAACCGGCGCTGAGTATTGTTTCCAACTCCAGTTTCTGTCTGTCTTGGTGACATTCAAAACACACCCTTGCTCGTTTCTTTTGGGAATGTTTGCGTCGATTTACTATTTTAGAGTGTTCCTCGGCTCGAGAGGAAGATATTTTCCTCTCGTTATTTTTTTAATCCTCACCCAAGGATATGTTTTTATTGTTTTTAGAGAGAGGGGCAGGGAGAGAGAGAGAGGGAGGGAGGGAGAAACATCAATCAATTGCCCCCACCACCACCACCACCACCACGCCCCCAACTGGGCATCAAACCCAGAAGCTAGGTATGGGCCCTGAACAGGAATCAAACCCGCAAACTTTTGGGTGTACTAACAGGAGTATGCTCCAACCATCCGAGTCACCAGGCTGGGGCTGTTTTGGGACAATTCTTTTTGAATGGAGTGTCTCTCGGATGCATAGAGTGCAGTGATTCGTCCAATAACTGTACAGTGGTCAAGCTACTATTACCTGAGATCAAGGCTTCCAGTTACCTGGTTAATGACTACTCAGAGCTCCGATCCCACTTCATTCCCCTTTTGCACTATGAGCGCGATGTTTTGTTGTTTTTTCCCCTTGCAATGTCAAATAGACTTTTAGATCCCTATTATTTTCATCACCAGCTTTACAGTTTACTGCATTTTTATAAATTAATCAGCTTCATAAATTAAACCACTCTACTGATCTTCCTAATGCCTAGAAAAAAAGAAGTCATATTAACATAAAGGTTAAACATAGATAATTCTAAAAGTTTACAAAACTGAGCCCTAACTAGTTTGGCTCAGTGGCTAGAGCATTGGCCCAGGGACTGAGGGGTCCAGGTTTTTATTCCTTCGCCGGCCCCTGCGGTTGCCCATTGACACATCGGTGTTTTTCTCTGTCTCTCCCCTCCCTTCCACTCTCTTCATGCAAATCAATAGTAAAATATCCTCAGATGAGGATGAACAACAACAAAAATTGAGAAACCTTACCAATTTTCCTTTTTCAGAAAAAAAAAATTCCTGAGATTTAAACGTAGAAATGATAGGTTTACAACCTCCATTTTATCATACCTGTAATCTCTTAAGAAATTGAATTCCATGCAAACAGAGCATGCTTCTATCCTGCCAATAATTTTAGAATTTTGTACCTAATAAAAATATATGACTGTAGAAATAAGAGTAAACATTTTTTATTCTTTGCTACTGTCATGGTTTTCAAATTTTCTTGGAATTTTGCTCAGTTGTGCAAGAAGTCCCTGTCTACTATGCATAAGCTGATGCCATACTATGAGTCATTTTATAGAGCTTCTGTGAGAATTCTGCTCAAAGCAATCTTTAAGACTCTTGGAATTTTCCTGGTGGTGAATATAGAGGTAAATCCATCTCTATTTTTGCCGAAATGGCCAAACATGGGACTCTTATTTGTTAATCTTCCTTACTGTATGTCAAGGATCTAAGTTGAGTGCAGCCCTTATGAGGGAGACTTAAGCTTGTCCATCAGCTCTTGCTGTTGGTATGCTAGTGCAAAACTGATGCAAAGGGTAGTGACTGAGAGATTAAATCCCAATTAACCAGATAATCTCTAAGAAATTTCAACTCGCAGATATCATTGACCTAATTGAATTCAAGAACAGATGTCTATGGGAGCATCCATCACAACTATTCTACATTTTCTAAAGTTATTAATATCCACACTTTTTCAGAGAAAGAGAGACATATACAAGTGGAAAACAGAAGATTGCAATACATTTTCAAATTAATATTTATGCATGGGGAGTATAAGAATAGGCTTCTATTTAAATCCAAAAGCACCTGTTCTCACATAATACCTGCAAGGCTTCTGCCTCTAAGAGAGGTGGCAGTTCAATCACTTGATCTCTTTTTGCTCCAAGTGCCTTTTTTTCCAGGAATGTGACTCATCAAAAGTGGTGAGATCACTGAAAGGTGATACACATTTTATTCAATTCCCAGTATCTTGGGAATTGTTGCCTGTTTCAGCTTCTGTGAGGCCCAAGCTGTAATTAAAATTTCACAAACTTTCTCAGCTCTATGTAAGGAGAGGTTGTGTGTGTGTGTGCATGCTTCAATTATAGAATCTATACTATACTATACTAGTATATTATACATTTTTAGAGTTTACTACTGGTTGAGGCCGAACTATGGCAAAATAAAATTAACACACATAAATGTTTATAATAGTGCACCCCTTCCCTCTGGCCATCACTGTCTGTATCTATGGGTTATGCATGTATGTTCTTTGGCTAATCTCTTCATCTTCTTTCATCCAGTCCCTCCCTCCCCCCGGCCCCTACCCTGTGACAGCTGTCAGTCTGTTCCATGCATCCATGCCTCTTGTTCTGTTTTGTTCGTCAATTTATTTTGTTCATTATATTCCACATATACCAGTGAATGAGATCATATGGTATGTGTCTTTCTCTGACTGGCTTATTTCACTTAGCACAGTGGTCGGCAAACTCATTAGTCAACAGAGCCAAATATCAACAGTACAATGATTGAAATTTCTTTTGAGAGCCAAATTTTTTAAACTTAAACTATATAGGTAGGTACATTGTTATTAACTTAATTAGGGTACTCCTAAGGCTTAGGAAGAGCCACACTCAAGGGGCCAAAGAGCCGCATGTGGCTCGGGAGCCTCAGTTCGCCGACCACGGACTTAGCATAATAATCTTCAGGTCCATCCATGCTGTCACAAAGAGTAAGAGATCTTTCTTTTGTATAGCTGCATAGTATTCCATGGTGTAAATGTACCAAAGCTTTTTTACTTACTCATTTACTGATAGGAACTTGAGCTGTTTCCAGATCTTGGCTATTGTAAATACCACTGCTACGAACATAGGGGTGCAAATATTCTTTCTGATTGGTGTTTTGGGGTTCTTAGCATGTATTCCCAGAAATGGGATCTCTGGGTCAAAAGGCAGTTTCATTTTAACATTTTTGAGGAAACTCCATACTGTTTTCTACAATGTATTAATTTGCATCTCTCAGATGATTAATGACCTTGAGCATTTTTCCATATGTCTATTGACCATCTGTATGTTCTCTTTGAAAAAAAATGCATGTTTGGGTCCTTTGTCAGTTTTTTAATTAGATTGTTTGTCTTCCTGGTGTTGAGTTGTATAAATTATTTATATGCTAGAAGCCCGGTGCATGAAATTTATGCACAGATAGGGTCCCTAGGCCTGGCAGGCAATCAGGGCCAATCTGGGCCTTCCTTCCCCCTGCTGCCAGCTGCCAGCCAGGGCCTTCCTTCGTTCCTCGCTGCCCCTTGGTGGTCAGTGCACGTCATAGCGAGCAGTAGAACTTGCGGTCAGTCAAACTCTGGAGGGGACAATTTGCATATTAGCCTTTTATTATATAGGATTTTTTACATTAATCCCTTATCAGGTATATCATTGGCAAATATGTTCTCCCATGCAGTGAGTTCCTCTTTTATTTTGTTGATGGTTTATTTTGCTGTGCAGAAGCTTTTTAGTTTGATGTAGTCCTATTTGTTTATTTTCTCCTGTGTTTCCCTTGCCCTAGGAAATATAGCAGCAAAAATCTTGCTATAGGAGATGTCTGAGATAACGATAGATTTTCTATTGTCTTATGAGAGTTGTGAGAACTATCATTAATAAGTATGAATGGCTGGGTATCAGGTCATGAAATTACCTATAAAATAGTCCATTAAGCACTAGGAATGAACATGTAGATAAGAGAGAATTTTTTTTTACCCCAGTTAATGTTTGCTTCTTGGTAAGTCAATAATTTTTTGCCTAATGAAAAATGAAATGATTATATTCCTATGGCTCCCTCTACCCCAGGTGGTTTCTTGGGTATATTTCTGAAATAGACCCAACAGCAGCTACTGAGTCCATGGGTCTTTTCCAGGTACCTAGGTCACAGGTTATTCATTGGGAGAGTCTACCAGGCAGCTACTGTGCTCAGATATAATAGGGCACCAACATCACCCAGAAAAAGTGCCTGTCTTCAGCTAATGCTGTGAAGAAATAGTGCTAGTCAGTCCCATAGCTCCTGAGAGAGGCTCCATTTAGAAGTACCTCTCTTCAGGGAAGATTAATTTGTCAGTTCAGTCATATATTTCAACAGTATGTTTCCCTGCACTATCTGAAAATTTTATTTCTTTTTAGCACAATATATAAATTCAGTACTAAATAATACGACAGAGTGCCCTCAATGGTAAAGTATATTATCTAAAAATAGCAGGTATCTTTTCAATAATATATGGAAAGCATAGCTAAAGCCTTCTGAAACATTTTTATGTGTGTGTGTGGCCAGTTTGTTCATTAGGTTTTCGTTAGCTCACTGAGAAAACTTTATGGATTAAAAAAACAATGAGCAATGTTGAAATATCTCTTCAGCTGAGTCTCCTGGGATATAATATATAAGATTTGTGCTATTATAATAATTTATTATTATAATCAAATGCAATGAAATTTCAACTCAGTGCTATTCCCTAAAACAAGGACTTGCAGATTTTTGAGCAGAGAGCAATCTATATATATAAAAGCCTAAGCGACCTTTATGACCGGACGACCAGCCAGTAGCTATGATGGGCACTGACCGCAAGGGGTCAGATGCTCAATGCAGGAGCTTCCCCCTGGTGGTCAGTGCGCTCCCAAGCCAACCTGCGGTCCCTCCCCCTGGCCGGCCAACCTCCTGCTGTCCCTTCCTTGCCCCCCTCCCCCCGCCAGCTGCCCCGATCGGTCCAATTGGGACTGGGTGACAGCCTGGGTCGACCCCAATAGCCAGCCAGGCCAAGGGACCCAACCCATGCATGAATTCTACACTGGGCCTCTAGTTTTTAAATAAAGATAACATTCTATTTCATGCTTTCAGAATCTATCAGATTAGGTGCCACTTTCACATGGTATAAAAGAGTCATTTGCTCTCCAGCAGTTTTCACTCTCCTAGAGTTTGAAAAATATATCCCAAATTTCACAGTTTCATCACTTTATACATAACCATTAAGGTTGTTTTAAAATCCTAGATAATGATAATAACATATTATTTTTAGAATCACTAGGAAAAACTCTACTAAGGCAAATTATATTTAAAAATAATTTTATGCTGACCACGACTTTACCACTTACCTCAACTAGAGGAAAGGTCAGCTTATACCCTGCATTTTGTGAGATGCAGTTTCTGATCTGTCCTGCCCATGGCAAGAACCGAGTGTAGGGCCAGCTTTAGTTTCAGATTAGTCAGTGTCATATTGAGTATGTCTGTTGGTGAACACTGTACTTTTCTTTCTTTTTGTAAACTATATTTTATTTATTTCCTGAGAGAGGAAAAGAGAGGGAGAGAACAATAGAAACATCAATGAGAGAGAAACATCACTGATCTGATGCCTCCTGCATGCCCCCTCCTGGAAATTGAGACCATATCATGGGCATATGCCCTGATGGAAATGGAACCTTGACCTCCTGGTTCATGGGTTGATGCTCAACCACTGAGTCACACCAGATGGGCTGGTCCTATACATTTCAAAACAAAAAGTGTAGTAAGATCTGAGCTCCTCATACAAGCAAGCATTTGCTGTCTTATCTCATTCTGTATTTGTTGCTAACAAAATAGTATTTTCATTTTTAATTCCAATCAGTTTTATTGTGTGGTTTAAACACAATGTCTGTCTCTCACAGTTCTTCCTGTGCAGGTTGCTGAATTCTCACCAAGTACTTTAAAAATGGTTGTGAATTCACTGTAAACAAATGTGACCATGTGTTGCCATCTTCTAAAAATGAGTTTTTATCTTTCAGTGAGGGAGTATTGGAGTTTGCCCAAACCAAGCTTAAAATTAACTTGCTTCTTAAGTAGCCTTGAACTATATAGGCACTTGAAGCTACCTCTATACAATGAAATCATTTTATCAAACTCTCCTCTATCTAGGAAAGCTTTATTCTCAAACCTAATAGCAAATTAGAATTCTAGAATATCTAGATATACCTGAAATAATTATAGTTAATTAGAGGCCTGGTGCACAAATTCGTGCATGGGTGGGGTCCCTCGGCTGGCCAGTGATCAGGGCTGATTGGGGTGTCTTGCCCAATCCGGGGGGAGGGACCATAGGAGGTTGGCTGGCCGTGGGAGGTTGGCTGTGGGAGGACACTGACCACCAGGGGGCAGATCCTGCATTGAGTGTCTTCCCCCTGGTGGTCAGTACGTGTCATAGCGACCAGTTGACCGGTCGTAACGGTTGCTTAGGCTTTTATATATATATATACTAGAGGCTCGGTGCACAAAAATTTGTGCACTCTT
>NW_005353629.1:1951743-1953699 GCF_000412655.1 Myotis brandtii
AGGGGCTGAGGGCCGTTTTCAGGCTGGCGGGTGACTGAAGCTCCCAACCTCTCCTTTTTTTCTTTTTTTTTATTCTGGGATTTATTTACCTTCTATGGCTGTCACTGGAGCTGAGAGCCGGCTTTAGCTCTGAGGCTCGGCTCCAGCTCTGAGACCTCGGCTGCTGAAAGCAGGTATCTGGGCTTTGTTTAGCTTCTATAATTGAAACACTGTTGCAACTCCAGCTCTGAGGCCCGGCTGGCTGAAAGCAGGTTTCTGGGGATTGTTTAGCTTCTATAATTGCAACATTGTTTCTTAGACTGCAGCTCAGAGGCCGGCAGCGGCAGGCGGGGAACCTTGGCTTCCTCCATCACTGGAGCAAGCAAGCCTTCTGTTTGCTTCAGCTGCCTGGCTGCTGGCCGCCATCTTGGTTGGCAGTTAATTTGCATATCGCCCTGATTAGCCAATGGGAAGCGTGTTGGAGGTACGGTTAATTACCATGTTTTCTATTATTAGATAGGACTAGTGGCCCTGCACACGAATCCATGTGCGAGTAGCTCACTGTCGCTTGCCTTAGCTAACCACCTGGCCCACCACCGCTCGTAGCTCTCCACCTCTTGTAGCTTGCTGCCCTGCCATCCTGCTGATTGGTCGTTATGCATCATGGTGTAATAGCCGTTTGCATATTACCTCTTTATTATATAGGATAGAACTAGAGGCTGATGCACGAAATTCGTGCAAGGGGCTCGGCCCTTGCATCCCCAGCTGCCTTGGCCTTGGCCCTGCACACAAATTCATGTGCGAGTAGCTTGCTGCCGCTTGCCTCAGCTAACCACCTGGCCCACCACCGCTCGTGGCTCTCCACCGCTTGTAGCTTGCTGCCCTGCCCTCCTGCTGATTGGTCGTTATGCATCATGGTGTAACAGCCGTTTGCATATTACCTCTTTATTATATAGGATAGAACTAGAGGCTGATGCACAAAATTCGTGCAAGGGGCTCGGCCCTTGCATCCCCAGCTGCCTTGGCCTTCGCAGCCCTGGCTTCTTCCAGAAGGTTATCCAGACGGGCATCCAGATGATTGTTCTGCCGTTCAGTCTAATTAGCATATTAGCTCTTTATTATATAGGATTGCCTGGAGAGTAAATTATTGAATTTTGTTTTACATTCTTACAAAATTATTGTTTGCCATTAATTTTACATTGTAAAATTAAGTATCTCAGACAAAATAATATGGATAAGTGTGATAAATTAATAGATTGTAATGTTAACTGCAGTATTTTAAGTTGCTTCTTGCTGTTTCCCATGTGTACCTCCAGCTGCTGTCAGGTCTTAGGGTCTTCAAAGGCTCACCTCATGGCTTGGCAATATTTAATTGTTACACTGTGAATATGAGGAGGCTATGGATTAATTTAACCGAAAACTCTTTTCTCTCTGTCTTCTCATTTTTTAGTATGGTGTTTGGCACATCTTAGTGGAGTGTCAATAAATGTTTGCTAAGTGAATATTAACACAAATAATTGTCGCATTATTTTGAAAGTGAATCATTTGTAGTACAGGAGTAAATTTAATTTATAAACTCACGGAAGATAAACTTACCACAAATGCATGAAATTTGATAAAAAGTTCTAATGAAGCTAAAAGATCTAAAGGATTGTCATTTATAATGAATATAAAAAGAATAAAGTTAGAATGCCTACTAGGGAAATATAAATTATCTATAATTTTCTTCTGATTTATATTTAAAATTTTTAACTTTAAAATACTTTGAAGCTGCCCTGACCAGTTTGGCTGAGTGGATAGAGCATCGGCCTGCAGACTGAAAGGTCCCAGGTTCGATTCTGGTCAAGGGCATGTACCTTGGTTGTGGGCACATCTCCAGTAGCAGGTGTGCAGGAGGCAACTGATCGATGTTTCTCTCTCATCGATGTTTCTAACTCTCTATCCCTCTCCCTTCCTCTCTGTAAAAAATCAATAAAA
>NW_005353629.1:1953975-1974281 GCF_000412655.1 Myotis brandtii
TATATTTTAATGCCATTTAACAAAGAAAAATCAACCAAAAAAATGAGTTCGCGTGTCACCTCTGACACGCGTGTCATAGGTTCGCCATCACTGGCCTAGGCCCTAGTAGTTACTGGGCTCTTCCTTCTTTTAAGGCAGGGCAATAAGTTTACAAGGCCCTTTCCTCTATAAAATGTCATTGGATTATCATGTCAATTTGTGTGCTGAACATGCTTACGGGTTACTGTTTTCATTTTATAGCTGATATCAAAATCTCAAGTGGTATAGTAGCAAATAAACTTTTGGTATATTTAGATTAATTATAGAAACTTTCACATCCAAATGTATTTACAGTTCATCAAAGAGAATGAGGTTATCACATTCAACAATAATATGTACGTACCGAATAATACAGGTTATGGGTCATTTCCATTCTGTTGGACAGTGTGCTACTCTGTGAGATCGGAAGAAACACCTTAGCCTTGTTAATGATTTTTTATTTACCTAAGCTGATATATACAGAGTACAAGGCCTTTTTCATAACCGGTGATCTACCAGTGTAAATTATTTTTAGAAAATTGGTTTACAATTTATAAAAACTGAAATAAGCAAAAATGTACAATGTGTTTGAAACACTGGTTTTCAATAAACTACATGTATTGGATAACAAAATATAGACTATTCCTAAAAAGAGGCGAAAGATTTATGTGATCAGTGGTTGAGCATCGACCTATGAATCAGATCATGGTTTGATTCCTGGTCAGGGTACATGCCTGGGTTACGGGTTTGATCCCCAGAGTGGGGTGTGAAGGAGGCAGCCAACCAATGATTCAGTGATTCACTGATATTTCTCTCTCTCTCTACCTCTCCCTTCCTCTTTGAAGTCAATTAAAATAACAAAAACACAAAGAAACAACAACAAAACAGCCAGGGAATGAGCAGGAAAATATCTCTAATTAGGAGGAAACCAACCAACAGAAATCAACCCAGAATTGACTCAGATATTAGAATAGAGTGAGGACTTTAAACATAGTATTTAAAATGTTTGTATACATTTGAAAAGTTAAATAGGGACCTGTGCGTTATTAAAAAGATAGAAATCGACTTTCTAAAAATCAAAACTATTGCTGACATAAAAATAACTGGAGACAATTAAAAATAGAGTAGATATTGTGCAATAAAAGACTAGCAATCTTGAATACTCAACAATGCAATTGAAAATAAAATAGAAAATAGTATCAAAAGCAAAAACAGACAAAAAAAATAAATAATTGGTAAGTGTTGGAGAAATGTCAAGGATCTATTACATTTTGGATTGGAAACTGTAGGTAGTGGAGCAAAAACATTTGAACAATAATGTTCAAATGAGAATGGTTTAAAATCATCAGAGGTAGACTTTTTATTTGCAGTGCATCAAAGATAAGGATGAAAGCAGGTTTTTTTATTGTAAATAACAGAGTGATGATATTAGAGTAATATATTCAAAGTATTGAAAGAAAAATATTATCAATCTACAATTTTATATGTAATCTAACAATAAGTCAAAATAAAGACTTTTCTGACATACAACGGCTGAGAGATTTCTAACCAGTGATCAATACTACAAAAGATGTTGAAATACTTTAGGTAAAAGGAAAATTACCTCACAAGGAGATAGGAATCTTCACAAAGAAACAAAGATCTCAGGTGAAAACAATTACATGAGTACATATGTAACGTGTATGTTAATATTTAAATCTCTTTAAGAGATAATTGACTTACCTAATAATACAGATGTAATGTGGGGTTTATAATAGAATATTAAATGAATAATAATAATAGCATAAAGTTTAGGAGGGAATAAATGAAATTTTATATTAAACATTTCATTTGAAGATAAACTATAATAATCTAAAAACATTTACTATAAACTCTGAATCAACCAATAAAATAACAAACCACAGAATATTAAAATATTAGTTCTATATAATAAAACCCTAATATGCAAATAGACCGAACTGTGGAATGACCAGCTGAATGACCAGTCGCTATGACACAAACTGACCACCAGGGGGCAGATGCTTAGTGCAGGAGCTGCCCCTAGCCTGCAGGCCCTTACTGGCCTCAGCGGTTTTGGGGGATGGGGCCAGCGAGTGGGCCAGCCAAGGTGGGTGTGAGTGAGGGCCCTGATTGCCCTTCCTGTCTCCCCACAGATCAGCCCTGATCTCCAGCCAGGCCTAGGGACCCCACCCATGCATAGATTTCGTGCACCAGGCCTCTAGTGTAATATAAAGCATTATATAAGGGCAAATTTGTAGCACTAAAATGCTACATTAAGAGAAAAGAACTATCTTAAATCAATGACTTCAAGTTGCAATCTGTGAAACTGGAATATGAAAGGCAAATAAATTTCAGAGTAAGTAGAAGACAGGACCTAATAAAGATCAGATGGCAAATCAATGAAATAGAAAATGATAGAGCAAATGCATTTTTATAAAACTGGTTCTTTGTGAAAATTAAAGAAAAGGTTAAATGTTTAACCAGAATAATCAATGAGTAATAGAAGACACTATGCCAATATTGAAAGGATAATAAGGGAATGATATCCGTATGGATAAGTAAATGGATCAGTGGAACATACTAGACCAGTGGTTCTCAACCTTCCTAATGCCTCGACCCTTTAATACAGTTCCTCATGTTGTGGTGACCCCCAACCATAAAATTATTTTCGTTGCTACTTCATAACTGTAATTTTGCTACTGTTTTGAATCGTAATGTAAATATCTGATATGCAGGATGTATTTTCATTGTTACAAATTGAACATAATTAAAGCATAGTGATTAATCACAAACACAATATGTAATTATATATGTGTTTTCCGATGGTCTTAGGCAACCCCTGTGAAAGGGTCGTTCGACTCCCAAAGGGGTGGCGACCCACAGGTTGAGAACCACTGTACTAGACAGTCCAGAAATACATGTGGATTTAAATGGGCAATTGATTTTTCACAAAGGTGAAAGTGCAGTGAAATGGAAAAAGAAAGATAGTATTTTTAACAAACCTGGAAAAATTGGATGTCCATATGCAAACAAGAAAAAAAAGAACTGTGATCCATACTCATACTATATAAATTCTAGGAGCAAATGTTTATGACTTTAACTTAATGAACTTCAATAATGGATAATGGCGGAACATGCCTATCATAGTGAAAACATTATTTGGCGAGGATGTGGAGAAAAGGGAACCCTCTTGCATTATTGGTAGCAATGTAGGTTGATGCAGCCAATATGGAAAACAGTATGGAGTTTCCTCAAAATATTAAATACGGATCTGCCTTATGACCCACAATTCCACTTCTGGGGATTTATCTGAAGGAACCCAAAAAACTAACTGAAGAATATATTCACCCCTATGTGTGTTTCAGTATTTAAAATAGCCGAGATATGAAAGCAACTCAAGTGCCCATCGGTAGATGAGTGGATATTTTAATGACTTTTCTATTAATTCTATCATTTTTGTCATTGCTGAGTCCATTTTGATTGATTGTTTTTGATAGAAAAGTTTAATTATGAGTCATAATTTCTGGTTTCTTTTCATCATCAATAATTTTTTAAAAATCCTCAACCGAGGATATTTTTCCATTGATTTTTAGAGAGAGTGGAAGAGAGAGGGAAAGACAGAGAAAAACATCAATGTGAGAGTCACACATCAATTGGTTGCCTCTTACACGTGCCCTGACCAGAGCCTGGGCCAGGGAGAAGTACATGCAACTGAGGTACGTGCCCTTGACAGGAATGGAACCCGGGACCCTTCGTTCCACAGGCCTAAGCTCTATCCACCGAGTCAAACCGGCTAGTGCATAAGTAATTTTTTATTGGATTCACAGCTATGTCAATTTTGCCTCGTTGAATCCTGCATACTTTTGTACTCTTACAAATACTCTTGCACTTCCTCTGGGATGCATTTAGCCATGTGAAAACAGTTATAGGGGATCGCTTTGAAGTTTGTTATGTGAAACAAGTGAAAGTTTCCGTTCAGGCTAATAATATCCCCATTAATAATGCAGCTCCCTCTTGAGTAACCTACTTGAAGTTCTTTCAACTATGAAGCACTCAGTTCGAATGATAGTAATAGAAACTGGCCCTGGCCTCTGGGAGTTCCAGAAAGTTCTCTCTAATCTTTGTGTGGTGCTTTTTCTGGCCCGGAGTTGTGTATTTTCAGGAACTTTTGATTTTAATTTGTTTGAAATATTTATATGTATACAGTCTGTAACGATGCTGACATTGAATATGGGAGATTAAAACATAAAGGTTTTTAAAAGGCAGTGGTCCTATACTTGAGAATGTATCTTCAGTATAAAAATGTTATCGTAGAAAAAGTGTTAGGAATAACACCATTAACACACTCATGTGAATTCAAAATATTAAAGGATATATCTTCACCTTGGAGCTGTAGTACCATCTCACCACTTACTACACAAATATATTTTTAAAGGTTGCCTTAGTAAAGTCAGTCATACAACTCATGAATGTAGAAAACAAAGTTAAGCATTATAATATAGTGAGGATCAATACCTTATTACCATTTCTGGGAAAATGGCTCTGGTAGCAAAAAAGCTTTCCAGAAGTTAGTTCCAAGTACTTTTTAATGGGGTAATATTTTTCCCATTATTTTAAGCCCATAGATGATGAGATGTCAAAAGAAATCCTCAGCCCATGTTGTAACAATGAAAAGAAGAAAATTGTTATTAAAAATCAAGCACAGAATGATAGTTGTTCTAAAGTATTTCTTTAAAATATCTATTCACTCTTGCTAAAAACATTATGTGCGCACAGAACATGATTTCTTTCACCAACCGAGGAGAGCTACAATTCCTCCTAGGCAGACGGAATGAACGCTTATTTTATTCTCTTTTATTACACATTTTCAGCACAATGGATTAGCTAATAGCATCCTATCTACTGATGGCATTTAAGTGATCTCCCCCTTCCCCATCTTTTAGAGGATATAATAATGGATTTATGAATTTTTATTAATTCAAGATATTACAATAAGTTACAATCCTTTTTATTTTTGTTTCAGATTATCTTAAATTTAGCTAGTAATAATCTCATGGATACTTTGCAGATTTTCTTGGCCTTTGTGTTTTATTCCAAGTCACTAGCGGGCAAAACACACCTACTAATGACCTGGAATAAGTAATTTCTTCAAGAACCTTAGAGTCCTCTAGTGAAACCCAGATCTTTTATGTAAGATGTGACTATTATTACTGAAATGTCATTACTCCTTGACAATTTTAGTATAGATATACATAGATATAGATAAAATATGGGTGTGGCTGTTACTATGAGCATGATATGAATATACACATATGGTGAAATATACAAATAATTATATTAAGAATGTAAAGCTATAATAAACTAGAAGATTATGTTTACATTTGTTTAAATATTTATATACATACTAGAGGCCTGGTGCACGAAATTCATGCACGGGTGGGGGGCCTTCGCATGGCCGGCAATCAGGGCCTTTTGAGGCCTTCCTGCCGGATGGGGGAGGAGGGACCGCAGGAGGTTGGCCGGCTACTGGAGGTTGGCTGTGGGAGCGCACTGACCACCAGGGGGCAGCTCCTGCATTGAGCATCTGCCCCCTGGGTGCACAAATTTTTGTGCACCGGGCCTCTAGTGTGTGTGTGTGTGTATGTCTATATATGTCTAGACATACACATATATATAGATTATGATATATGTGTATATAAATGTTCATTCTCAAGCACTCGGTTTCATATAAATTTTTGGAACATTTGTTCTAAATCTATGAAATATACCATTGATATTTTAATAGAATCGCATTGCATCTATAGATTGCTTTGGGTAGTATGGGCATTTTAATGATGTTAATTCTTCCAATCCTAGAACATGGTATATGCTTCCACTTGTTTGTATCTCCCTGTTACTTTTTGCAATGTCCTATAGTTTTCCAAGTAACAAGTCTTTTATGTCCTTGATTTAATTTACTTCAAGGTATTGTTGTTGTAGTTGTTGATACAATTGTAAATGGGACTGTTTTCTTATTTTCTCTTTCTGATAGTTCATTAATGTTGTATAAAAATGCCACCAATTTCTGGATTAATTTTGTATCCTACTTTGCCGAATTCATTTAGTATATCTAGTAGCTTTTTTGATGGAGTCTTTAGGGTTTTCTATGTACAATATCATGCATAACCCATAGAAACAGACAACAGTGTGGTGATAGAGGGGTGGGGTGGGGGCAAGGGCTGGGTGGCAGAGAGTAAAATTTGGGGGGATGGGGACATCTGTAACAGTTACACAGTAAAAATAAAGTTTAAAAATTGTTTACAGGGAAGGAAGTTTGAGAATATCAACCGAACCGTAATGAAGAGGAATACAAACCATTCTAAGGCAGAGACTTAGCCACATGTTGCAAGAGTTCCTAACGATTAAGAAAAAGTTTAGGAAATAATATAATCCTACTAGAGAATTTTCATTGTTTATGTGTGAAGCTAAGATGTTTCATTATTTTACATATGCATGATTAGATTATCTCATATGATTCTCATTCCTTAATGAATGTAAAACTAATTTATTTTATTTTTCTTTAAGAAATTTTTTGAGCTGAATAAACAAGAGTTCCTAACGATTAAGAAAAAGTTTAGGAAATAATATAATCCTACTAGAGAATTTTCATTGTTTATGTGTGAAGCTAAGATGTTTCATTATTTTACATATGCATGATTAGATTATCTCATATGATTCTCATTCCTTAATGAATGTAAAACTAATTTATTTTATTTTTCTTTAAGAAATTTTTTGAGCTGAATAAACAACTGAACAAGATGGAATAAGGGAGTTCACAGGACAGCTGCTGAGTCTGGGGAAGAGTAGGTAAGTAGCTCTTTTTCAAAATGCTACTTTAATAAGCTTGTTGTTGTTGTTAGTGTCTGCTACATATCACACATTCACAGACTTGGAAATGTTTTCCTTTTCCAAAAGTTCTTTAATAAGTAGATATTAGAATGTTGAAATATTTCCCACGGCAGCAATGCCATTAAGAGTATTCATGTTCTCAGAGTATCTCCCAAATCGTTACTTAATCTAAAATGCAGTAATAAAACATAATAGAAAACAACTCTCATGCAATATTACTAATTAGACAAAACAGAAAACAATAAAATGTAATAAGAACTCATTTTAAGTTTATCTTAATGCTGATATGAATGATTGGTAGACCCAAACGAGAAGAGAATAAGACGATGGGAGAAAGCAGTTTTATGTTTACTTCAGGAGACTTTCGGCATTGTTAGGGGCTTTAATACATTCTTCTTATTGCTTTTGTTATTATTATTTCTTTTTCTTCATTCAAGTTTTAAAAATCTGAAAACAATCCCTGACTGTTTCATGTGTATTGTTATAGATTCTATGCACAAGACATTATGGGGTTTGAACAGAATTATTGACTGATCTGATATGACTGAGGTTATTAAGTGACTTATAGTATTGTGTTTAAAATAGAAATAATATTCAGTAACTAATCAGAGAAGCTACTTGAGTGAATATTTTTATATTGTGTAATAAATGGAGAAATAGTATCTCTATGCTAGTAGTTTTGTCATCATCTGCTCTAAATAGCAAGTGAATTGTGGGAAAGGAAAGCAATACAACTAGTATTTAAAACTTAAAGTTGAAAAATAATGAACTAAGATGATAGAGGGAAGTACATTGTCTCTTTATCTCTGGATGTGGGAATAATATATTCAGTGAACAGACACTATGTATCAACAGAACATTTGCAGATTAGACTTTTCCTGATTTTTTTAACTGCTAACATTTCAAGGAGTGCTCTGTTGTTGTTTAAAGCCAGTGCACCTTTCTATGAGTCATATCACTCTCTCCTTATTGTTTCATTTCTTCTATTTTGTTTTTAATTTGCTGTTCTTTTTTTTTAGTTACTTAAGTTAGAAACGGAGGTATTTTATTTGAGACCTACTTTGCATGTGGATATTGATAAGTGTAGGGTTAATTCTATCTCCTTGTTATTGTGTGTATATATTTTATTTGTTCATATTCATTTTCTCCCATTCCTCCATCTTTTCTAAAGATAATTAAGTGCTTTGGATGGTAAAATTGTATCTCCTTTGATGGTATGTTAATTATTCTCAAAGAAAAATTGACTGGATATAGTGAAACAGGCATTGAAAATTTTATTCAAGATTTTTGCAAGGAGGGGAGAGAAGTTGAGCTCAAGTTCTCAGAAACATAGTGTGAGGATTTCTAAGTGCTGGGATGAGCTAGGAAAAATACTGGAGGACTTTCTGGGGAAGTGGATCAATGAGACTGGGTCATCAGTGTTTGCTAAGTAGTGCTCACAGAAGTTAGGCTCCTACCCATCCACAGAAACCGGGAATTAGAGTTTCTCTCTTTGTTGATGATTATATTTCAAGATAGCTCCCATGCAATTGAGAAAGATATTCCTGGGCAGTAAACTGGCAAGGCATTGGGAGAATATTTATATCTCAAAAGGCAAAAAGGAATTTACAATTGTGAGCTTTCTAGGGTAAATACTCTAAGAAAAGGGAGGTCAGTGACCTATAGTGAGAAAGAAGCCTGACTAAAATTTGGTCAAGCTGAGTAGAACCTTAAAAGCATCTTTGTCAGTATAATTATTCACTTTGTCATTTCAGTGGTTGCTTCAGTATACATCTATAACTTAAAGTCTACCTTTAAGTGATATCATACCATTTCAAGTACAATACAAGAAACTCATAATTACATATTTCCATTTCCCCATTTTTCTCCTTTTGCTTCTGGTGTCATCTATTTTACTTGTTATTTATGTTGTAAATCCCATTTTGCATTGTGATATTTTCTGTTTAAGCCATTGCATTTTAATAAGATTTACTAACTTAAAACATTGAATCTTTACATATACAGTTAACTTTTTCATTGCCCTATATCCTTTGTGCAAATCTATATTTTAACCTTGTGTCATTTTCTTTAGCCTAAAAGACTTTCTATAATATCCATAATGTAGGTCTACTGATTTCTTTTAGCTTTATAAACAGTTTATAAATGGCTTCTCTTGCTTTGCTTTTTACTTCAGTAATGTTTTCTTTTCCTGCAAGGTCCAATCAACTGTTAATCTTCTACAGTGTAGTTTTCATCATATCCATTGTAATTCTTATTTCAAGTAGTTCAATTTGTGTGTTTTCCAATATCTCTAGTGCTCTACGTAAGTTTTCTGAACTTATGAAATGCAAATAAAATAACTGTGTTAATACCCTGGTCTTCTAATTTCAGTATCTCTGTCACTTTGGGATCTGCTTTCATTATTTTTTTCATTACAAATTGCAAATTTCTGCTTCCTTGTATGCCAGGTATTTTTGTTCAGTCCCTGGCCAGATAGCTCAGTTGGTTAGAGTATCGTCCTTATACTCTAAGGTTGTGGGTTCGATCCCCACTTAGTGCACATACAAGAATCAACCAATGAATGCATAAATAAGTGGAACAACAAATTGATATTTCTCTTTCTCTCCCTTCCTCTCTCTCTAAAAATCAATTTAAAAAATAATACCTGTTGATTGTATTTTTTTTCATTATTTTTGAGCTTTGCCTTTTGTAGTTATTTGGAAGTAGTTTGGTCTTTCACATATTGCTTTTGAGATTTATTAGGTTAGACCATAGCTTAATCTCTGGATAATGATCCTCGCAACGTTTACTAGACTCTTCTGCATCATCGGATGATGCTCAATTCATGAATCATGAGGTTTCTTCTCTACCCAAGAAAAGCAGGCCTTCTATGAGCACTGGATACTGTGCCCTCTACTTGTCTTCTCTGCTCATGGGCTTTTTGCCCTTTTTACTCTAGATGTCTTGGTTTTCCTCTTCCCTCAGCTCAATCTCCTGAACTTTTCATGTCTACCCAGCTCCATCTGCCATTCCCCTCCCTGAACAATGGCCAGAAACTCTCTCAAGGAAGTAAGATGATAGACTTTTAGGGCTTTTCTCGTTTGTTTTCCATTTCTTGGAGATGTTTCCTATCATTTACTGATGTCCATTCTGACGCCTGATGTCTTAAAAACCATTTTTACTATTTTTGGATTATTTCAGTGGGAAGTTAAATTTATCTTGGCTACTGATAGAGTCTCAGATATGTTTTTATTATTTAAAAAATGCAGTTAAATCCATGTTTACTTTTCAACATGCAGTTTGAATGAGGAAGACATATAACCACCAGGAGAGACATCTATCTCTGTTATTAACATGATGATTCCAACTAATATTTTAAAAAAAAAGCTGTTTAATTATTAAAAATACTAAAAGTTTGAACTTTGCCTATAATTGATTTCTCTTAGAAAGCATCCTGTCATTTACTTAAATCCCCTAGTATTGTTTTTTTTTCTTTTTTACAATTTCTACCAGTAAAGAAACCTATGGTATCAGAAAGAAATCCTAGCATGTTCGATAAATCTATTTTATTTTGAATGGTTGACAGTTTTAAAGGTATGTAAAACACTGCATTTATATAAGATTCTGTTTGAAAGTAGTGATTTCATTGGCAACAGATTCTGCATCTGTCTGCGCACACAATCCATCATTCCCTCTGGTTCCTAAGCACTGGTACTGCTAGTGGATTTTTTTGTACTCGGACTAAATTCCCCAGCTCTCTGGCTTTATAGAATTGTATTGATACATGTTAGGTTTAAATTATGTTGGCATATGTATTTTGACTCTAAATCTCAATATTTCCAACAACACGCAGAGGCAGCCTTACCATGTAGAAGGTAAAGGACAGTGCCCTCTAGGTTAAGATTTGAACTATCAGGTAAGAGGATTTGGTATGAAGATTGGCTTGAATATCTCAAAAGTTGCTTTAAGAAATGTCAGTTAGAACCAATGAAAACAAAAACTTATGGTGGGATTAATTATTATCATAAAAATGTTTCATAAATTATGCATGAATTGAAACACAGTTTTAGTTAAGCAGACATTAAGTGCAACTCACTATAGCAGGTGCATTTTCATATAAATGGAGAAACATTACCACTATTCCTATTTGAAAGTCCTTGCCACCATCTCCTCAAAACCACTGTTGCCTTCATGGAAACAAAGGGATATGCCTCTGTGTATATAAAGCCCTACTTCCTTCCACATGTGGGGGATGGAATCCCATTCTGAAAGATGGTGTTATTTCTCCCTCCCTCTACATCTTTTCCACAAGTTCAATCTCCGAGGAAAATACTGCTTAAAATACATTTTCCGATTCCTCTGGAGGCTTTCCTTTGTTCTTTTGTTGGGAAATTCTAATAAGTATATATAACTTAAAGTCACATAGCTTATAGTGGAATTGCCAAGATTAGAAAAAAATGCTCAAATTATTGTAATTTGATTTTGATTTGACAGATGTTATGTGCATGGACTGTGTAAATATTCTATTCAAGAAAAAATATATTGTAAATATTCCTGAATTTTCTTTAGCCATCATGTATATCACTCTGTGTAAAAATAAAATTATGTTTCATAAAATAATTATGTGATCATTATATTTACATACTAAGAATAGCTACTAAGTCAAAATGATATGAAAACTCTAAAGTCAATGAGTAAGTTTTTCCAGCAGTTAAAATGATTCTGGCTTGCTTTATTTATTTTGATAGGTTGATCGACATATTTAAATAAGATTATTATTGTGATAACAAAAATTGAAAAACATGTTTGGAAATAGACGTAATTTGTAAGTTTAGGAACAAAATAATTTTATGGAGTTTCTTAACTATGTCTCACCACTCACTCAGATGTCCCTTTAATGCTACATTTATGTGCTCTGAGCATAGGGTGCCAGCAAGATACTCTCATTAGGAACTTATAAGAAATTATATAAATATTATTGCCATTAACATTTAATTTATTCAAGTGGAATAACATTGCTATTCTATGAAGTAATAATTTAATTATATAAGTAGTATAATACGTATCATATATAGTAAATAATACATCAGAATCTCAGCTGCCTCCTATGGGCTCTGGGCCAGCCCCTTTTCCCATCTCCGCCCTTCCGACCAGTGTCAGTGTGGCTTCTTCTGTAAATCTTTGGTTATTAGACTCCTGTTCAACTAGTCTTCAGTTTGCTATTCAGGTTGATGGTTCTATATTTTAGTTGTAGTTCCAGTTTGCCTCTGGGAGGAGGTGAGTGTACTTTCCACTGACTCCACCACCACCTTGGTTCTCCTAAACTCTTCCCCTTGCTCTACACCATCTTTCTCAGCCTCAGTGGAACAGACAGCGGTGATGTAAGGAAAGCGTGCATGGTGGTTTCTGATGAAAGGATGAATGCTCAGAAGCAGCGAGGAGCACCTTTCCCCCCAATCTTTAACGGCGGTGGGAGAACAGTCTGCATGCTGCCCTGCTGCCCACTCCCCCTGCCCTGCACCAAGTCTCAATGCTACCAATCAGCAGGGTCAAGAGGGAAGTATAAGCTGTGTACACATAAGATATTTTTACAAAATAGAAGTTGACCATCAATGCATCTGAGCTTGTAGAGGATTATCTCAACAGTTTTGAAACAAAGTACGCAAAGAGCGTAATGTGAATTCACATGTTAAGTGCTTACGATTCTAGTGGAGCATTGGGAGTTGTTTGGAATTCTTGAATGCATGTCTACCCATTGAACATTTACATAAAAGAGGTTTATTTTTGAAGGCATATGATTTTGAATTTGCAGACTGTGCATGTGGGTATTTATAATGAGTCAAATTGGTGTGCTGTTACCTGTAAGAATAGGTTTGTCACCTTCAGCACTTTAATGTAACTCACGTACAAACTACTTAATTGAAAAAGAAAATAGTAACAGTGTGTTGCTTTTTTTTATAAGCTTCATATGGAATAAAATGTCAGAGAGTGATGAAAAGATTTAGCAATTCCATTTCTAATGACTTTAATGATAGATGCAAGGCTAAAACCCCATGCAGCATCAAGAAAGTTTATCCTGTGTGTGCATTTAATCATACGTGCTAACTTTACAGACAAAACCAGATAGTTCTAGCTGTCAGCATAGGGTATCAAGTATAAATATGAATGCATATGGCACACACTGTGTGTTAATTTTCCTAATCGCATTCAAGTATTGTCTGCTTTCCAGTTTCCTACTTGACTTTCTTAATAATATGAATAATGATTGTTAGACCAAGATACTCAGTAGAAGACAAAATGAAATTGTAATCTTATTATCATTTCAAAAAAAGAATCATTGATTATTCTATATATAATTTAAGAATTAATAGAATTACTAAAACATCATGGGCACATTTGTCTTTGACCAGAGTTACCAATGAACCAGTACCTGCAAAACTTAATGGGAAATACTGTAGTGGGTATAGTAAGAGTACCAGGACAAAGATTAAGACAGTTGGATCTCCAAAATATCCTTCTTCAAAATGAAAAATGCAAGTTTACTTTATAATATCAAATGGAAATGAAATTGCCCTGAAATATACTTTCTGTATTTCTAGAGACCACTTTTAATGATAACTTTTATGCTAACTCATTATATTACAATGGATTTATTCTTATGTTAAGCCTGTAGTTCAGGCCCAAACAATATTAGTTTAGTGTTATTTTAGAGATCAATTCCCTGAAGTTGAAGTTACTCAGTGTACTTTGACAGTAATGTTTTCAGAAATAGCATAACATGCACCTACCTATGGAAATGCACGAATCAATGAAACAGCTGTAGCAATGGCCTTAATTCTTGACCCTTTTCTAAATCCGTCATTTGTCATGTAACTTTGCCTTCCCACTCATTTTGTGTTCCTCTGCCTTCACTGAGAACATTTCAGTGACTCCCTGTTAAATAATGAAATAAATAGGAAATACAAATCTACCCAGTCATTTCACATGAGGCCAATCTACAGCTTATCAACAGACATCTGACCAAACCTAGGTAAGTCCAGACCAAATTTTTAGTCCAACTGTAGATTTGAGGCACTAAGCTTTGGGATGATTTACTGACCATAATTATAGCAGTAGGTCATTGATTCAATCATTTTTTAGTTTAATTTTGAACTTGTGTTTAAAACATATCGCTGAATGGAACTGTACCTAATTTAAAAACTTTAAATTTCATTTTTTTAATTTTTTCACATTCCTCCAACTAAAATTATTCATTAACCTTCATGAATATGTGGTGTCATCACCAGATACATGTTTAATCACAGGATACTTGGTCCATTTAACTAGAATCTCACTTCAGCGCACTGGCATGAAAAATAGTATTTTGCCCCACCTACATCTTCTTACCCAATCAATTGAAAGTCTAGATTTTTTTTCTAAATAAACTTCCATAACCAGATCAGGTTCAATTCTTCTAATTTAATCATTGCTTAGTAGATAATTTACCATCCCAGTTAACTTAGATGTTTTGGAACTACAGAAATTGCCACTGAGATCTGTGAAAACTAATAAATCTTTCTGAAGTAACAATTTTTTAGAGACATTTTTGGTCTTACTGTGCTTAAAGAGCACTGGTGTTCCAAAAATGCATGGCCAATTTACCTTCAAAAACAAGGGTCTGCAAACTGTGGTCCACAGGCAAAGTCCTGTCTGCCCCACCTCTTTTGTTTTTCCCCTTTTAATCATGTTTTGTTGGAATACAGCTATGCTGATTAATTCACATGTTGTCTATGGATTTGTGAATGACCCATAAATGCCCCCCAAAAATACTGTTTGATACTTTCTTGAAAAAGTTTGCTGTCTCCTGTAGTTTATCTTTTGTTTGAGTTTGAGAATTAATCAAGTTATATATTATCCTACCTTTCATTGATTTTGCTAAGTCTATTCATAATTTTCATTCATTTTGGTAAAAAAAATTATACATTTAAATATATTTTGCAACTAAAGAACAAAATAAAATCAACGAATGACAGGCAATGGTATTGTCAGCCCTGCAAAAAGTAGACCAATTCCAAATGATTCATTTGATTTTTCAAAGTTCTATCTTGTCCCTATCTGTCACTCCACTACAATTAGTTCATCATCATTCTTTTACCCCAACATTCTTTAAAATTATGCCCCACAGAGAAAAGTTTTCTGTTAATCTTCCATTATGACTATCCCTTCACTTTTCATTTTAAAATGTGTTTCCTTCTCTTTTTTTTGTAAAATAAAAAATAAATATTCATAAGCATTATTTTTCTTGCTAATCATAGTAACCTAAAATTTTTAAATCTTCAAATGCCAATTGCATGTTGATCTTTAATATAATTATATACTCAATTATGTTTATTGCTGATGACATATTTCAAGAAAAAAAAACCTGACTCTACAATTAAGATGTAAGTACACAAGCCAATTGTAATCTTTTAATGTATTTTACATTTTTCAAGAAATTAGTAAATTGCTGGTTTCTGAGTGCTTAATAAACCTTTTTGAATAAATAAATGGTCCACAAGTTCAAATAAAAGAGTTCAAGATGCTCAATGAATTTGGATTCAAATTAAGCACTGATATTAAAAGGGTGGACAACAAGGGTACCTGGCCAAATATGACAGTTTGAAAATGAAAATGATGTAAGTAGAACGTATTCATAAAACTAGCTATATAATAGTATAAAATAGATCTTATAAAAAGGACTTGATGGATTTTAATGAACATATGTAACCTTTCAAAATGAAAGAATCTGATTTGTACAGTAATCTTATGTCTGTCTCCATAAATATGCAAGTACAAATATAGGATGAATCTCTCAACATTATCACAACTCGCTGTGCTTTATTTTTTCAATTATTTATTTGAGAATATATAAACATGGTCAATAAATTGCATTTCTAAGTTAAAGGAGTTTTTTTAAAGTCACTGAAAAAAATATGAAAAATATTAGTGATGTAATTTTGAATACAAATTAATATTTAATTTGTTACTAAAATGTAATCACCATCCCCTAAGCGTTTTGTAAGAAACTGTCAGTGTTCTGCCATTCGGATATTAATATTTTTAGTTACCCTTGAGTAACAGGAACAACTTAGTGACACAATTTCATTATGTCACACCGAAATGACCTGAGAGCCAAAAGAATTTATGTGGAGATTAAATTTAAAACACTTAAACCACTTTGGAGGTTTTGAAGTTGAAAAATGTTGAATATTTATTGCTAGTTAAGTCACCAGGATTAATAAAACACACCTTTGAAAAATTCTGAATATTTTCTTCTATACTATCAGAACCTTTTGAGTACAAAAACCTGATAATTAACTATCAAGAGGGAAGAACTGTGGTTTTCAATAGTGAGGTACAATTACTCTGAGAACAATCTCTCTTAGGACACCTATTTCCTTAATAAAACATTGGCAGGGTGCTTTCTAAAGGCAGATTGAATTTCCTATGTTCCAGTTAGATATCAAATAAAAATTGCTAAAACACTAAAATTACTTTATTTGCTTTCACAGTTTGATAAAATGTTCTAAATGAAATTTCTCACATCATACCCTTATTTACATATCTTCTAAAATCAGAATAACTTTGACTTATTACTAGAAAGGAAGTGTTGTAAGGTATCAGTCAGAAATAGAAAAGCATTTGGAAGAGGTATGGCTTTCTTACTTTCTAGTACAAGAAATATTTAAGAAAAAAAAATTCAAGAAAAAAGGATAAATGTAAAATACTAGACCTAAAGAAGCATTCATTTTTATGCATTTGTTAGCATTTATGGCACATGTCCAAAATTAATTTTTATATTCTCATCACTGAAGACAGTGCCTAGCAAATAGCAGTTAGTGAAACAGTCTGTGTTGAATGAATGACTGATTTAATTCAGCAAGCCTTTGTGTGCTCTCTCACAATGAAAAAAAAAAAAGTCTGAAGGCAGGAAGGGAACTGTCACTGGTAAGTCTGCCTCTCCTGGTGGGGCTTAGGCTTCCACTGGACATTTTCAGCATCAGGAGAAGTCTGGAAGATTTATCTTGTCGGGTGTAGGGAATGCAGGCAGGCAGAGATAAACTTGGGATAGAGTTTTAGCTCAGCAGGGCACCAGGCTGAGCAGTCAGTATTTGAAAACACTTGAGCTAAGAGTCAGTCACATGAGGAGAAAGGAAGGAACAGATAAAGATGGGAACTAAAAATGAAGACGTAACACTTGTTCATCCCTGACAGTCAGCTTCCTGGCTTGCAGGGGAGTGTATCAGTTTAATTTTGGAAAATGTTGAACCTTATGTTTTTTAAGAGAGGGAAATGGATTTCTCCTTTCCCAGTTCCAACCTACAAAGCTACATGTAGTTTGTCTTCTTTTGGGAGTTAGGGCTTCTGTGAATAAGAAAAATGGATCAATTGTTGGTAACATTCATTAACTGCTTTAAAGGTCTTATGAAATAAAAAAATATATCCAAACATCAAAAGTATCATTTAATCTGTGTCTTCAACTTAAAAATACATTTTAATACGGTTACATTATCTGTAGTCTAGGTTGATTTGCAGAGTGCCCGCCACTCCCCAGAGGAAAGACCTGCATTTTACTGAAATTGGAGGGATACTTATATAGGTCTCATTTACTAATGATTTCATTTCATCAAAAGGCCAAAAAGGAAAAAAAAAATATACATGTTGGGGGGAAAAACCACACAATTGGATCAAACAGTGACTAAGACCTACAATCATGATTGACTTATTTTTTTAATCTTTGCTATGCTGTGTTTCTGATAAAAGACCTTTATTTTAAGGCATTCCTGATTTAGAGATCTGTGAAGTGATGTAAAAGACAGTCTTTAGAGTTAACACTCTACCACTGCATTTCACACAAGATGGAATTTAAACAAAGACAACCACACAAGTTAAAACAGAAAGGCACTATGTGTATTTTATATTGACTTGTTTTGCTTGTTTACTATAATGCTGTTATGGGTTGAATTGTGTCCTACAAAAAAAAGAAAGAAAGAAAGAAAAGAAGGAGAGGATATGTTAAAGTTCTAACCCCCAGCACCTGTAAATTATTTTATTTGGACAGGGGGTCTTTGCAGATAGAATCAAGTTGAAGTCATTAGGGTGGCTCTAATCCTATAAACTGCTGTTCTTCTAAGAGGGAAACTTGAACACAGAGACACGCAGGAGATGGCATTGACCCTGGATGTGCCTGGAAGTCCTGGAGTGTCCATTACCAAGGCTTCCACTAGAAGCTAAAAAGTGGCAAGGAGGGACTCTCTCCTTCGGGTTCCAGAGAGAGCATGGTCCTGCTCACACACCGTTTCAGACTCCTAGCTTTCAGAACTGTGAGGCAAAAACTTTTCTGTTGTTTAAAGCATTCAGTTAGTGATATTTTAGTATAGTAGTAATCCAGACTTTGCTACTACAGAGTAGGATGGTGCTGTACACAAGACTATAAAAGTGTGTAAGTGGATTGAAATTGGATAATGGATAGTGACTGGAAGAATTTTGAGGCCCTTAATTGAAAAAAGTCTAGATTGTCCTGAAGAAACTGTTGGTAGAAATGTGGACATTATAGGCAATTATGGTGAGGGCTCAGAAAGAACAGGGGGAAGCAGTAGAGTAAGCTTCTATTGTCCTAGAGCAGTGGTTCTCAACCTTCTGGCCCTTTAAATACAGTTCCTCATGTTGTGACCCAACCATAAAATTATTTTCATTGCTACTTCATAACTGTAATGTTGCTACTGTTATGAATCATAATGTAAATATCTGATATGCAGGATGGTCTTAGGCGACCCCTGTGAAAGGGTCGTTGACCGCCAAAGGGGTCGAAACCCACAGGTTGAGAACCACTGTCCTAGAGAATACATAATTGTCACACAGGATTGCGATGAATATGAACATTAAAAACTCTCTGGTGAGGTCTCAGAAGGAATTGAGGAACCTATGATTGGACCCTGGAGGAACTGGCGATCCTTGCTGTAAAGTAGCAGAGAACTTGGCTGAATTGGCTTCTTCTGTTAATAATGTTCCTAATGCCGCAACCCTTTAATACAGTTCCTCATGTTGTGGTGACCTCCAACCATAAAATTATTTTCGTTGCTACTTCATAACTGTAATTTTGCTACTGTTGTGAATCGTAATGTAAATATCTGATATGCAGGATGTATTTTCAGGGGTCGCGACCCACAGGTTGAGAACCGCTGTAAGCTGCAAGGTAGACCTTGTAAGCAACATACTTGGAAGTAAGCTGAGGAAATTTCCAATCAAAGTGTGGAAGGTACAGCCTTGTTTCTCTGGACCAACTTCTGCTAAAGAGATTTGGTGTGTGATTCAACCTTCTCTGCAGAAGCCAAGGATGGTCATTCAGGAAAGAATGGTGAAGTACTCTCCTCTGATGGCTGGGACCCCATGAATTGCACAGGAGTCTGACACCTTTTGAGAATGTTATAACTGAAGAAAAACCGCCAGCTGGAATGAGGCAGGGCCAGTGAAGGAAACACTTTCCCAAAGTAGAGTGAGGGACATAGAGGCTGGGGGCACACCTGGTGGGCCTAGAGTGCAGGGATGCCACCCCGGCCCCAGGCAAGCCCAGAGGACCCAGCATCACTGCAGAGGATTATTCTCAGGTCTGGACATTTAATGGGATTTTGCCTACTGGGTTGCAAACTTGCTTTAGACCTCTGATTCCTTTAATTTTTCCATTTTCTCCCCCTTCAAATGGGAATTTCTAACCTATGTTTGTCCTACCACTGTGCCCTGGAAACATAACTGTTTTCTAGGTTTCACAGGTACACGGATGTAGAGAAATGTTGCCTCAGGATTAAGCATACCTAAGGGAGTCTCCACCATACATGGCTTATGTGACTTATTATGTGAGATTTGTGATCTTTTGCTTTGGAGTTAATTATACTTCGATAAGATTTTGAACTTAGTTGGTGTTGGAATGGGTTAAGACTTTGTGGCTACCAGGATGGAATGTATTTTTCATGTGGGAAGTACCTATTTTTCCGTGTACAAGACGCTTTTTTTTTTCTAAAATCGAGGGGCGTCTTATACACGGAAGTCAGCTGAGGAGGGAGCCCCACAGGTACGTAGCTGCCCATACTTTGTAAACAGGCTTCCTCCAATCATGAGCCTTATTGTTACTGATGTCAGCTGATGCTGTAATTGGAGGTGGAGGTGGAGGTGGAGAGTGTGCAGATGCAACAGGGACCTGACCATTCTGAGCCCATAAAGATGTCAAAAATAAAAAAGATAAATACCGGTAAGCGATTGTCTTCCTCTGTGAAATTCAAACTGAATGTAATCAGCTCTGCAAAAGAGCATGGAAATAGAGCTGCAGAGAGACAATTTGAACCTCCTCCCACTGATCAGACAGTGGAGAAAACAGGAAGAACAACTCCTTAAGAAGCCAAAAAAGA
>NW_005353629.1:1974482-1982992 GCF_000412655.1 Myotis brandtii
GCATTAGGAAGGTTGAGAACCACTGCCTTAGAGGAAAACCAGCAAAATGGGCAAACTTGGAGCAGAGGCTTCAGACTTGGATTATGGAGCAGCACCAGGGTGGCTTATGTGTCTCAACCAAGTTTACTCAATGTCAGGCAAGAATGTTTGCAAGCGGAATGAGCATTGTTGATTTTACAGAAAAGGCAAAACGATGCTTCAGTTTCACGAGGAGAGAAGGGTTGGCCATGAGAACACAAACAAGTTAGCTCAGAAAATGCCACCAGTTTATGAGGAGGATCTCACATATACAGACAGTGACTCAGAAGTCAGCAGTGATACAATAGAAGGTAAAGAAACTGATATGTCTGGAACTAACACTGATAAAGAAGAGAGCAGTGATGCAACAGAGGCTGGATAAAGTGATATGCTGCATAATATCATAGCCCTGGTATGTAAACATTACCTGCAGTAATTACTAAATAAAAATGTATTCTGTTTTATGTTTACAATATTGATTTCTTAATTTTGGGTTGGAAAAGTGGGAGGTGTCTTATACATGGGGGGGGTGTCTTATACGTGGAAGAATATGGTGCATGAATTAATATTCCCCATTTGTTTTCACTTTATTTTTATTTAATTTTCTATATGTACCTATTTAATAGTAGACGATCCTATTTCTTCCAATGTATAAAATCCCCTCCTTAAATGTGTTCAGCGACATAATATATCTGATTTGTTTATTCTGGAGATATTTCTATTACAGGCCTTTGCTCCAGTGTTCCAATCTGTGCTATTTGCTATCTGGATCTTCTGAAGAGGTGTCATTTTGGTATTTCCCCTTATCCTCACGTGGACTTCCTTATAATCAGATTCCTGGTTTTAGGGGTTCCATTTCTTCCTCTCATTTTTGTAGGGCATATCTTTGGGTAGCTTCAGAGAAAGGGTGGATGGCAGGTAAAACACTCTAACTTTGTTCAGAGAAGACAAGCTTCTATTGATTTTAACATGAAGGTGGTTTATGGGGCTCAGACCTTCCACAACTGTAGGAAATGGGGGAGCACCTTTTGCAAGGGGTGTTCCTGCATCTAGTGGTGAGCCTGAAGAAACTCTAAGCTAGCTGGGTTGGCGGTGGGGAAGGAACACTGGATGTGCAGAATGACAAAGATCAACTGGAAACCAGGGGGGCGATAGAACATGCAGGGATATACTGGAGTTGTCTTCAGACACCTCCTATCTTAATGCCATGGGTGACTGGCAGAGGAATTGTTGTCCAACCCCATAGGAATAGACATGCATTTGGCCATTAAAATCTAAAGTCTTAGGGCTAATGCTAACCTGAAGCCATGCAGAAAAGGAAATTCTGAAAATATCTTGTCAGATTTTGAATATATGTGAAGGCAGCGTATGTTCCCACCTACAATATGAACTTGAACCTGCAGGATGCTCTTACCATGCGCCATAGCGTTATCAGCTGATGCCAGTTAACTGGAACATGGGCTCACCTCTTTACCTGGGAGTCCTGGGGAGGCTTTAGTGGCAACTTGTGAAGGATTTTTCTCCTTTTAAAGGTCGCTGCTTTCCCATCGGGGCCAATTTGATCTGATTTTCCTTCATAGGCGCCAATTTAAATTACTATTACATTTTTTTATCAGTTGAGTCTTTTTGTGAGGGTTCTTGGGCTTGAAAAAAAAGAATAGTTATTAATTCTCTTGATTTGATTTTCCTTCATAGGCGCCAATTTAAATTATTATTACATTTTTTATCAGTTGAGTCTTTTTGTGAGAGTTCTTGGGCTTGAAAAAAAAGAATAGTTATTAATTCTGAGTAAATGTTTTGTGGAGTCTGAGTTTGAAGTTAATAGAGGAAGGAATACTTGAGATTTTAGAACTATAACAAACCGGTGCTTATCAGAACCCATTGCTCTATCTACAGTTTCAGTTTAATGAGCATACTCACATTTCAGCATCCATTACCCAGCGAAAAGAGTTTTTAATAATTAAGGATAATTGGCAATAGAAATAAGATGAGCAGATGAAAATGACTCTGCATTAGACTTTGGCGGCCTGCTCTTCCCACATGTGCTGCAGAGAGAAGCCGGAGGAGGGTTTGCAGTAGCGATCCAGACTGGTCGGCTGTGTCCTTACTACTTTGCACCTTTTTTCCCACCCTCTGTACCGCAGCTTCCACCTTAAAATTATTGTATCAGGTTTCCTCATACTGCCCACAGAAGACTCCCCTGGGATTAGGTACCAGTCAAGCTATGACTGTCTTCAATAATTGCGCCGTATCCTTTTGTGTCAATTAGCTTTAATTTGTAATGTCATTTGAACAGCCAAATCACTTTGAACGACCTACCTAATACAGAACACCATTGTTTCATATATTTTCCAACACAATATAATTAAGCCTATCATCATGCCGTTAGGGAGATTTTTGTTGTTTAAAAACAATCTTCAAAATCGCATATTTAGGGCTTTATTTTATATTGGTGCTTATAGGAAAGAGGAGTATCTTGAAGGTCATTAAAAAACATGTTAAAATTATACCGCCGTCTACTCAGCTTGATTTAAAACCAGATTAGATACTTGTCTACATTAGATTTATTTCTAAATGTCCTATATCATTTCCATTAAAAATGTTAGAGCATTAAAATTAAAATAGCATCTTTAATATCCTGTCCCACATGCTTATGAAAATGCCTGTAAATATGTGGTAAGTGCCTTAGAGATACACAACTTGCACAGAGACCCCAGCTGCCCCGTGTACACTGAACTGTGCCCATCACTGTGGGGAAACGTCGGTGCTGTATTTTTAGGGCAGGCCTAGTACTAACCTCCCTCCTCTCCAGTTTAAACACAAGAAACCAGAGACTGTAACACTGCAGAAATGATAGTGAAGGAAGAAGAGAGAATGGCAGGTGACACATCTCATTCTGTGATGTGCAGACGTCTTTAATGAAGTGTGTGGATGGTTGAAGGTTATCAGAAAAGCAGGAGAAAAAGGAAAAGATCACTGTATGGTTGAGCTTTTAGTTTTATGTACGTTCTAGTCGTGGAATGTGTGGGGGACAGGTGGAGGGCCTGGGAGTCTATTGCATGTCATTACGGCAGTTCTGTAGTAACCCATTGTACACTGGAAGTGTCTGTAGATGCAAGCAGTGGACCTTCCCCACACGCACGCGCGTCAATAAAAAAAAATGTTTAGGTGGCAGCCTGAACAACTTTAAAATAATTTTTTCGGGAGCATTTTCAACTGAAAATATTCAAGAACACCCAAATTGTGAGTAATATGTTTATTTTTATAATATTCATTGCAAATTGATTTTTTAAATTAAATTCAAAGTACTTTGGCATGTGGGGATGGTTCCCATTTTGGACGCGTGGTAGTTAACTGGTTAAGGGAGGTAATGGGAATTACCTTGGACCTATACATATCAAGCCATCCATTATATTTAGAGCTGAGGGGAACTTAGATGAACAGAGGACAGGCTCAAACAAAACAGCAAAACACAACATCTCCTCTTCCAGGCTATGCATTTTTAACAAATATCCACTGAACTCTTGTTATGTATCAGTCACTGACGATACCATGAACAAAATTTCATATTTCCATGAAGCTTACATTTTAGTGGAGAGAGAGACTTGAACACGGAATGTGATTTGCTATGATGAAAGAATAAAACGGGAAAAGGTAGAGTGAGTGTAGGGGAGGGATACTATTTAAATAGAGTAGCCATGGAAGATATCCTGCTGAAAGCAACATTGAGCAGAGGCCTAAACGCTTTGTACCATAGGTGAGGGCACGGACCATGGGCATTTCTGAAACAGGAGCATTTGCCATCGTGAGAAGAGCAAATGCAGAGTTTAGTGGGAGCTTGCTTAATGTGTCTATAAAAGCAAGAGGCCAGTGTGGCTGAACAAAAGTGAGAAAAAAAAAGCGTAAGAGTATACATTCAGACAGGTGGGAGTTTGAGGAGCATAGATTTGGAGTGCATTTTTTAAAAATATATTTGTATTGATTTCAGAGAGGAAGAAAGTGGGAGAGAGAGAGAGAAACATCAGTGATGAGAGAGAATCATTGATCATTTGCCTCCTGCACGCCCCACATTGGGGATCAAGCCCACAACCCAGGCAAGTGCCCTTACCAGGAATGGAACGGTGACCTCCTGGTTTATAGGTCATGCTCAACCACTGAGCCATGCCAGCTGGGCTCAGAGCACATTTTTGGCTATGGTAACATCTACACATATTACTATGAGTCAGATGGCAAACTCTAAGAGGGATCTGAGCTGAAGGATGGCATGGCCTGACTTATCTTTTAAATGGAGACTCTTGGTTGCTGTTTTGTTAGTACACAAAAGGAGGAGGAAGCAAGGAGACCTTTAGAATGATGTTATAATGATTCAGGAGAAAGACGGAAGTAGCCCAGATAAAAGTCCTGGGATAGTAACAGAGATGAGATGAAAAGGTTTGATTATAGATACATTTGAAAGGTATTGCACCCCCACCCTACCTTATTCCAGTGTGATTTAATGAGAAGGGCGCCTCCCTTCTGTGATCTCATTCAGAACCCATGACACCAGTCTAACCAAGACAAAATACCAGGCAAGCTCAAATTGAAGGACATTATATAAGATATCTCACAAGTATTCGTCAAAGTTCATGAAAAACAAAGAGTGAGAAACTGTCCCAGACCTGAGAAAATTAAGGAGAAATGATGACTAATGGCAATGTGAGATCCTTCATTGAATCCTGGGAAAGAAAAATGATACTAGTGCAAAATCTAGTATAATCCATATAAGGTCTGTAGCTTAGTTAGTAGTTTTGTTCCAGTGATGAGTTCTAGTTTTGATAAATGCACTATGATAATGTAAGATGTTAACATTCAGGGAAATAGGTGGGTAAAGGAGTATATAAAAACTCTCTCAAATATCTTTGCAACTTTTATGCAAATCTTAAATTATTCTAAGTTAAAAAATTGTTTTAAGTAATGCCAGCAGGATTCATCAAAGAATTTGCTGTATAATGTAAGGGAAACAGAAAATGACATTGAAGAATACTGCAAGGATTTTAGCCTAATTACAGAATAAATTTCCTTTATTCATTGTAAAAAAAGGATGTGCCTTTTCCAGATAGTTTCTTAGATTCTTCAAAGAAGAGAGTTGGAGTTAGAACAGAGAAGGCAGAAACAAAATATTGGAAGAACAAAAGAAGGAATATATAGTTAGAGAGGGAAAAAAAGAGCAAAAATATATTTGCGGGATTAAAAATGAGAGATCTAGAATCAGAGTGAGGACAGTTGGGGAAATAGAAAAGAAGGGTTAATAGAAATAGCACTGAGATTGTTGGATTATATACATTTTAATGTTCTTCGGGAAAACAAAGTATATATTAGAATTTTTTTTTTTAATCTGGACTATGTTTCCTCAAAATTACTTCACTACTGAGATTGGACTATTTGGTTCAAACATCCATAAGGTTTACCTCTATTTTTTTAATTTTTACATTTTCAAGGACAATAAGAAAACATTATGTGGCACACTAAATGGAATACTACAAAATTAGAAAATGTGAGAATTATCTTTATCAACCAGAATAACAGCATGTGTTTTGTGTGTGTGTGTGTTTTTTACAAGTAATCACCACAGAAGAAAAATTTAGTAAACTGGAATCAGGAAAACCTAAAAATAAACAGAGAAATTTAGGCAGAGAATTCAAATAAAGTAATGTGATAGCACTTGATTGGTTATAGAAAATGTCTTTGTTTGATTGCAGACAGTCTTGGGCAAAAGATATATTCTCTGTGTGAGGTGTCAGAAAGCAGTGAACATTGTAATAGTCAGGGAATGAACATGTCAAATAAAGAGGAAAACTAGTGTATATCCTTAAGGCTGTAGCAGGCGGGGTGTATGTGAGAAGACAGTAGAGGCCAATGCGACTCTATGGGAGTCGGTTTGGAGGAATAGGAGTTGAAGTCACATAGGTACAGAGGCACCGGCCATGGTTGTTGACCCTTAAAAAAACGGGGATTGAGTTTTTAAAGTGCTATGGCAAGCTGTTAGATAGATTTTACACAGGAGAGTGACATCATCTGATTTAGACCTTTTAAGTGTGTACCATGGCTGAATCTAAAGAGTGGAATTAAGGGGGATCATGGGAGGATGGAGGCAACTTTCAAAAAAAGGTGGCAAAGAAGCTAAAATTTCAAAGTATATATACACGCACGTAGTCTTTGAAAAGAGTTAAGAGTAGGATTGGTATTGCCAAATTTTGAATGTCAAGTACTAGCAGACACTGGAAACTGTTAGCATTTATCACGATTCACGTGCCCCCTTCCATTTACCGGCTTCTCCTGTAATGATGGGGCTATGCAGTTGCTCTGGCCCAACTCCTCAGAGCATACGTTTTAAATCTGAAGCAGATGAGACTCTGACAAATAGGTAAGTCCTTATGGTGTTAAGTCACAGAGATTCAAGGATTTGTTCTCGCAGCAGCTAACATTATTTGTTCTAAGTAATACATGTACTCATTAGAATTATGTTTAAAAGAACTATTAAATTCGCTGAGTCAGTGAGACATGGTGATGTGGTAGTTAAAAAATAAAAGTTGAAACCATCAATACGCAATGACTCAAAATGCTTTAAATGCTTTATAAATTTTAATTTATAGTTAAAATACCTGGTAGAGATTATACCAACATGATAACCATGTTTATTGCTAGGCAGATGATTTCATTTTTATACATGGCTCTGAATTATATATGTATATGTGTGTGTGTGTATATATATCAGAATGGGAAAATATGCATGTATAAATAAGCCATATAAATTTAAAAAGAGAAAAAAAATAAAGTTAAAAGCAGTTCTCTAGGAAGCAGAAGTGTTTTCTTCTCCTTTGCTACTTTCGAGCTGTAAGGCCTTAACTTAATCATTTAGTTTCTTGAGCATCTCTGCTCTCATTGTCTAATGGGAACAATTCCTTACCTGAATAAAGGCAGGCATATCACCCACATCACCTTTTCAAAACCATGTAAGCATATGCCTCTGTGGCTAGTCTACATGTTTTTAAAAGTATGACTCTTCTTTATCTTCTCATTCTCTGTGAAATTACAGGAGCTGTTTTACTAAATCTCATGCATATTCCCATAGATATTAACTCTCACATTATATATAAATCCAGTGACTTTGACTCATCTTAATAGAATTTATATTAGCTTTATTTTGTGTATCTCTTTTCTGAACTCTATCCAATTTCTTTATTTATATCCCTAGTGGGACATAGAACTCCAATAATGTTCTATATTAATGCTGGCAGTGTTTCAAAATGGCAGAGTTTTATTTATGTACTGTTGGGAAAACAATTTTGCAAGCATAGCTGAATCACATGCATATGTATTTAATGCATATAAATTTATATATATGTATATTCTGTGAAACATTAAATCATTTAACCATTCTTTTGTGGTTGATATTCTAACGTTAACATGTAGATATCCTTATGGTACTTCCTGCTGCGACTTGGCCTCGTTGTCCTCAGAGCCATCTCTTGCTCTCCTGTGGATGCAGGACGAGTGGGCTGGGAGACTTCAGTGTGTGTCTCCAGAGTCCTCTCGTACAGGGTTCCTGGATGGAATTGGTGACGAGAGGCAGTGGCCAAGGTTGAAGAACGGGATGGGAGAAGTTGGGACATAATTCTTTATCTTTGGAAGCACCCATGACAGACAGGGGTGCTGTGGTTCTATCTTCCAGTGATGACTCTGGTCCCTAAGCTCTGCTAGCTCTCCTTCTCCCCTTTTCCTTCAGACTAGAAGCATTCGTGATTCCTAGTTGTCACATGCTTGATTGTCTCCTAGTTCTGTGTTTGGCTATGCAGCTTTTCAGTTATTAGCATGGCCAGTGTTTTCAAGTTATAAAATGGTTTATTTCTTCCTAGTTGGACCCTAGCTAGTACAATTGTTGGAGTGGTCCTAGATACAGACCTTCAAAACGATATTCTGAAATTTGGATTCTTACTTGTTTATCACTTTCCAATGATGATATACTTTTAGATAGAAAATTTAATGTGGTGGACATTGTGGTTTGTATCTTGGAGTCCCTGCAATTAAGAACATGCCCAGCGACTAAGCATACTGTTTGAAAATAGCTTTTACTTATTGCCCCCATCATGGATTGCTTCAGCTGCATAGTTACCAGGCAAACAATTACACCATTACAAATAGCTGACATCAGTGACCAATCAAATCCTCTCTAATAAAGAGGGAATATGCAAATTGACCATCAAACTGTCACAAAGATGGTGGTGCTCAGCCCCACTGGAGTCCCCCAGTCCTTTTATCCCCACGGGGGTGGGGTGGTGGCAGGCGCATGGTGCAGCCGGACCTGCCCTCAGCCCCCGAGCCACCCAGGTAACCAGGGACGGCCAAGGCTTGTGCTGCAGGCAGTGGCAGCAACAGAGGTGTGATGGGGCGTCGCCTTCCCCTGATCGCCAGGTCACCTCCTGCCCCTGAGGGCTCCCGGACTATGAGAGGGG
>NW_005353629.1:1984760-1986341 GCF_000412655.1 Myotis brandtii
TTTGTATCTTGGAGTCCCTGCAATTAAGAACATGCCCAGCGACTAAGCATACTGTTTGAAAATAGCTTTTACTTATTGCCCCCATCATGGATTGCTTCAGCTGCATAGTTACCAGGCAAACAATTACACCATTACAAATAGCTGACATCAGTGACCAATCAAATCCTCTCTAATAAAGAGGGGATATGCAAATTGACCATCAAACTGTCACAAAGATGGTGGTGCTCAGCCCCGCTGGAGTCCCCCAGTCCTTTTATCCCCACGGGGGTGGGGTGGTGGCAGGCGCATGATGCGGCTGGACCCGCCCTCAGCCCCCGAGCCACCCAGGTAACCATGGCCGGCCAAGGCTTGTGCTGCAGGAAGTGGCAGCAACAGAGGTGTGATGGGGCGTCGCCTTCCCCGATAGCCAGGTTGCCTCCTGCCCCTGAGGGCTCCCGGACTATGAGAGGGGTCAGGCCGGGCTGAGGGACCCCCCTCCAGTGCATGAATTTTTATGCACTGGGCCTCTACTGTATATATAAAGTCTGTCTATCTTATCCCCCACTTTGGAAATTCTGAAGGGTCTTGCTAGTTCCAGGTTCCCCTGTATAGTTGACCAAGGCAGCATTAGGCTTCTTTCACAGTTTAAAATATCTCTCTGTCCTTTTCCTCCTCCCTTTCCACAGGCACTCCTTCATAAACATCCTGCACAGTAAACTCTGCTCATCTCTTTTTCCAAGGAACCAAATATAAAAAAGAACATTATATTGAAATACTAATGTTCATTGCATGTAATATTATTATATTTAAAATAATTTTCTTGTAATATTAATGTTTGTTTCATGTAACATTATTATATTTAAAATCATTTTTCTTGAAAAAAAAGAAAATTATTTACATTATTAACAGAGATAGTTTCCATTTTCCTGACTAATATAATAAAAGCACCCAAAATATGGAATATTTTCTAAACTCTTTATCTCAAAGTTACAGCTGTGTTCTAGACAGAGAGATATCCATTTTCCCATGGAGAACATATTTGAGACATCTGTGAATATCAGAGGAGATGATATAGTCATAGAGAACTTTTCATCTTGCCCAAAGAGGAACAAATAATGCCAACATCACTTTCCTTAATTTTACATCAATGAAGACATTTGTTTTAATATCACACTAGGATTGTGTGCTCTTCCATATTTTAATTTTTAATCAAGTTGGGATTAACTGGTAGCTCCAATTCATATTGATTCAAGACTTCATCTGTGATGACTCTTGGAATTGCAAAACTTTGAATGGATAACTTCCTATCTATCTATCCAAGAGCAAGTGCTGTGTGCTACATGAGTTCTTCCATTAAATTTTTGGGGAGGTGAGAAGCTTTTGAGTAAATAATACTGGTTAATTATAATACATATTGCACAAATATTTTTTTGTTGTGAATGTGTTTCCCATGTTATATGAGCTTCTGGAATACAGACTTATGAAGGGACAGATACCTACAGAGAATCTTAATCAGAGCTTCACTTAAAAACTTTAACAACATATTGATTCCTCCTTTTCTCATTGTCGTACTTAAAAACATTTCCAATTTCTGTTCACCCA
>NW_005353629.1:1987895-2002259 GCF_000412655.1 Myotis brandtii
ATGTATTCTATATATCTATATCTATATCTATATATCTATATCTATATCTATCTATCTATCTGTCTATCTATATATATTACATATCACCTTGTAATAACAGAATATAGGTATTTTAGAGAAACAAATAGAAATTGAGAAACTACCAGTAAAGTGAAAAGCAAAATTAACAGAGGATTCCATAAAATTTTCAACTATTGCTTTTGTGTTCCTTAGGAAATGTGTACACCCATTGGCGACCCCTGATCTGGTATAGGATCACATGAGAATATAATTATAGAATAATATTGTAGGAAACTTAGAGTGCCTTTACCAGTAGCAGCAAAATTCGTGGTAGTAGCAAACAACTAGAAAAAGACTTTTAACTGAAGAAGAAAGGAACGCTTGGAGGATGCTTCCATGGGTGGTGGCATGGGGGCTTGTTCTTAATGGATGAAAATGGGCGAGACATTCCCAGAGAAACAGACCCGATACTGTGGAGAGCAGAGTTGCATGACTCTAGAGTTTGAACCTCATCATTTGAACACATATAAGTGTGGGTCAACAGCCAGGTCCTGCGCTGCCAGCCAAAGGGAGGCAACCCACAGGGGCAGGTGAGAAGGATGACTGGGCACCTTCTTGGACTTTGCCACAGTTTCTGAATTGGAACATTGAGGACAGATCTCAGGAGACTCCAAGCTAATCTAACAGGTGCAGATGAAGGGAGACACCTCCACAAGAAGGATAAAAGTGAAACTGAAAACGGTGACACTTGCAATTCGCCCTCCTGAGAATAAGCTGTTCTGACAGCTCGTGTGTCTGGCTTGGTGGCCTGTGATTACGGGGCCTAGTTGTCTTGAGCTAGTATAGCAGTCTTCCTTGCAAGATGAGGGCCCCCTGGATGCTGAGGCTTCTGTGACTCTGAGTGGCCAGTAATCAGTGCTCTGTGAATAGCTTGTACTGGGGATCTTGGACTTTCAATTCTTTAATCCCTAATACTTGTGTGCGTGCATGTGTGTGTGTGGTTATATTATGTCAGAGGTGACAGCTATGGGTTCCATATCCTAGATTATCAAACACTTGGATTCTTGTTGTATTTGGCCAATGGAAAACAAACCTGCAAGTAATAAAAGCTAAGCTGACAGCATAGTCAACTCACTGTTGTTACTTGGTGTCAGCAATCTAGAGGGCCACGTGGCCACCTAGGATCTGGTCTCTATCGGACATCCTGGTCTCTATCAGACACCATTTTTAGGCAAAAATTACATATTTATTGGAAGATATGAGTTTTTTTATAACCCCAAAAGCATTAGTTGATATCTATTTTCCTTTGAGCACACCTGTGACCTAAATCAACTTTAGCAACTCCAGGTCTTCGTGGTGATTTGTGTGTGTGTGTGTGTGTGTTTGTGCGTGTGCGTGTGCGCGTGCAAGTCTGCAAATTGCAAATTGCAAATTCCAAGTTCCTGGGTTGGAAAATCTGAGCAGATGAGGATTCTGATTCCCTCGCATGAATCAGTCAGCAATAACCAGGAGCAAGCATAGAAAATTTCCTTTTAGTGGCTAATACTTCCAGACCCAAAGAACTCAGAATGAAAGGGGAAAGAAGTGATAGTGCATCATTAGATAATAAGGGGCACTCACTGTACTCTTTGATTCCTCCACACTATATGGCTCCTGGGAGATAGAGCTCTGTATAATGGTACTTGGCAAGAAACACATATCTCATTTTTCAAATAATAACCCAGTCCTTTAATGTATTCTCTCTACCAGCACGGTATAAAAATTGTCAATAACTCATTCTATCTGTGTATTAAAGTTGTGTCAAGATTGAATCAGTGGACTCTGTGGATATCGATTCCTTTCTTTGGCTGGTCAGTGGCTTTTCTGGCTGGAATTAATATAAAGTGAAACGCACTGACAATATATAAAGTAGTCAGATAGATGGTGATTCTGGAAGAGTCACCAAGGTCAGAGAAACCAAACTCAAATTTATATTAGGTAATTACTCTGTATGAATGAATTGCTGGCCAAAACATGATATAATGGCAATAACTTATCCACAGATTTCCTTTGTACAGTGCCACAACCAGGAATGGGTTTGGTTGCTGCTATAAAGAAATTAGCAGACTTGCTCAGGAGACGTCTATGCTGCCCAGACTACGCATGGCCTCTGGGCTTACACTATGCCTGCCTTATACAGAAGTACTGTAAACAACACCCTGTACTGCCATCCTACGCTGTACAGAGAAGAGGAGGGCTGACATCAACAGAGTGGTCATCCTGACTGACTGGTTATATAGAACATCTTTTAAGTAAGGAACTTCTGATGAACACGTATGGATTTGGATATTTTCATGCCTTGGGTCTATATGGAAATGTGCAATATTAGCCTTCACCTGATATATCTTCAATATTAATCTTCCTTCTCTTTCGCCTCTACCAGCCCTCTAGCCACTGGGAACAGGTAATAATTAGATGTACTGTCTACTAGACATCCTCTACCACAGCTGCACTTTCCGAGTTAAGATCATAAAGCAGAGACATTTATAAATCAGCTTTGATTTGTATGTTTTCCATGTTTATTAAGAGATAGTTGGCATACAACATTGTGTACGCTCTGTAAAATGAAAACAGCACACTTCCCGGCATAACATCGGTAAGAGATGATAGCAAGATGGGCCTGCTCTGGAAAATTCTGTACATGCCACTTCTGATTGACAAGTGGTTATTATTGGCTTAATATGTCTATTTTGTTTGCCTCCTCCAGTAACATCCTCTGTCTTAATCTGGTTATATTATGTCAGAGGTGACAGCTATGGGTTCCATATCCTAGATTATCAAACACTTGGATTCTTGTTGTATTTGGCCAATGGAAAACACTGGTAGGAAATCAGAGGGCAGTGAAAGAATTCAGGGATTTTTATAATCTCCTTCCCTAACTCAACACAAATCTGGTAATTGCTGCATTCCTCTAAGTTATAGCTCTTATAAACACCATAATTATTATCTTTCCTTTGTCACTTCAGGCCTAGTGGTACTAACTGCGCCCTGCTATTGGATCTCACTGCCTATGTAATACACACCCAAGTAAATATACACCTCTGTAAATATCTGCTACATTAAATTTTCTTTGCTCATTAAATCTGCTACATCAAATCTTTGAGTATGCTTTCTGCTTTATGGTAATATCTTGGCTAATATATTGGCTCTGCCATCATTTATCCATGAGTGTCTAGTTCATAAAAGGAAGTCACCCGAAAAGATAACTATTACATTGCAATCTTTGATTGAAAGGATTAGCGTTGGGAAAACCACATGGTATTCCAAATATTTACAACGTATTTAAAATATTTCTTAAATGTTGTTATAATTTGGTCAATGATATTAACAAGAAATATAAAACATTACTATGTAATATAGTCAAGTTTGATATCACTTGTCACTATTATTTGTTTTCTCCTCTTGGTTATAAGAACGATCTTCGTTACATAAACATAGTGCACATATGGCAATAATAAATGAGCAGTTGAAGCATATTAAACCAGTGGGAATATATTTACTTGCTCCCTAGCATGTGATCATTGGCATATACTATACATTTAGTAGAAGTCCTGCCAAATTTTAAGCAATATACAAGAGTAGCATAATTATGATAAAAAAAATAGTAGCAACAGCCATGCTAATATGTAGGAATACCCATACTGGTACTAAAAAGGAGAAGGAGGAGGTGGGGGGAGGAGGAGGAGGAGGTGGTGGGGGCAGAGGAAAGAAAGGATAAAAAGCATAGCTGACATCCAAGAAGATGGACAAGGTGCCTGACCATGTGCAAAGTGACCTACATTCCTCAGCTCAATTATCGAACCAGAGATAAGGTTTAGGCAGATAATATGCTCATGATATGAAGACACCGAGGAACAGAGGAAGATGTGAGAAAGATGGGAAGAAGAAGACACTGAAGTACTGAGGGGATGGACTGTTCACTTGTTCATCCATCCTGTTAGTGTTGGAGTCACAATCTTATTGGAGTCCTTTTTGTTGAGTTGCAAGGGCTTTTTTTTGTATACAGGGTGGGACAAAAGTAGGTTTTACAGTTTTCTCATGGAAAATAATATAACAATTAAAAAGTAGTAACAGAAAATAAACTATGGGTTTCATGCGCGCTCACAACTGTAGAGCTACTTTTGCCTCGCCCTGCATAGCGCAGGGTGCAGATGGTGTTTTATGGAGCTGTATACTTGAAACCCGAATGGTTTTATTAACCAATATCACCCCAGTAAATTCAATAAAGTAAAGCATGCTAGTCATCCTCTTTCTTGTAATAAATTATATCACATATTTTACTATAGTTAATGGCTTGCACTAGAAAGTGTTCCGTAAAAATATGTTGAAATGCTTTGAAAAGCAAGTGATAATGTGTACTTTGCCACTTAGGTCTTCTGACAAACTTTTTAGATTTTATTCTTCTGGTATTCACTTTACCGTAGGATTTAATTGAGAAGTAGAAATTTGCAGAAGAAACTAAGTTTAAAGTAAATATAAAAAAATTACTTAAATACCTTCTGTCACACCTTATTTTGGTTTAAAATAAATCAGGGCTGGGATTGTAATGAGTCTTACTAATGAGTAGAAAGGAAATTGAATTATGTCAATTCTTTTTCTTTCTCCTTGTTGAGATTGAAGTTCACATCTGGGAAAAATAATAGGAACCAGATATAAAGCTGTTGTCTTTTCTCCAATTGAAAAAAGAAGAGGAAAGTGAAAGTTTTATATTAGTACATAATACATGTAGAATGAACCAATGGCAATTTTGTAGAGTATTAGTTTGTTCCTTTTATACATCTAATTTTATTTAATTTTGGAAACATAGCAAAGTTGATAGGTTGCAATATATTATGCTTATATTTAAATGGAATTGTAAGCATTGTAATTGTTGAGCACCATGGTAATGGTTCAATGTCTCAAATTTAGTTGGTGCAGGATATGTGCAGTTATGTGAAAGCACTGGCATTGGTGTAAGTTTTTAAATAACGTGTTTCAGGAAAAAAGTTACAAGGAATATTTTTAAAATCTTTAAAAACACAAGTTGTGAAATGTAGTGATACAAATAAAAATTCTGAAGTCATAGAACACACTTCTGGTTGGATTGAGTGTGGTTTAGAGAAAAAGAAGAATGAATCAACTTGTTGACTCTCTTAAAGCTCCATCACTTTGAGTCACTGGAAAATGATAGGAAAGAAGTTACTGCTAACGACTTCTAATTGCATAATATTCCCAAGACTTATATTAGCAGTCTTGAGTGTTATTAAGACCGATGTTTATAGTCCTGCAAAGTCTCTGTAATGAAAATGTATCTGAACGAAGAAAACATTAGTACTGAGATTCTGTAAAATCTTGCCTTGTCAAGATACCCTGAGGATGGTGTGAGAGTTGAAGTTTAGTTGTGCTTATCTAAAGCTTCCCATCTCAAGGCTAATGAAGAGATCCCAACAGCTTTTCTGTAATGTCAGTAGAGAGCTTTAATGACTAGAGATTAATCAGTTTCCAAGGCAGCAATCTTTAGGGATATCTACCCAATTAAGGCAAGGAAACGAAGTGGCAAAAATTTATACCACTGAACAGGAACAACAACAACAACAACAAAAACAAAACAAACCAAAAAAAAAACAGGCAAAACCCACTTCTGCTCCTTAAAGAAATTGCAAGGCAAAGAGTCTTGGATTTAGTGGTGCATTCACTTAATTAGAACAGACAGGATTTTCATGTTCCTATCAATGTAAATCACTATTGAGAAAATCATTCACCACCTCTCATATTTCCTGGGCAATAAATTTAGCTGGATTAATTATTCTACTTATTCAGAAATTCTAAACCATGATAGGTGCTTGCCAATAGACTATAAAATTCCCAACTCATTGTTTTTTAGATGCCAGAGGATACTGGAGAGGTTGTGGAATCACATGAATAGAAATATAAGAAATAAATCATTCTAGGCGAGGTTTGCCTATTTATCTTTTTACACTCTAATTAAGCATGGATTATATTATTACTTGTATATAATAGTACAATAATATTATTGTAGTGTTCTGTCCTGTGCTTAAAGCTTATAAAGTCACTATGATTTTGAAGTATACCTGAAAGAATTTAACTTTCAGTAGAAACTTCCAGACTTTTGCTGTATCAGTCAAGCCAAGTTCCTTAAAATTAAGGTTGCTATATAATTGATCTTTTAAACAATGTCACCTTTGAGGGTGAAAGAAGGCACATACCATAATTAGGTGAAACTACATGTATAAAACAGAGTTCTTTTGGACGTTTGGGACAGATTGTCTATAACTGAAATAATAGTAACAAATATGCATTATATGTCTACCAGTAGGAGTTGGTCATTCCTCAAAATCACTTTTATCAAAGTACTAGAGGCCCGGTGCATGTATTTGTGCACTGGTGGGGGGTCAGCCAGCGCACCTAATTGGGGCCATAGGGGGCGGGCCAGCCGGGGCGATGGTCCGTGGGCAGTTTGCCCCCCCCCCTCGGGGTGGGGATGCCCACTTGGGGGTGGGGCCAGATGATTGTTCTGCTGTTTGGTCAATTTTCATATTACCCTTTTATTATATAGGGGGTCAGCCGGCGCACCTAATTGGGGCCATCGGGGGCGGGCCAGCCGGGGCAATGGTCCGTGGGCAGTTTGCCCCCCATCGGGGTGGGGATGCCCACTCAGGGACTGGGCCAGACGATTGTTCTGCTGTTTGGTCAATTTGCATATTAGGATAAGTGCCCTAGTTGGTTTGGCTCAATGGATAGAGCATCAGCCTGAGGACTGAAGGGTCCCAGGTTAGATTCAGGTTAAGGGCACATGCTTGGGTTGCGGGCTCAATCCCCAGTAGGGGGCATGCAGAAGGCAGCTAATCAATAATTCTCTCTCATCATTGATGTTTCTATCTCTCTCTCCCTCTCCCTTCCTCTCTGAAATCAATAAAAATATATATTTTAAAATATTTCTAAAAAAAAGTATAAGCTAAGCTGCTATAACAAAGCTGGCCCAAAATAGAGTGTTATGTAAATGTACAGAGGAAGGTTCTGCAGTTGAACCTTTTGCTCAACAACCTAGTTAGCTTGGTTGACTATGGCTCATAAGCAACAAGACAATGTTCCAGACTGTGAAATGAGATAAAAAGTGCTTATCTTTTAAGGAAGTGAGAAAAACTTGCATACTTAATTTTTACTTCCATTTCAGGGGAGAGAACTTAGTCATGTAGCTACATGTAACTGACTGACTAGTGATTTGGTCTGCTAAAATGTGGATGTGGGTGATGAAGGATAGCCTGTCACTAGAAAAATGGGGGAGTAGAAACGGGGGGAATTCAGTCATCTTCTTCATAAGATTATTTCTCAAATAGGATAAGCTGAAAATTACCAGCAGTAGTGTGATTAATGGATTAATCAAATTAGATATCTTTAATGCTACTTGCGTATATTTGTAATCTTGTGGTTTTTACAATGATTTAAATAGTGTCCTAGCTTGAAATTTTATTTAATGAGGACAGTAATTTTTCCGCCTGCCTTACAGGGATGTGAAAATTAATAAGGTAAAATTCCTGAAGACATTTTGAGCTCTTTATGGAAAAGTCGCTCTATATCATTGCTGGAGAGGGGACTCGCTAGAGCGTGAATTAAGGTTTTGCCACAGGAAAAGCAGATTATCAGTAAGAGCAGAAATGAAAGGATATGCTTTAAAAGATTTACTTCTCCTATGTTGTTATGAGATGATGTGACATGTATTAATTTGAAGGTCTCTAATTTACAAATATGTGTGAGAAATTATTATATTTTCCCAGGCAGGCTTTCCCTTTCTTACTTTTAAGGATTAATTTATGGATCATCTCCTCTCTAAACCTTTCTCACAGCAGAGCTCATTATCAGCTCCCTCCTTTGCACCTACCTGTAGTAATTGTCTCTCTTCCAGAGGACTATGAGGCTTTCATCTTTCAGATAACTAACAAGAAAGCCATCTCTTAATTATCATCATTAAACACAGGAGGTCAAGATTAGATCTCAAAGGAGAGAGAGGAGGCCATGGAGGATGAAACAGAAAGCTGCCTCAGGTTCAAGGATTAGCTAGAAGCTTTCTCGGTATTATTCTTACCTCTGTACTAATTTCTGAGAATTTCCTTTTAGCTAATTTTTTTTGTATAGTGACTGGATGAAAAATGACATCATGAAAATGGCATTTTTTGAAGTCCAATACTAAGGTTTACTCTCCTTTATATTATATGCTCTTACTAGCTAGGTGATCTTAAGCAACTAATTGACTGTTTCGAGCCTTACACATTGTTGAGAAGTTACAATGAGATCCAGTAGTAAGGACCTTGGCACATAGCCATATGTTAATGGCTTTCCATTTTACTTCTCCAGCAATCTGCGCCATCAAAGCCATCAGCTTTGCTGCCTTTGTTTGTTTTGAGTACAGATATTTGAGTGCATTTTAGATATTCCACACTGCTCTGCTAATATTATTTATGTACAGATATTGTTATGGCTTTTGGGGTTTTGATCAATCACAGCTCACACACTCTGGTTCTTATGGTTATGCTCCTGATGCCCTAGAAATAAGCTCAAGTGTGTGTGCGCTCTAAAAATCCAGTGTATATTCCTCAAATATGTCTTGCATTGACTTCTGTTACTAATTTTTGTTCAGTTTGGCTCCTCCATGGGATTCTGAAATTCTTACAAAGATTAAGTGGCATAGTCCTGGCCAGTTTGGCTCAGTGGATACAGTGTTGGCCTGTGGACTGAAGTCCCGGGTTCAATTTCAGTCAAGGGCACGTACCTTGGTTGCAGGCTCCTCCCTGGCCTGGGCCCTGGTCAGAGCACATGCAGGAGGCAACCAGTCAATGTGTTTCTCTCACATTGATATTTCTCTCTGTCTGTCCCTTTCCCTTCCACTCCCTCTAAAAATCAATGGGAAAATATCCTCTAGTGAGGATTTAAAAAAAAGGATTGAGTGATATAGTACTAAGCAGATCCTAATAAATATTTAGTAAATGATTGGCATATGGATACTTACACATCCAATGAATGCTGCACATCACAGTTGGTTTGAGGGGGAAAAAAACCCTGCAATTTGGTGATTGGGGAATAAGTAAGCTAAAATCTGCTTTTAGGTAATTGTGCATTTTCAACAAAGAAGACCCCCAATGTTTTAATATTCATTGAAATTTATTAAATCAATATTTGATATATAAATAACTTTAAAATATAAAGTACTACTATGTATTTTTATATTTTTTATGTCACTTACAATATTGTGTGTCATACATTGCTTTTAAAAACAAATACAGCCTTATATATTCTTCAGTCTAAATGCAAAGTTGATAAAGGTAACATCTAGGTCTTATATCCAGAGCAGTGAAAAAAAAACCACCACCAGCAACTCCCCCATGATTTGCCCACAGTAGGAAATGTGAAAAACATGCATTTAGAAAATGTAATCCAAACTGTTTAGGGGGATGGACTAAATTCTATCATATTAGCCTAGAGCAAGATATAGGATTCATTGTGTATCACATGATTTTCTTCATCTGAAATCTAACATCATTAGACACTATAAAATTGAGTATTTTCACATCTTAAAAGCTCCAAAGCTCAGCAAAAGATGAGCACCTCTACTTGCATCAATACCGTCCTCCTCTGAATGCCGCTGTTAGAAGTGTTATACCATCACAGTTGATACACTTCTAGCTGCAGGAAAAACAAATTTCTGTGTATATTTCTTTAGAATGAGGAGCAGCAAAAATCTCAGGAAGAATTTTCAGAGGGAATTATACAGATGCCAAAGGAATTGTGAATTAGGACATTATATTCTGAAAATCGGGTGGAAGGCCTTGCCCAAGTTATACACATCAATCACAAATAGTATAAAACATGAATTTGAAAGTTATTTAAAGATTTATGTATGATTTATGTGAAATATATACTGTCAGAGAGTACAATTTAGATATAGGAGTCCACTGTGTAAGTATGATAGTTGAAGCTGTGTAAGAATGAGTGGGTTAACTGAGAGAGAAGAAATACCTAAACCCGAGCTTTAATACACCACATGTAGTAATTAGGGAGATGAAACAGAGCCAGCAATGGAGTAGGTTTATAGAACTGAATCCAGGAAAGGTGAAGTCAGCAAGAACAAGAGAGGCACTTTTCTAGAGAAGAAAGTGATGGTGGTAATAAGTGCAAAATGTTTCAGTTGGGTTGGAAAATTGAAGATGGAGAGAATCCTCTTTTCAATTTTCCCCTTGGTTTCAAAGATAAAACTCTAGCTTGTAGAAGTGACTTAGAAACTGTGAAAGCATCCACATATATTCCTACGGGTCAGTGTCATGAGATCAATTCTATGTTTATATAAGCAGGTTGAAAGGACAGCACCAGAATTGATAGGGATATTCTGTTGACCTAGTCCCGTGGTTGGCAAACTGCGGCTCGCGAGCCACATGCGGCTCTTTGGCCCCTTGAGTGTGGCTCTTCCTAAGCCTTAGGAGTACCCTAATTAAGTTAATAACAGTGTACCTACCTATATAGTTTAAGTTTAAAAAATTTGGCTCTCAAAAGAAATTTCAGTCGTTGTACTGTTGATATTTCGCTCTGTTGACTAATGAGTTCAATGGCCACGGAGTCTTTAAGTCCATTTAGTCCATTTTATAGACTTGGTCACAGATAAGATACAGGCTAGGTATAAATTAGTTTAACAGGTAGTTATCAAGTACCTACAGTGTCTCAAAATGATATATTGGTGAATAAGACAAACATATTCTTGCTTTCAAGGAGCTGAAATTATATTGGAGGAAAACTTAATAGAGAAATAAATATGTAAACCAGACAATTTCGTACTTTGAAAAGTGCTATTTTAAAAAGCAGTAATCCCTGGCCAGGGTTGCTCAGTTGGTTGGAACATCCATCGTCCCGTACACTGCAAGGTGGCGGGTTCAGTTCCTGGTCAGAGCAAATACCCAGGTTGCAGGTTCTATCCAGGTTGGGGCGTATGGGAAAGACAACAGATCAACAGATCAATATTTCTCTCTCATCTCTCTCTCTCTCTCTCTCTCTCATCATTTAAAAATTTAAAAAGCAATAAAACAAATAAAATATGGGGCAGAGTAATCAGTAAAGTCATATGTAGGTAGCTTTTGTCTGAGAAGTTAAGACATGAAGGAGAGAATGAGTGTGTGCACATTCTCTGAGAGCAGATGCTCAGATGCTATTAAATTTTTAAGAAGTTTCTGAGAGAAAAAGTCCTGTGAGAAAAATTGGGATGAGAATGGGCAAGTCTGGAGAAGCCCTCATATTGCATTACACATAGGGTGTACTAATAAGTCACAGAGGGAGAGCGGGAAGGTGGAATGTTCTGACCTCCTCATAGCCTAAGAAATGTTAGCAAATGCTGTGTGCAGTTCTAGAACCAAAGTCAGCCAGCAGAGGGTTACAACTATCATGTCCAATATATTGGATTATTTTATCTTACCCTAAGACTATTCGTATATGTCCATGCCTTACAAAGGGAGGAGCCTACGTTTTGTAGATGGCATTTACAATTTACAAAGTACATGCAACCATCATGCTAATAAAATATGAAAATATGATAGCAGGATTAGAGAATCATGGAAACACTTATACGAACACATTTTTGTCAGTGTGCAAAATAATTTTGTGCCATTTCAATAAATAGAACCACTAATGGCTTGCCAAACAACTCATTTTAAGTGACTTTTACATATTTACAAATCTAGGCAAAAGAAGTACTTTTAAACTTTTAAACATTTTCACAAGACCCTATTTATCTGCTCCAACATCATATCCTGATGGCTCACTTAAAGAGGTTACTAAAAATCAAGATTTCTTAGGAGGAGATAGGGTTTGAAAAATAGAAACTAGCATTTCAAGATAAATTTTTTATTTAACATACACAATCTGAAAAAAAAAACAATCACAAGGAAAGAATATCTGAGGTATTGCCAAGTAAAAAGGGGAGATGGACCCATAGGTGAGAACAGGCATATCTCACAGAGTGGACACACCTTTTTCCACTGCATGTCAGCCAAATGGATTTCGATTAGCGAGCCTGAAGTATTTGAAGGAAATGGAAGGGAGGAAAAATAAGGCAGCTCACTTTTATTATTTTGGGCTTGTAAATATATTTCTTTCTTGGTAAGTCATAAAGAAATGAAAAGTAAATGCTTTAGAAAAATATTGCAATTATCTTAAAATAGCAACTACTTACAATCATTTACTATGATTATTGTACAGCCTCCTTTATTTTTATTTTTTTTATTTTTATTTTTTTTTTGTCTTTTATTAGATAGGATTCTCATAAAAAGATAACAAAGCAGATCAAACTCTCAACTCAGATGCCAGAGCTGGAGAATGATGCAGTCTTCTTGGGGAGCAGTGGAACCAGAAATAATTTTGTGCCATTTCAATAAATAGAACCACTAATGGCATGCCAAACAATTCATTTTAAGTGACTTTTACATATTTACAAATCTAGGCAAAAGAAGTACTTTGAAACTTTTAAACATTTTCACAAGACCCTATTTATCTGCTCCAACATCATATCCTGATGGCTCACTTAAAGAGGTTACTAAAAATCAAGATTTCTTAGGAGGAGATAGGGTTTGAAAAATAGAAACTAGCATTTCAAGATAAATTTTTTATTTAACATACACAATCTGAAAAAAAAAACAATCACAAGGAAAGAATATCTGAGGTATTGACAAGTAAAAAGGGGGAAGGGGAGATGGACCCATAGGTGAGAAAGGCATATCTCACAGAGTAGACACACCTTTTTCCACTGCTTGTCAGTCAAATGGATTTCGATTAGCGAGCCTGAAGTATTTGAAGGAAATGGAAGGGAGGAAAAATAAGGCAGCTCACTTTTATTATTTTGGGCTTGTAAATATATTTCTTTCTTGGTAAGTCATAAAGAAATGAAAAGTAAGTGCTTTAGAAAAATATTGCAATTATCTTAAAATAGCAACTACTTACAATCATTTACTATGATTATTGTACAGCCTCCTTTAAAACAGAATAATATTAATCATAGAATAATATTCTGTCCTTTCACAGGGGCAGCCATTTAACGCTTCTCTTTGGTTTTCTCACAGCGCTTGATTTAACAGCGTAAACAAGGTTTAAGTACAAACCTAAAGGACAGCTTCATCTCTCAGTCCTTTCCCTCATGCTGCAGGCTTCCATTTAGTTTTATTCATTACAACCCCGAAGCCCCTGCTTTCTAAATGGGTAGGTTAGAGAAAAGTACCTTGCAGCTCACCTGCGCGAGATTAATAATATCACTCCGAGAAGATTAGAGCCATTACTCTTCCTGACCCGATCCAAATGGTACAAATGGGATTTTAAGGATGATGCCTGTTCCGAGATCCAGCAGAGTAATGAGGTGCAGGGGATAGTTACCCGAAGGAATCAGGGAAGATAGACTGTCGGGGTTGTACAGATGATACACCATTAGCATTAGCTATTATCCAAAGAAAAGATTATGGCTATAAATAAATTCATCCAGGCCTTTTCTACCACAGACAGGCAAACCAATGGATGGACAGGCCCAGAATGCGACTATTACTTTCAAAGAAAGCCTAAGGCTGAGTTCTTATTTCGTTAGCAGAATTGTAGGTAGTGCCAGAAGGAAAATGAGCGTGTGTGTGTGTGTGTAAGAGATACTGGTCTAACTTAAACTTTTAGAAATACCAGTTTTGAATTTTTAAAAATTCATTTCTTAGAAAGTATCTTCTCTAGCCTTGCTTTTAGGCTATCATGATTCTGACTATGAAAACTAGTGTTTTCCACTTTGTGATTGACTCAAAGAAGCATTAAAAAATGGGTGAACCTAGTCAGTTTGAAGTACAACTACTGAAATTCTACATACTTTCACACACATGCATGCATGCACACAGGCATACCATTTTTTCATGATACCCTGCAGAGTTGCTTTCACATACTCTATATTTAACAATAATAATATTGATAATAAATTAATAGTAGCTAATACTTACATATGCCATATATTAGTCATGTACCTAATATGAATTAATTCATTTTATCCTCACAACTAAACAGTTATTGTTATATGCACATTTTAAAGATAAGTAAATTGAGTAATAACTAGGGTAACTTGCTTATGCCTTGCCTCTAAATGATTTACCCTAGTAATTTACACTCATCTAAAAATTCTTTAAATCCTCTTCATTACTCTGATTTTCTCATAACATCTTTAGGCACATAATTCTTATCCCCCTAAAATATATTAATCTCCCTATTATTTGCTCTCACAGTACTATCCCCTTGGCGATATATATATATGTGTGTGTGTGTGTGTGTGTGTGT
>NW_005353629.1:2003081-2027197 GCF_000412655.1 Myotis brandtii
TTCTCTCTCATCATTTATGTTTCTATCTCTGTCTCTCTCCCTTCCTCTCTGAAATCAATTAAAAAACAACAACAACAAAAAAAAACTATGGTCAAAATTCTGCAGACACCCACTATTTCAGAGGTAAGCAAGGAGAAGCAAACAGAAGTAAAATGCTGTAAATTAGTTTCTAAATATATGATCCAGAATTCTTGCTTTATTTGTACTTATTTCCTCAATCTTAATGTCTAATTGTCATCCATTACAATACCCACAAATGTTATAGGAGTTTTTTATTTCTACATGTATTGATACAAAAAAGGGAGGTAGGTGGATTGTGACGGGGAGTATGAATATTGTTGCTAGCTAATAAAGTACTCTAAATCTTTTCATTCTGTCCTAAGATTTCAATATTTTATTATATTGGTTTTGATAAAGACTTAAATATTTCCTTTAAAAGACTTCAGACTACAATTATAAATAGAAATATGAAGAGATAAAACTATGCAAAGACATTCAAAGTAAATTATCGAAGGGTATGTTAAGGCATTTTCCATTAATTGACCTCAGATTTACAAAATTAAATAAAAAGCATAGATAGGCAAAGTGACACTCTGAAAACAGTTGAAAATTTTACTATTTAGTACTTCCTAAAATCTAGATTTAATACCTGAGGCTATGGAGCTAATAAGTAAGCAAATATTATATCAAGTGATATAGGAAAATTGTTTTGACCATAAACGTTATAAAGATACAAATTCATTTTCCACTGTTATTTCTTTGAAAAGGTTTCAGGGGTTTTATACATACCTCTTTTTAAAAAGTACGTTTATATTTTGTTTCTAAATTATATGTGTGTGCATTGCATGCACATACATTCTTCTAGGCTATATTCAGACAAAAATAATTGCGCATTGACAAGACATATAATAATAGCAGAAAATGAAGAAAGTAAACAAATGAAGAAATAAAAATAATAGTGAGCTTCTCCATTCAGGCAAATGTTGCACAAATGTTGTAGATTTGAATCATAAGAAATTAAGGATTAACATGTGTCTTCATTGAACCTATCTGATATTCCATCAACTGCGATAGTGCCCAGTTCTAAAAAACTTGAAAGCCCAAGTTAAATCCAAAAGTAGTAGGTTTTCAAAAAGTTAGCTATAATGCAAAGTCCCGCACAAGAATATGACAATATATTGGAAGTGTCATGTACTGTTTAACTGAGATGAAAACCTGAGATGCCCTAGCCCCTGCTCCTCTTCAAAACCCTTTGATACCACTCTCCACTGTGATACTAGTCTGCACTTTGATCACCACTCTACAGGCGTATTACTCTCCTTTATTGTTCCTTGTGTATCCCAAGCCCTTTCAAATCCCATAGCCTTTATACTCGAACTTCCTGCTTCTGCATCTCACAGGGCTTCTCATTCATCTGTGCAATCTGAAATATACCGCTTCCTGGAGGCTTCCCTGGCCATCAAATCAATATTATGCTAAGAGAAATAAGCCAGTCCGAGAAAGGCAAGTACCATAGATTTCACTCATACGTGGAATTGGATTAATAAAATGAACTACCAAGCAAAATAGAGACAGACTCATAGATAGAGAACAGGCAGGCAGCACTGGTTGGTGGGGTGGTGGTGTTGGGGTGATGGAGAGATTGAGCAAAAAGGAAAAAAGAAAAAAAGAGAGCGATCTCATGGACATGGACAAGAAGGTGATAAATGTGGAAGGGGTGAGAGAGGGTGGAGGTGGAAGAGGGTGTAGAAGGGATAAATGGTGATAAAAAAGAAATAGAAAAAAATAAATAGAAAAGGAATAAATAAAAAAAGAAATAGAAGAGCGTGAAGAGATGTTTGGTAGTGTGTTCTAATGAAACCTATATGCTGTTAAATCCTTTCACAAAAATTTGAGATAACATACATGTGTTGATGTGAGGGCATATGTATTTAAATTATTTTGATAAAGAGATACTTTGTTTAAAAAAATTAATCCAATCCTCAACTCTCTAGTTATTCTCCATTATTTTACCCTGGGTACTTCTTCCATCTCACTTAACATATTATTATATTTATTTATGGGAAGAGGGTTCTTGAATTCAGTAAATCATTTGGACATATCAAATGCTCTTGTAGCTTAACAATAATTGATGATTTAACCAAAAATCTAGTAGTGGAAGAAATTTCTGAAGTGTTGTTGTTTTTTTCCATTGAATTTATAGGAGTGACATTGGTTAATGAAATTATATAGGTTTCAGGTACACGATTCTACAACGCACCGTCTGTATACTGTACAATGTGTTTACCACCCCAAGTCAAGTCTCCTTCCATCACCATTTACCCCCCTTAACCCTTTTCTACCTCCCTCACACCTCTTCCTTCTGGCATTCACCATACTGTTGTGTGTGTCTATGAGGCTTCCATTGTTTTTTTTCTTTGCAATTAAGCAGAAGTGTTTATTTTTTAATTTCTTTCTTTCAACTGTAACATTTGACCAGTAAAATGACTCAGTTGCCAATTCCAACTTCTTTCTGAGTACCTTTCTTCATGATGGCATGTAGCTTATCTCTTACTCAGACTCACCAAGATAGGGAATCAGAATTGTAGGGCAGAGCTCTCACATAACCCCCCCCCCCTTTTTTGGCTGTTAAATGGAATATCTCATTAGGTGCCATTGGGTCAAATTTCATTTTTTTATTCAAAAATACCATGACCACAATGTGTAAACCTTCCCAGCACTGTCTCTAAGTGCTATGAAAGGTAGCTAAGAGCTAGTGTTAGGAGAAAAAGGTGATAAGACAGCCAAAAAGAAGATGAGAAAACTGTTCCTACTATAGTTGACTGAGTTTCGTTCTTAAAGATGACCAGTAAAAGTATAACTTAGTTTAAATAAACTACCCTTGAAACACTTCTGAGAAAGACGAAGTGTTTACTAAAGTGAAGGAATCAGTACGTGAATTATCACAGTCACTGGAGTTTTCAGATGACTGGAACATGACTTATGGTAAACAACATGCAGTCTAGTTGTATGTATATTCCCTAGATTTCATCAAAAGTGATATATTTTTTTAAAAGACAACAAACAGATCATTCCTGTTGAGGTTCTTCTTTCAAAAGGATTCTCATTGTAAATTAATTTGCCTTTTTCTCCATTGCAGGTGTTAAATTCTGCAAAGCATCTTTCTAAATTACAAGGGAGGCTGTGAGCTTTCTGAGCAAATACTCATTTCTTTTGTCTTGTTGAGGACTAAGAGTGATTCTCCCAAGTGGCAATTCAATCATGAAAGTAGAAGGTGTTAGAATGGATGTAGAGCCTCACAAATCCCTGTTGGTTTTGAGTAGACCAGTGAAGTATTATCATGTCACCACTAGAAAAAAATAACCTCAGTATGTTCTAGTGTCATTATTGTAGGTATAAATTGATCTATTGGATATTTAAGAGGAAAAGAAATGTAAATACTTCCTATTGAAGATATTTGCAGAAGCAGAAGAACTTGAGCACACATTTGAGAGCTTTGAATTTGTGTGAAATTCCTTGTATTATAAATTATTCATGGATTAAAAGGGTGAAAGTTCATCAAACAATTCCTATGGAAAGTGGTAAAAAAAAAAAAGGTGGGATAGATAGTGAAAAGCCTTTGGAAGTAGAATCAGATTCAAATTGCCGTCCTGGCACTTGACAGGTGAGAATCCCAGATTTGGTAATTTTCTTCTATGAATCTTTGTTGCATTTGACTTAAAGAAAGATTGCAGCCCAGTTGGCATGGCTCAATGATTGAGTGTTGACCTAAGAACCAGGACGTCACCGTCCAATTCCCTGTCAGGGCATATGACCAGGTTGCAGGCTCGATCCCCAGTGGAGAGCATGCAGGAGGCAGTTGATCAATGATTCTCTCTCATCATTGATGTTTCTATCTCTCTTTCCCTCTCCCTTCCTCTCTGAAATCAATAAAAAAAAATTTTAAAAGAAAGATTACAAATTCACTCATGAAAAATTTTAAGTTTTGGAAATAGTAATAATATAAAATACCAAGAATGATGTCTGTCACTCAGTATATGAAAGCTATTAAACATCAGAGTATACATGATTCACTAGGTATATCAATCAGTCTGGTTTGCTTTCTATAATGATCTGAGATTTATGTACTTGGCGAATATGCAGGCATTTTGAGCAATATTGATCATAGTTTTCCTAAATGTAGACAATTACTTTTCAGATTTGTTTGTGTTAAATTATTCTCCTGTAACTCCGAACTTTTAGTAAGAAGCAGCCTTTGGCTCTCTAGACGTGGATGAGTTTTGACAGATAATGTATTCATACCCACACACACAAACACAAAGGCCTCTGTATATTTAATAATTATACATGATTATATTTATCAGTTCAAATCCATTCATTAAAGTGTTCTCCAAATGGCCAGAGTTTACAGTCATTACTTAGCAATTAATTTATAAAAGAACCTTGAACCAAGAATGTGCTCCTAACACACACACACACACGCACACCTTATCTTTGACCAAGTACCTTATGTTTGTTAACATATATATCATTCTATCTGAAGAATATCTTCTAACATTTTTAATGTGTATCTGCTAGTCAAAAAGTCCCCCAGTATTTTTTAATGTCTCGCTTGTTCCTTTACTCCATGTTCTTCTTGTTCTAGTTGAAATGCTTCTGCTCATCTCTTAGATTTTTATTGTGTAAATCTTTAAACATGCAACTTTAATAAGTTACATTTAAACTTACTAATTTTTATTCACTAGTTCTCTCTCCTTGTTCAACTTGTTTTTAAATCTATGAATTTGGGTGTTATTTAGTTATAAAATGTTTCACTTCTATAACTTAACATCATTTTCTTTAATGTTGGTGTAAGATCTTTCTAAAGATGTTTGTCATTAGGTGTTTATATAAATGACTCAAAGTAATGTAATGGTAGCAAAAAGTTAACTATTTAAAGCTATTATTCAACAGACACTGAGCAACCATTATGGCTTTGGAAGCCAATTAGCCATTCATATGGGAGTTCCAGACTTAAAGAGTGATATTTGTAAAGCTCATTCTAACACAAAGAGAAATCTAAACATCAAGAACAGTGGGACAAAGCACAATGAATTTACATCATCCACCACTAAACAAATTATAAAATATTAAAGGGAGATTATGCAAAGCAACCAAGATTAATTGCTGCTAATTGAAGAAAGTCATAAAACCAAGGGTTGGTTTCCTTTGTGATATAATGTCATTTACAAGGTTAATTGCCGTGTCACCTCACAGTCCCCGGTTGTTTTTCGTATTGTGGCAGCGAACGTGTGAACAGATGGACCAGAGCAACATCTGGTTTAAGTGAGCAGCGAGAGCACCGCTGACACCCTTGAAGGATTTCCTTCAGTTGCACAGTCTCAGGAATAGAAAGGAATAACAGAGAAACACGATGGCAAAAATAATCAACATGATATATACTTATTAGCCTACGGGCCCTTGCAAATTTCAGAGTGGACATCATAATCAGAACCTAAAATGGCTACAGTAATGTTCTTAATATAATGTTTTAAAGAATACTTATAGTTGATTTAGCCAACTTGTCATTAATATCTCACTTCCCCACCTTTGCATCTAAACATGCTTATGCATACAAATGAAAATAATATCTTATGTTTTATGGAAGATCACAATACTTAAAACTTGCAATACCTCTCTTGATCTTCAGGGTAGCCTTATAAATTAGATATTACTACTTGATATCCAAAGTAATAACTGACACTCAGAAATACTTTATCCTAGGTTTAAAAGGTAATGCAGAAAAACATAAATCTAGAATTATTGACTTTAACCTATTGCACTAACCTTCAAAGCTACATTATGTCAGTAACTGAAGAAAACCTTAGATAATAACTATTAGACATTTTAAAGCTAAAATTTGCAATTTTTATTTCTTACTATGTTTTTAGTAGTATTATAATCATTTAGTGATTTACCGATGGTTCAGTTTTATTTCATCTATTAAACATATAAAGCTTTCAATGGCCCAGAATGTGCAATAATGCCATTTGTAGTTTACCAAATCTGCTCACACAATCCCAGGTGAAAATACAACTCAATATAACACAACACAGCCTCACTAGAAAAGAGGGAGCTGTCAGAAATGTAAGGTGTGGTTATTTTTAAAAATGAATTTGAATATCCTCTCTCGTTTGTTTATGTGCTCCGAGTTCTTGCCGATGCCTACCCTGTTCTGGCCGGGTTCAGTGCAGAACACAGGCCCGGCAGGACACATTAGAGCGGTAGTTCAAGGGTGAGCTCTCTCCGCCTTCGTTTCTCTCTGAGGTGTGAGAGTTGCTGCTGCCTTGTCAAGGAGGAAAACACTGAACATTGCACATGTAATCAATTATCACTGTAGTTGTTAGCGCCGAGATCCAGCGAGGCCAGCTCCACCTGGCTTTGCTGGCCCATGTTCGTCAGGCACGGTTTATGTGGTTCACAACCTTCTGGTCCTTTAAATACAGTTCCTCATGTTGTGACCCAACCATAAAGTTATTTTCGTTGCTACTTCATAACTGTAATGTTGCTACTGTTATGAATCGTAATGTAAATATCTGATATGCAGGATGGTCTTAGGCGACCCCTGTGAAAGGCATAATGGTGCTATGATGAATCGTCATGTAAATATCTGATATGCAGGATGGTCTTAGGCGACCTCTGGGAAAGGGTCGTTCGACCGCCAAAGGGGTCGCGACCCACAGGTTGAGAACCGCTGGTTTACAGTGCCTCCTCTTCTCTCTGACGGGGCTCAGAGCACACATCTGTGCCATTAAAGTACGTATTTGGGGGAAACGCACAGTGGTAGATGTCCGGCTTTAGAGTCAACCTCCTCTCATCCCGAAACAGGCAACCGCTGATTTGTTATTGATACTATCATCCTGCCTTTTCAGGAATTTATTACAAATGGTCTCGTAGTGTGAAACCTATTTAGGTTGTTCTCTTTCATTGAGCAATATACGGCGAAGACTAATCCATGTTCTGCACGGCTGGTGTTAGCGCTTTACTTTTTACCGCTGGGGGGTAGTCTGTTTTAGGGGTGTACCACAATTTGTTTTTCCATTCACCTGCGTAAGAGCATCTGATAGCTCCCACTTTTTTGGTTATTATATGTAAAGGTAACAGGAGTATTTTGATGCTGTTTTTGTATGTGAATAGTTGTTAAACCCTTTGGAAAAATACATTTTCCTTGACCATATTATGGAACTATCTTTATGGTAAGAAACTGCCAGATTATTTTCCAAAGTGGCTGTACCAGTTCGCATTCCCCCCGGTGATGAATGAGAGTTCTTGTTTCATGTTGTCTCCGACAATTAGTATGGGCAAAATTTTGGGTTTGAGCCATTCTAATAGGATTATAATTTATCTCATTTTTCAGAAATTTTGAAATCTCTTAATGGCAAGTAATGTTGATCATGTCTGCTATATATATATCTCCCCTTTGGTGAGTTGTCTGCAAAAATATTTTTTAAGTTCTGATGTAGGTTTTACTTTTTTAATAATTGAAATTTTAGAGTTCTTTGAATATTTCAGACACAATATTATAACAGATATGTGTTTTGCAAAGATTTCTTTAGGTGTCTGGATTTTCTTTTCATTTTCTTAACATTGCACTTTGTAGAGCAAAAACAAGTTAATTTTAGTAAAGTCTAACATCAATTTTTTTCTTGAATTATACTTTTGACATTGAGCCAAAAATGTCTTCAGCCTACTTAATTTTACATAGAATTTTCGCCTATATTCTAGTTTTATAGTTTTGCGTTTTACATGTAAGTTTATGGTTTCCTGTGTGTGGCGTTACATGGGTGTGGAGCTTTGTTTTCTAGTGTTGATCTGGGCAGAGCTCCTGTGATTTGAACCTCCCTCCTGCAGAAGCCACAGGACGGCTTACACAGGCTCCTTAGCCTCATAACCGGATGCAGAGGACAAGGGGAGGAGGGAGCCTGAGGCTCGAAAACTGTCCATGTTTAAACATCAAAAATGGAGTCAAACTCTTGTACATCTTAATTTTTTAAAAGAGTGAGCAAAAGACAGTGGCATGAGGGCAAAGGATGTGATGAGTATTATTCAGAGCAGTTAAAATTTACTTATTTTATTTAATAACAGCCAGCACAACATTGGAAAAGATAAAAAACAACAAAAACAAGTTGAGAGTATCAGCGTCCTGCCTGATGCCTCTGACTCGAGCCCATCGAGGGCCTCGCTATTGCCACACCCCCCAGGGGCTTAACTGTGCCTCCAGCACCCGGAGCATTTGGCCTGTTTCTGATATACCTGTTGCCAAACTCAGAAGCAGGCACATAAACAACCAATAGATGTATATATTATTGATTTCAGAGAGGAAGGGAGAGGGAGATATAGATACATCAATGATGAGAGAGAATCTTTGATTGGCTGCCTCCTGCACGCCCCACTCTGGGGATTGAATCTGCAGCCCGGGCATGTGCCCTGACCAGGAATGGAACCCAGGATCTCCTGGTTCACAGGTCGGCTCTCAACCACTGAGCTACGCCAGCCGGGCCCAATAAACTTTTTGTAAAAGCATATGAATGCATTAATGGAATCAAACTTGCTGCTACCACAAATGAGATCTTTCGCCTTGGGTCTTATACATGGCTCATGACGCTCCTTTAGCATCTAAGCTTCCACACTGGACCCTATATCTGATGATCACATCCCTGCTCATAGCACGGGCCTGAGTTCCTCTAGATTCCCTGCACGCATCCCAGTTCTCTAGCTGGAGTTTCACATTGGCTGTTACCCATCCTGCCAAGACAAATGTTCTGCTCTAACCCCTAATCAATCCGGCGTCTGCAGCTACCTCCCCACCCCATCTTAACCTGCTGCACAGGCCCAAGCTCTCAGTACATTGCCTTGTGGGGAATCCAGCTTATCTTTAAATCTATCCCATCGTTTTAACTCCGTTCATATTTAATTTTTCACTCAGATTGCTGACATAGCCCCTTCCCTGAGGGAGAGGGAGATATAGATACATCAATGATGAGAGAGAATCTTTGATTGGCTGCCTCCTGCACGCCCCACTCTGGGGATTGAATCTGCAGCCCGGGCATGTGCCCTGACCAGGAATGGAACCCAGGATCTCCTGGTTCACAGGTCGACTCTCAACCACTGAGCTACGCCAGCCGGGCCCAATAAACTTTTGTAAAAGCATATGAATGCATTAATGGAATCAAACTTGCTGCTACCACAAATGAGATCTTTCGCCTTGGGTCTTATACATGGCTCATGACGCTCCTTTAGCATCTAAGCTTCCACACTGGACCCTATGTCTGATGACCACATCCCTGCTCATAGCACGGGGCCTGAGTTCCTCTGGATTTCCTGCACGCATCCCAGTTACTCTGGCTGGAGTTTCACATTGGCTATCACCCATCCTGCCAAGACAAATGTTCTGCTCTAACTCTAATCAATCCGGCGTCTGCAGCTACCTCCCCACCCCATCTTAACCTGCTGCACAGGCCCAAGTTCTCAGTACATTGCCTTGTGGGGGATCCAGCTTATCTTTAAATCTATCCCATCGTTTTAACTCCGTTCATATTTAATTTTTCACTCAGATTGCTGACATAGCCCCTTCCCTGCTGCACTCCACCCTCTGGCCTATCTTTTCCACACTCCGCCAGACCAATCACTCTAAAATTCCCAGCGGGTCATTTGCCAATTTCATATAGTTTACTAAATCCCCATTAATTTAGTTGAGATCTAAACCTTTTAGAGTAGCATCAGCTTTCTTTTTTTAATTCTGTCTCCACCTATCTTTGCACAAATTCTGTCATATGGCCATAGTAGCCTACCTTGAGCCAGAACATGCAACAGAAAGAAGGCAGAAGACAGCGGTGGTCCCTAGGCAAACAGGTATCCTAGATTGGTACTCTAGAACTTGCTTGCTGGGAGAGTAGACTCCTGAGTCATACTTCATTGATAATTTCAGGTTGCCAGTACAGCAGCTATGTACTATCACTTAATGTGTAGGAATACTGCATGTTGTCACCCTACTAGGTGTCTTCTCATAGTCTGAAGCTGTAAACACATTGACATTCCTATTAGTGACAGTGGCTGGGTATCCCTTTAGGTCTTGCTCCTCTAAATAACATCTATTGTACAAGCTTCTCCATCCTTCATCCTACATTCTGATTAGAGCTTTTATGATGAATAATGATGATACCAACAAGACAAGTAGTATCAAATATTTATTGAATATTTACTTATCTTATGGACTGTACATTTAGCAAAGCTCATATAATCTTCACAGAGGGAAACTCAAATTCAAAAAAAGTTACTTGCCCAAGGGCATGCAGCTATTAAAGAGAACGTATCTGTTATTAAAATCCGGTTGTACCAGACTCCATAAGCTGTGCTCTGAATGTTCTATTATTCTACATTCTCTCTCTCTCCATTTTCAGAATTACTTTAACACTTTAAGTTTTATGTTTACGTTATTTTGTGAGATCGATGTGATTATAGTGTTTGAGGTCCAGGTACAAGCTATTGAGGTCCATATACCTACAGCCTTTCTTTTTTTTAAGATCCACTTTTATAATAGACATTATTTATTAGAGCAGTTTTAGATTCATAGCAAAAAAGAGTAAGTTACATAGAGTCCCCATATGTCCCCTACCCCTCACACACGCAGACTCTCCACTGTCAATATCCCCCACCAGACTGGTACATTTGTACCAACTGAGGAAACTACATTGACATGTTGTTATAACCCAAAGTCCATAGTTTACCTTAGGGTTGACTTTTGGTTTTATATATTCTATTGATTTGAAAAAATCTATAATAATAAAAGCGTAATATGCTAATTAGAACGATACTTCCAGAAGACCTTCCAGACGAAGCTGGGGCCGCGAGGGCCGAGCCCCTTGCACGAATTTTGTGCATTGGGATATCCGAACGATACTTCCGGAAGACCTTCCAGACGAAGCTGGGGCCACGAGGGCCGAGCCCCTTGCACGAATTTCGTGCATCGGGCCTCTAGTATATAATAATGGCATGTCCACTATTACAGTATTATATTACAGAATAGTGTCACTGCCCTAAAAATTCTCTGTGCTCCACCTATTCATCCCTTCCTCTCCATTCACTCCTGGCAACCATGGATCATTTTACTGTCTCCAAAATTTTGCCTTTTCAAGAATATCATATAGTTGGAAGCATAGAGTATATAGACTTTTCCGATTGGTGCCTTTTATTTAGTAGTATGCATTTAAGTTTCTTCCATGTCTTTTCATAGTTTGAGAGCTCATTTCTTTTTTTAGTGCTGAATAATTTTCCATTGTCTGGATGTGCCACCGTTTATTTATCCCTTCACCTACTGAAGGACACCTTGGTTGCTTCCAAGTTTTGGCAATCATGAAGAAAACTGCTGTGTGCTATTTTTGTGCGGGCATCAGTTTTTAGTTCCCTTGGATAAATGCCAGGGAGCAGATTGCTGAATCCTATAATAAGAGTATTTTTAGGTTTGTAAGAAACAGCCAAACTGTCTTTCAAAGTGACTGTACCAATTTGCATTCCTACCAGCAATGGATCAGGGTTCCTATTGTTCCACATTCTCAACAGTATTTGGTGTTGACAGGGTTCTGCAATTTACTCATTCTCATAGGTTTGTAGTGGTATCTCATTATTGTTTTAATTCACATTTCCCTGATGGCATAGTTGTACCTTTTAAGACAATATTTCTGCTACTTCTGAGGATTTGGTCTACCATGTAATTGCTATATTTTTTGTTTTGTTTTTTTTGCTAGGAAAAATTAAAGAAAATGACCCATGTTTTCTGAAGTGACACATTTCCCTATTTAGTTTTCTTATCACTAAAGGCAAAAATCAAAGCACAATTTTGCGCTAACACAGGTCAATTATGGGTTTATGAATATAAAATGTTATATGCTGCAAATATTTACTATGTCAGTGTGAAGTAGTCAATATCTCAATAGCAATGACAATTTGTCCACTGGCCTTTGGAATGTTTAGGCTCAAGGCATAGGTCATTGTTGTCATGAAGGCCCCTGTACCTAAATCTCCTTCAGGGAATGCTCTGTCTAGTGATTTGGTGTCTTGTCATGACACATGTTGTCTTATCTTTACTACAGGACAGCAGTATTCTTCAATGATTGAGAAAGGGAAATAGATTGAATTAGAGCTACAGGTAGTGGGACACACTAAAGCTAACGCATGGGAAGACGGAAGGGAGGGGAAAGAAGATGAGAAAGTTGCGCATGGAAAGGGGTGTGCAGTTTCTGAATGCATGCATCTCTTGATGGAATTCTGCTCAGCATTTTATTTTTAAATCAAAATAGCCCCAGCTGGTTTGGCTCAGTGGTAGGTCATCAGCCTGTAGACTGAAGTGTTCTAGGTTCTATTCTGGTCAAGGGCATGTACCTTGTCTACAGGTTCCTCCATGGCCCAGGAACTGGTTGGGGTGTGTGCAGGAGGCAACCAATCAATGTGTTTCTCTCACATTGATATTTCTCTCCGTCTTCTCCTCTCTCTTCCACTCTAATAAGCAATTGAAAAATATCCTCAGGTGAGGATTTAAAAAAAACTCCGTCTTCCCCTCTCTCTTCCATTCTAAAAAGCAATGGAAAAATATCCTCAGGTGAGGATTAAAAAAACAAAACAAAAATAAATAAATAATCAAAATGCGCTGCAAATTTTTTTGAACATGTGAAATACTATGCTAGAGAAGTGAGGAATAGTTATAATGATAACTATTTACAAAATAGTTTTCAATGCATTATATCATTACATTTCAATTAAATTAGGTAGAACACTCAAAGGGTTCTCTTTAATTTTATATAATACTGGGAATAAATGTGTCAAATGTTAACAATCTGGGTAATACTTCAGGCATAATATCACTGCATCTAAGAGTGAACAATTCCAAAAGTTATTTGAGCTGGAGTAGTTTTATTTTCACCTTAAAATCAATTGCATATATCATGGATGAATAATAAGTAGACTGAGCACATCTCCAAATCTTAAAGACACATTTGTAATACCTTATCAATAAAAAATTTTTTAAAAAATTAAATAAACGTTTAATTTTCAAAATAATCAATAGAAGAAGCATATTCAGAGACTCTACTATGCCTTTAGGGCCTTGTATTGTGCTCTCTGCTTATTGCACCTGTTGGCTGCATGAGTACTAAGACTAAACAGCCTTGTTCATAAAGACAACTTGTAGAAGAAGAAAAGGGGTGTTTTGGGGGAAAAGAGGCACTTGCCATTATATTGAGATCATTTTAAGTAGATCATTTTCTGTGCTACTTTAATTCCTAGAGATACCATTTCTGTGTGTTGTAAAGACATTTTATCCCATGCCTCTGTGTGTGTGTGTACGTGTGTGTGTGTGTGTGTGTGTGTGTGTGTGTGTGTGTAGGTGTGCGCATGTATATGTCACAGAGAGATAGAGAGAGATTGATTATATGCGCATGTGGATGCAGCTGGGGAGAGAGATTGAGAGAGATTGTATGTGCAGGTGGCTGGGATAAATGTCAGCTAAGACTTTTCTGTATGTATGAAGGTGTTATTATTAGGTTGCATAATGTAGATTAGAGATAAGTAGAAAATCATGTAATAGAAATGAAAGTAGAACTAAAGTCCATTGTTTCAAATACATAGAATACATAATATTTTTTCAAATAAATTCATAACAAATATATTATCTACTGGAAACTAGTACAATCTTGCTATTCTTATTTGAAACATATTTTTATAATTAAGAATCATCAGTTTTCATGTCTTAGCAAAATCCACTGTTAAATTGATCCTCCGGATCTTTCGTCACAAATTCTCATGTGTGTTGATAAATCACTGCTTGGTATTTTGTCATGGGTTTCTATTTCAGTAAGTTATGTGGCCCAGGTTAAATACATATAGTCATTATACCTAAACACGTATTTCAGTATAATTTTATAGTCTCTACCTATCTTAGTGGATGTAAAGTCCCTGCTTCCCTCCAACTCTCTTGTTTTATAATTTAACTTTCCTCTGACCTAGCTAACAAAGAAATTATTTTGTACACAAAGGGAGGGATAACGTAAGTCACCAAAGTGGGATCATTTACATTTTTATTGTTGTTCTGTGCTAACTTCTTATGGGTTTAGTAACCCTAAGGGATATAAGAAATGCTATTAATATGCAATGAATATACAGTGGACAAACTGCTGTGTGACATTGTTTAATTTTTTAGCAAAAATTCATTTTCTCCTTGTCCTAACCTTTATTCTTTGCTGGGAAAACTATAAACATTGATATGGAATTTGAGACAAAGATAAACTAGTGGGCATAGAAATACCTTCTTGAGAATCCTATGTATTCATGTAAAGATTTATAGTTTTAAGAATATACTGTTTCATATTAAATTATGATTTATTGAATTTATTTTTCTTTTTTTTCTAATATATTTTTATTGATTTCAGAGAGGAAGGGAGAGAAAGAGAGGGAGGGAGGGAGAGGGAGAGAGAGAAACATTAATGATGAGAGAGAATCATGGATCAGCTGCCTCCTGCACGCCCCACACTGGGGATTGAGCCTGCAACCCGGGCATGTGCCCTAACCGAGAATCGAACTATGACCTCCTACTTCATAGGTCGATGCTCAACCACTGAGCCATGCGGAAACTATGACCTGCTTCATAGGTCGATGCTCAACCACTGAGTCATGCGGGCTGGGCTAAAGTAGAACATTCTTATGAAATATCTCTGATAATAATTAAAAAGGGCCTCAAAATTGTGGCTAAGTAGAAGTAGAAAATGGAGACTCAGTCATTTATCAGATGTATGCAATCTCTGTAGAGCAGTACTGATGCATCGGTACACAAGTAGAGTGTCTGTCTCTCTCTCTCTCTCTCTCTCTCTCTCTCTCTCACACACACACACACACACACACACACACACACACACACCATAAAAGGAAACCAGACAGTTGTTTTATTCAATATAGACTGAGAAGGACATCCACTAGGGAAAAGTCCACAGTGTAATTGAAACTAATGTATTATCTTTCACTTTGTTTTCAGGCCTCTGGCTTCTAGAGGAGAGGACTCTTACTACCCTAATATTTTCTCATTTGTAATGTCTTCACTGACTTTAATTACCTTCTCTCAGGCTCATACAATTATTACTTCTTTTTAAAAGAAAAGCAAGAGAAATGAACTCGTTTGCTGAAGGCCTTTACTAAGGTTTCACAGCTGGAGCTATTTCAAATAAAAATATTGTTAGCAATTAAACTAAATATGAAACTCGCACTTGCACTTCCACATATTTTAGCCCCCACCCTTGGTCATCAACTCTAAAATTAACCCTTGTTTAATATTCTGATGCATATCACTTCTTTTCACATCTTAGTTTACTCTAGGGTTTTTAAAAATTGCATTCAAGGGTATTCTATACTTGTGTACATTGGCATCATGATGCTTTTTTTCCTAGGAAAAAAGATTTTATCATTGTCATGTTTGCAAATCATTAAGCATGCCCATTACTTAATTAGGATGGTATTTATTTTAAAAGCAAAAACAATTTTAAATTCTCATTTCAATTTATTTTATTTTAGATTTTATACAACTGCCTTGAAATAATTAAAAGACAACAATGGTGATTCTATTGTGGATTTGCCAATATAGCATTTTTGTAAATTAAATTGAACTGTGTTACTAAAGTAGATTCCATAGGAAGAACAGGTACCAATAAGGTGCATCTGTTTTCATTATTTGCTTTTCATTCATTGGTTAAGGACCGATTTACTACTATGAAATTTACAACAATCCAGCCAGAAACCTAATCTGATTACTTGTTCAATCAGCTATCCCAGCAGATAGCTCTTCCTGATTCTATTCTCTACCTTCATTGGTATTCCCTTGAGGCCCAGGTATTTCAGTAACATAGGAGGCAATAGAAATCAGAGATCCAGAGCATGGCATTTTAAGATAAAATGACTTAGTTCAAACCAAAGATTTGGCTACTTGCTAACTGTGTGCATGTTGGGAAGTAACATATCCCCTCTGTAGTATAATTTATTAAATGGTAATGATGATATCAATAGTAGAACCTACTCCATATGATTGTGGGGATAGTTACTGTAATTGAGGTAACAGAAAGGTGAATAGAAGCCTGACACATTGTGAAATCCATACAATGATGAGGTATTATTTTCACTGGTCACATAGCCTATGACGACCTATTCATTTAAGGAATATTTAAACATAATAATAGTTACAGCTGAAATTATGTATTGGTTACAATGTGTCATTAACTATAATAAGTTTTTTGACAAATTGGGTTTTATCCTCTCATCAAAAGGTAATCAAATATTACCTTTATTTATTTAAATGCTGCACCAATATTAGATGAGTGTTTCAAGGTCACACAGATTCAAATAATCAAACTAGCAGCCTCTGTGTAAGAAATTACAGGTATATCAGGAATATTCTGTGAACTAAACAAGATAGAAACCTAAGAGCAACTAGATGTACCAGTGTTGCTTTCAAAGATAGAAGATGGAGCCCGGCCAGTGTCGCTCAATGGTTGAGTGTCGACCTATGAACCAGGAGGTTCCAGGTCAGAACACAGGCCTGGGTTGCGGGCTCCATCCCCAGTGGGAGGTGTGCAGGTGGCAGCCGATCAGTGGTTCTCTGTCATCATTGATGTTTCTGTCTCTCATTCTCCCTTCCTCTCTGAAATCAATACAAATATGGAAGAAGAATCAAGTAGGCAAGGTATGTGGGTGGCTTCTAGAAGTTGGGAACAGCTCTAAGCTAACAACCACCAAGGAAACAGGAGCTGCATTTCTACAACAGTAAGAAACTGAGACCTGATAACCTGCTGAAAAGCAAGGAAAGACAGTCCAGATAGAAACAGTCCACACCTCGCTTTAGCTTGCTGAGACCCAACCCAGACTTGTGATCCTCAGAGCTGTAAGGTAAAATATTTGTATTCTTTTAAACTGTTAAGCTTGTGACACTTTGTCATCATAATAGTGGATTAATACACACAGAGATGCTCCAACTTCCACCCTTGAGTTCCTCACTGTTGCCTTTGAAATTCTGGGGATACAGAAGATATGATGATGATCACTGAATTGAGGGGCAGCCCATGGCGGTGGTGCATGTTAGTGATGTGTATCCTTCACCAGTGGTCCCCAAGCCACTCCCTTCGCTCTCCCATTGTGTCAGCACTGCGGAAGCTGAAGACAGCGTAGCTGATAACAAATGGCCAAACCATTAAGAGCACTTGACTTCTAGTGCCTCCATATTGTGGATGTTCTCGGGAAGGCATCCATGGGAGATGCAACATCCTTCATTTACTGCCTGCAGTCAGCAGTGTATCCACATACATCTTCCCAAGACCTCTTGGCCCCAGTCTTTCTCCATAAGGGACCACCCCTTCACCACTGCCCATGCATCTATATTATAAATGTTTACTATTTTCAATAGGAAGTAGTCACATCCATTGCCCGAAGCTCTACTCATTGGATTTCCCCTCACTTACTGCATTTCAGGCCACACCTTAGGGGACTGTACAGCAGCCACCAAACCAAGCTACTGGTGTGCTGGTACCATAGCCAGGTTGAAACTGTGTGCCTAGAAACACTCCTATCTAATTTTATATTCTTCCCCCTCCCTTTTTCAGCACCTTTAGAACCCAGCTCATATGTACTTTCCCAAGTACTGTCTGGACTTGGTGACTAGGTTCTGCAGCTTGCTTAGGCTATGGTCATTTCCTTCCTTAGCAGGGCCAGTCCTTCTCTACCTGAGCTATGTTGGGACTTGACATTAGTTCCTGGTTGGTGACTGGCATGAGGCTATATCTTGAGGGGCGTGCCATTGTTATTTCATAAAAAGGAGGCCTTTTAATCACCTTCAAACTGTGGGAGCTCGAGCCATTGAGAGGGAGGGGCATGCCACTTCTGCAGGCTTTAGAGTTCAGGGAAATCTGAGATTCCCAGTTTTTAGGGAATTTCAACCGAGATATTACCAATTCTCATTCTCAGGATCTCTCCTCTGTCTAATTCAGTGGTTCTCAACCTGTGGGTCACGACCCCTTTGGCGGTTGAACGACCCTTTCACAGGGGTCGCCTAAGACCATCCTGCATATCAGATGTTTACATGACGATTCATAACAGTAGCAACATTACAGTTATGAAGAAGCAACGAAAATAATTTTATGGTTGGGTCACAACATGAGGAACTGTACTTAAAGGGCCAGAAGGTTGAGAACCACTGGTGTAATTGATATTTTCTCTATCATCCTTGTCATGCATGGCTTTCTAGGCCTCTGCAATTTTAAATTAAGTCCTGGGAATAATCTTTAGCTTTTCTACTCTCTGACTGAAGAGGGGAGTATGTTTCCAAGTAGATCTTGTCATTGTCACACTTTGCACTACATTGGTTATTAATCGCCCTCTGCTTTTGTCTTTCTAAACCTATTTTGTCTTTGCCTTTGTTGTTGGAAGTTATTGGACTTAATGTCACCATCTAACCCTACTATTTTCATAATTCCTACTTTCTGAGAACCTCTGAAATGCCTGGGACATTGCAGCAGCGAGTGACAGTGCATGCCCTTCCCCTAACATCCCCTAACATCTCATCCCATTCCCTTAACAGTGAGAGTATATTTAACAATTGTTCTGTGAACAGCGTGCCACGGGCTAATGCTATCAAGGGCTCCTAGCTGCCCGCTGTCCAGGGGGTGATCCTGCCCCAAAGTCACATTTTTAAGCTTGCTTCCTTGGGTCACTTAGAGTCTTAGGATGGATTCCTTGGGGAAACAGACCCTGAGTTGCAGAAGAAACAGACCCTGAGTTGCATGAAGTTTATTGGGGAGTCCTGTAGGGCACACACTTGAGAGAGTCCATGAAAACTTCATTCGGCAGAGGGAGAAGTTGAACTGCAATGAAGTGAGCTAAGATCTCAGTCAATCCCACAGGAAACTGAAGCCAGGATGACATTCACTGGTCCTGAACTGAGTAAAAGTCCCACCATCTGTCCTCCCGTCACAATCAGTCCTTGGATGCAAGGTTTTCCTGGGGGGCACCCGGACCTGAGCCAGGAAATTAGTTCCCTTCGTCTATGCTGATTCCCAGGGGGAGGCTCGGTTGTGACCCATCCTCGTCCAGCGCTTCCAGCAGGCAGCTGGGACTGAGGGTCTAAGTACTGGAAAGATCTAAGCAAGAGAATATGCAGGTTTTTAATGCCTCCTAAAGTTTAATACAAAACAAATTGTATAGGATTCAGATTTTGAATTTGAATAAGTATGGGTTTATATTATTTTGATTTTATAAATATTTTTAAGGAAATTGCTTTGAGATAAGAAAGCATACTAAGAGTGCACCTTTCACCCTAACTGGTTTGGCTCAGTGGATAGAGCATCGGCCTGCGGACTGAAAGGTCCCAGGTTCAATTCCGGTCAAGGGCATGTACCTTGGTTGCGGGCACATCCCTAGTGGAAGGTGTGCAGGAGGCAGCTGATCGGTGTTTCTCTCTCATCGATGTTTCTAACTCTCTATCCCTCTCCCTTCCTCTCTGTAAAAAAGTCAATAAAATATATTAAAAAAAGAAAAGATTGCACCTTTCATGAAGATGTTAAGAATGCACAATATTTACTCCGGAAGGGTTAAATGCTATTCATAATTAATAAAACAATGGGATTTAATTGAACTGAACCTGAGGTAATCAATGTATACACAGGAAAGAGTGTGTTTCACACACCTCGTATAAATTACCATCCTGTGTATGGATTCTTGTTTACGCAGAGTAACCTGGAGTTAGTAATCCAAGTGTCAACCTTCTTTTCAGTTTTAACAGTAACTTTTTACATGAGGACGCCTAAAATCATGGTGGTTTTGTTGTTTTTGTTTGGTAGTTAAGTACAGTCATCAGCAGGCTAAGAATATCACTGTAATTGTGTAGTTACCTTGACCTCCAAATCAAGTCACTTTCCTTGAAATGAAGGGTTCTGGCTAAATAGACGATAGCTTATTTGTTGCTGTAAACTCTGCCTCACTTATATCTCTTGCATTCAAGGTTAATATCGTTGGAGAAAACTGTTTGCGAGGCAGGCAGCACTTTTAGCACCGTAGCTCCTGGCATTTTACAATCTCAAATGTAATAAGCTGGGGACTGCAATTTATGAGTGCGCGCTTGTGGTGGGAGGGAAATGTGGACAGGAGGTGAGGGTCAACAAATACAAGGTTAGAAGCAGCAAAGTAGCCGGAGGGACAAGCATCTCGTGTCTCATTCTCTTTCCCTTTCTCGCCCTAACAGCTGCATCACCTTTCTCAATCAAATATCAGCCACAGGAACTTTCTCTACTAGTAAAAAATGTGTTAATATACAACAGCAATAACAGCATTTTTAGTAGTAGAATTAGAGCAGATCTAGTGGAGGCAAGCATAGTTGTTTTTCTTTTCTTTTTCCCTTTATACTGGATATAGTTCTAGCAAGATAGCTTTATCATGTGTATTTGTAAGGCCGTAAGTTCATTTTTTAGAAGCATAAAATTATCTTCTTAATAAGTCCATCAAGAAATGCTTAACCCATAAATTCAAATATAATTAGAATTAGAATTAGCATAAGACATTACTAAGACATAGAACTAGGTATTTTATCCCATCAACCAAGAATATGCATGTTTATTAACTTACAAATGTACTGAACCACACATAACATAGGATCAATAAATAGATGTTAAATCTGAATTTTTCCATACCACAAAACTGATATAAGTCCATGATTTACTCTTTGAGGAATGAGATATTCCACAAAAGGAAATTTCCTGCAAATGGATATTTACATCTCTATGTGCCTTTTATTTTATATTTACAAAACAAATGCCTGCTAGATTAGGCAATACATTAAATAGGATTTAATGTTTTTATTGACGTTATTTTTCTTAAAACAAGCAACATAATAACCTCATAGTTATATGCTTTTTTAGCAGTTGTGTCTCCTTTATGCAGTAAACACTTTCGGTCGTTTTTTTGCCTCCATTCACCTCTAGTTTCTCTTCCCATGTGAGTAACTTGCACAAGGTTATATAATTTGCAAATTGTCGAATTCACGAGTTGGCCTTAGATACCAAACACATGTTTTTAAAACATGCATCCCAGAGTCCAAAGAAAATTAAGCTTCTATATAAGGTCCCAAAGTGTTATGTGCCCTGTTACTACTAAAGTTTTTATTAGCAGATAAAACAATGTTATTTCCCTTTACTATAAATCCAGATGCACCAGAAACAAACAAGAAATTGTCTAAATTATTATAATTATGATCAATTATTTTTATTGGCTTTATGAGTCAATCCTTTCATTCTGTTCTCCATGGTGCATCTGAAGAAATTGCTTACAATGAAAAACCTTTTAGGATCATCCCATTGTTCTTGCAAGACAAGCAGAAGTCTTCAGCATGCATACTGAGCCCAGCCTTGCCCTGCAGTCCCACCAAAACCGTGACACTGCTTGTCTCGGGGGTCTCATGCATGCCCTTCTTTCTCCCTGGAAGGGAAGAATTTACATCTCCTCCTCACTGCTCCCATTCTCTTGCTTCTCCCATTTCACCAAACTACCACTACCCTCTCTTATGTCTACAGAGCTCTGCATACTGAGCCCAGCCTTGCCCTGCAGTCCCCCCAAAACCGTGACCCTGCTTGTCTCGGGGTCTCATGCTTGCCCTTCTTTCTCCCTGGAAGGGAAGAGTTTCCACCTCCTCCTCACTGCTCCCATTCTCCTGCTTCTCCCATTTCACCAAACTACCACTACCCTCTCTAATGCTTTCCCCATTCTTCAGGTATCTTTGCTCCTCCTCTTTTTATAAATCACCTTTTATATGCCCTTTTGACTCTCTCTACATCCCTTTTGAAATAGGTATCAAAATCGTTCAATATATGAAAGATTAACTTTAGCATCCCTTTCTCTACTAAACTTTAAGCTCCAAAAAAAGAAAAAAAAATAAGTCTGCACTTAAATTCATTTATATTCCAGTGTCTAGTAAAATATTCCGTGCATTGTTTGTACTCCATATCATTTACCTAATGACGAGAGGATACATGATAAGCTTTATAGCAGTATTTCTCCAAATGTAATCCTCAAACATTTTGGTTAAATTTTCTGAGCTCTGGAGTCATATCATCTGAGTTTTAATTACATCTTATCACTTACTAGTTGTAATTGAGTAAAATTTTGGACAAGTTGCTTAATTTCTCTGCTTCACTTTTCTCATTGGTGAAGTTAAATAATAGTAGTTCTTATCTCTTAAGATTACCATTATTGTAAGAAATAAGTACCTAATATATGTAAAGATATTAAAATAGTACCTGGCCCAGGTAAAGGCCACAAAAATATTAGTTGTTATTAATGTCAGAATTATATGTACATGCATAATCTGTTATATACTATCATATTTATGGTAACATTTTATAATATCATTTTTAATTTTAATTATATGCCCATTCTGAATACACCCATTCTTGACAGTTACGGAAAGTAGACTCTTTCCCCCCAGAGATCCGTGTGGAACAGACCAGAGGCCTTTCGGCTTCCTGGCAAAGCTGCACAAATGAATGCCCATATGTGTGGCCTCCCCTTGCTCCTTTCGTGTTATTAGTAACTGTGTTAATTACAACCGTATCAAGTGCTACAATAGAAAATACAACTCTACAAAGTAAAATTATAAGTTGAAAAGGAAACGACATAGTGTTTTATTCTTTGTTTCCCCAGAGCCTAGAATATTTTTCCCCAGAGCCTAGTTGGTCCTTCTGATTTGAAGTAAGTGGCTCATGAGCTTTTCTGACTATGAAATGGTGACTGTAAGGCCAAAGTGGGCCACAGAGAGCTACTTAAAAAGGACATGCAAACGTTCAAACAGCTAATGAAAATAGGACAGGCTTGTGATGGACACGGGAGCCCCAGAAAGTCAAGGAATTAAGAAACCACAACAAAAATGTAAGAATGAACAAACATTTTGACCAAATGGGTATGTCACAGGGTGAAGGTTGGAAATAAGCTGCTGCTATTTATCTGGAAAGGTGTGTTTTCTTCTGTATATGGGCCTATTTATGGGTTCCCATTTGAATCCCAGATCCAGGAACAAAGCAGAGCCCTCTTTAGAAATAAACATTAATTAAGACTTAAGGCAAATAATGATCTACTGAGAATACGTCACTATGATTCCAAAATAGATGGGTGTGTTATCGAAAAAGTGAGTGGCTTGCCTGTCTACGTTGCCTGTGGGAGAGGGGTTCTTGGGGTATCGCTGGAATAAGCATTTCCGGAGCCCCCACGGGAGGATGCGATGTGATAGAAAGCTTTATTTTTGGTGGAATTACATCCGTTGGTTTCCAAAGTCCCATTTCCCTTCATGCAGTCCCGAAAGATGTGTGCCTGGGGAGATTCAGCGGAGCTAGAAGCACAGCTGGGGTCCAGAGTTTTCATTCCGTGGGGGAGCCGGGTCTGGTACAGCATCAGGCTAGTTCCAGTCCAGCAGTCCACTGAGTGGGGCCCATTGGCTGGGAGCCATGGGGCAAATGCAGGAGTCTGAGTCCCAGAGTCAGAGCGCAAGAGGCCAGAGCACGAACCAAGAGACAAACAGAGAGCCCTCCTTTGTTGAGGAGATTATGTATCTCACATCTTCCTGTGCTTGCAGGGGCCACACCTACTCCAGCCAAAGACCTGTTCCCAGGTGTGCCTGGCATGCATCTCCTTGCCTAGTCTCCCACACCTCACTGGGTCTGCGTCTGTTCTTCCCCGTCCAGCCCCTACCCCCAGAGATCTGTGCAGAACAGACCGGAGGCCTTGCAGCTTCCTGGCAAAGCTGCACAAATGAATGCCCATATGTGTGGCCTCCCCTTGCTCCTTTCGTGTTATTAGTAACTGTGTTAATTACAACCGTATCAAGTGCTACAATAGAAAATAAAATCCAAATCTATTTTTTTTCTCAAAAATGACCTCTCTGAGCAGTTGAAATAAGAAGGACCTTTGTAGATTTACTAAATAACTTGCTACTACCAGAGTTCATTTAAAAAGCATGTTCATCTCATTTATTCATTGTAATTTCGGGAACATTAAGGTGAACAGATAGTTTACAA
>NW_005353629.1:2029295-2031633 GCF_000412655.1 Myotis brandtii
TTTGAGCATGTTTTCATATGTCTCTTGACCTTCTGTATGTCCTCTTTCGAAAAGTGTCTATTTAGGTCCTTTGCCCATTTTTTGATTGGATTATTTATCTTCCTTTTGTTAAGATGTATGAGTTTCCTATAAATTTTGGAGATTAGGCCTTTATTGGATATAACATTGGCAAATATGTTCTCCCATGCAGTGGGCTCTCTTGTTATTTTATTGATGGTTTCTTTTGTTGTGTTCTTAAGATTAGAAGGTTGGAATCTTTATTCCTAAAGATTATACTCAGAGGGATTACAACAAACAAACAAACAAGAAACCAGTACCTTATGTTCTGGCAATAACAGGTTTGTTTAAATACTTTGTCTAATAAGAATAAAAAGAGCATAACATGTATTTAAATAGCTCAGATTAAAAGAAGAAAATAATATTAAATTTATAAATAGAAGGAAAATTTTAGGGAAAACAGACTAAATTAAAATCTATGTCAATAATTCAAGCATATATCTGAATTTGATTAACCGTCAAACTGCATATAGTCTTTTCCATAAAGAAAGCCTCTGGGTGTTTTGTAGGGTCAATATTTGAGTTGGTCTTCATCTCTTTTAGCTTCAAATTCTGCTTTAAAATGTAGAGATTGGACTAGGTGGCCTGGAAGACTTAAGTCTAAAATGCTAGAGATTTTATGGTCATCAGTAGAGAGACTTTACAAAAGGGACATTGGGTAAATTATTTCAAGAGAAATAATGAAGCCGACTAAAGAGACCACATCAAAAGTAAGACTGTTCAAATTCCCCAGGTAAAGGGATTTTAAACAGAACATCAAAACCCTCATCCTGATCATTAGCCTGATAGAAAGCGACTGTAAACAGTTTAGATTCCGAATAAACTCTTTACCTAATCTTGACTCATTGTGAAAGGCCATTTTTCTATTTGTAATTGTATTTATTTGTTTAGCTACTCTCTGTTGAATGTTTACCTGAGGATTTCCTTTCCAGTTGTCATTTGGATAATGCTTATTCTTGCGGCCTGTCAATGTTTTCCAATATAAACAGACATGTTAAAATGAGGCAACTCCAGGAGGCAGGTGACCTCAGTTAGCTTGAGTGGATGTAATGAGTTGAAAAAGGCTCATGGTAATAAATTCTGAGAATCTATTTTTCTCAACATTTCTTTGGTATAGAAATGTATATTTAATTAAACCTTATTTCAAACAACAGATCTTTTGTAACACAAGGCAACTGTAAAAATATCATTAATGTGAATAAATGTTTTTTAATGCATTTAATCTTGAATAAAAAGAAAATATAGGCTAGGGCAAGATTATTTGCTTTATAATTAATTGATCTTGATGGTGCCATTAATGAACTATAAGACCTTGAATGAAATATTTAACCTTACTAATGTGTCTAATCTATAAAATAGATTAAATTTCAACATAGAGAATTAAAGGGGAGAAAGCAAGCAAATAGCTAAGCATACTGCCTAGAATTTATAAAGTAATCAGTGCTGGCCAATATAAATAATCATTAATTTGAGGGAGTATTTTCATACACAGATGTTTAATTATTACAGTTGGAAACAGTACTGTTACATTTTTCATTATCAAATGTTCAAATTCCTAATACTTTAATAACTTTCTTGAATATGCTATTTCATAAATAGGGGATCAAATATCTACAAAGTTCTTAGACATGAAAAATTTGATTTATTGTTCTTGTGAGTGGAAATTATTTTGCACTCATTTCACTCATCACAGTTATCCTCCCTAGAGTTTAGAATCATTGTATATTCACCTGACACAATAAATGTTCTTTCACATATGTTTATATTGGATTTTGGTATTAACTTAAACTAAGATAAATGCAGGATCTATCGGTTTTTCCAGATACTAAATTACAAGCATTCATTCTTTCAAAACACAACTTAAGAGCAATTAAACAGCCATTTCTATGTCTAAATAGTTCAGTTTTCTCTTTTCTCATTGACATTCCCATGAAGAGAATCAACATGTAACTACTATTAATGTCGCTGTAAATTTCAAAAGCAACGCTTATTCATGCAGACACATTCATTGTATACATTCTGACTAACCTTGAAGTTCAAATTATTACAATTTAGAAAGGCAGGTATCACCTATTTATCAATATGGATTTAGGTGCTTCTTTTTCCTAATGAATTCTAGGAGGATGGGAAGCAACAGTTACAGTCAATAGGATGATTATATTGACATTAATTTATGAAAGTTTTTTTTTGAGGGAGGGGAAGCAAAAGAAACTAACTTTGCCAAATCAACAAAAATAAGTGTGTTAACCTGAAGATGGATTTATCAAGCTTAGAAAGAAAT
>NW_005353629.1:2032190-2039543 GCF_000412655.1 Myotis brandtii
TTGGGTTAGTTTAATATGTATCATCACCCCTGTAGTGAGTGGATCGGGGTCCTATAAACCCGCTCATGCTAAATTTCTCTGTGTCAATGAGATCAGGAAGTGAAACTTTCTCTTCACCATTTCTAGTCTAAAGAGAATACTTACTCTCTGGTAAGGGTCACAAAATTCTCTGATCCTTGTGAGGGACATTGTGAGATGTGCTGTGCATGCATTATATTCAGTAGTTCAACCCAGACTCCTCCAGCTCTGTCCTTTCTCCCATGCACCTTATTCCCATCAGGCTTTGATGTGCCATGTAGTGTAAATTCACATTAAATTAATCAGTAAAATACAGTAGAAAAAGGGCTAGCTCATTCAGTGAGAGCACTGAATGCATGTTTTGTAGATCAGCAATTCTTGATTATTTTAGCTTGAACCAATGTGTATTTCAAAACTATCCTAGAAATTGTAATGTGCTGATCCCAGTCTCTCCACACCCTGGGAACGCGTCTCTGAATTCCCAGAAAGGTTGAGCTTGAACGATGGTTCCCACAGAGTCACAGCTTCCCCGGGCGAGAAAGATGGAGTGAGGAGCGGAGTGGGTGTCTGATGCTTCAGTGGCCCAAGAGTCTCCAAGTATCCGAGGTCAAGTTTTTTGGTTTTTCTTTCCAAACTAGTGTCTTTGTTGAGTATTAACAATAATATTTATTACTTTTCCATCTGTCATTTCCTTAGTCCATTACAGCTTTGTCCCCACCTATTGTTTTGTGCTGTTACTGGCCAATATATTACTCAAAAATTACATTTATTTATGTTATGTATCCAACAATACCATTTATATTATTTTACACAATTGCTTTTCAGATCAGTTAGGACAATAAAAAGGAGAAACTATGCAATAATAGAATAATAGAATATTACAGTTACATAATTCACTTTTTTTAGCTTTTTTTTTCTTAATGTGTTATTGCCTTCAAGAAAACTGTCCTATACTCTCTGCATTTTTTTATGTTATTAAAGAAGGATAAGGCAAAATTTTCCCAATTGCTTGAGTTTCCCACTTGGTGGGCACATTGTCCAGATGATGTGGCTTCTGGATTGGCTTTTCCCACTGCTCATGGCTCCACTTACTGAAGTGGAACGTAGACCACTCTGCCCTTCGCCATATCTTAGTCTGATAACCACTTGCTAATCCCCCGTATCTCTGAGATACATACATACCCACCAAAATAATGTCTAGAACTTAGGTCTAAATCACTTAAATGTCTTCATAATTGGAAGCAATCACAAAATTGGGCATCAACCGAGGGAGGAGTGCAGGGATGTCTCTGTAGGTGACTGCCATTAGGCAAGTCAGTGCCACTCTACTTAGCTTCTGTCTGTACATAATCCTCAAATTCTCAAAAAAAGTTTGATGGGCATACTGAAGGTTATATGCCACTGAACCAGGTGAGTTCCACCAATCTAAGCCAAACTCCAGAATTACAGAAAGAGTGTGGAAAAGAAATGAGAATGTGGAGTTACTATAGGGTGTCCCAAAATTCACGCAAGAAAACACAGGTTTATAATTAAAAATTATAATTTTTTTATTGATTCATAAAGTATACAGTACAGTGGGACCTTGACTTATGAGTGTCCCGACTAACGAGTTTTTTGAGGTACCAGCTGTCTCTCGGCCGATTTTTTGCATTGAGTTGACAGAGTAATTTGAGTTAAAGAGCTCCTTAACGAGCTCAGTCTCAGAACGAATTAAACTCATAAGTCAAGGCCCCACTGTATAGAGTTATGTATGGAATAGCACATGGGGTAAATGGCCTCCACGGCTTTGCTGGCACATACACAAAGCTGTGGTCTTCCTTGGTCTTCATTGTCCCTGCTCCTGGGCCATCATTGGTACTTGGTGATGCTTATCAAATTGAAGGCATTGAAATCAAAGGGCAACAGATATTAGAATCTGATTCAATAAACCAAGTTAAATTAGGCTTTTATTTTTTGTTGTTGTTGTTAATGCTCACGCAAAATTCAAATCTTGCGTGAATTTTGGGACATGTTGTTGTTAATGCTCATGCAAAATTCAAATCTTGCGTGAATTTTGGGACACCCTATAGAATGGTGACTACATGGAGAGAAAATACAGCAAATCTCCTTCTCCTTCCTTCAATGATAGTTTGGGCAAATTCAGTAACTTCCCAGGCATTTGTTATCAGTTAGAGACGTGTACGTCAGCTTTAAACACCTCCCTCTCCTCACTTACCCCTTCCCTGGGCATCCAGCCTGCGGCAGGGCACACTCTGCAGGCCACTCCTCCTTGGATGCTACCCACCCTTGGCTGTTTCCGGGGGAGGAGGGGGGAGGAGGAAGGCCATATGCTTTGTTCTCCAGTGGAAAGCTATTGCAATTCTCTCCATTGCTGTGCCCACTGGCTAACCACTGACACGTCATCGATACTTCTGTGTGGCAGGCATTTGGGGGCTCCTGGCTGAGGTATTTTGTTTCTTTGTGTTATTTTTTTAAGGGGCAAGGTGTTTGCCTCATCCCTGCTGCACGGGTCACCAAGGTGTGCTCCACGTGTTCACAGGTTCCGGACTCTCTCCTTCCAGCTCCTGCCCACAGTGGCCTCTAAAGCTGCTGCTGCTGCTCAGATGCGCATGGTCAGCAGGTGGCCCTTCTTCCTGCCATAGGGGGCCTGTAGTGTCCACTGGATCCCCATGGATGCCCACGTGGCAGTACGGTCACGCCAGAGAGCAGGGGCTCCTTCTCCATGGCCCGATCTCTCCGGCCCCTCAGCTGCGGGGTTTCTCACACAGGCAGGTGGGCACAGCCGCTCCCTCGCAGTCAGAGGGAATGAACGCCCTTCCCAGTGTGGTTATTTCACATGTGAATTGTTTCCCCAAAGAACTGCACGCGGTACCATTTGTCCATTTGCTCTTCATATCGTGTTGTAAGTGTTCTATGCATGACAGAGAAGGCAGCCTTTAAGGTCAAATATTTCCCTATTTTATACATTACTTTTGGAAATTTTTACCATATTATGCTGAACATGAAGTTTCAGTTTCTAGGTAGTAAAATTTACCATTTTTATACTTCTGAATTTTGCGTTTTGCCTTGAAACTCCTTTGTCTCTACAAGATTATAATTTCACCAATTTTTTGATCCTCATGAAAATCATTTGTAAATGTAGATATTTGATCCATTTGAAACTCATTTTATTGTATGGAGAATGGTGGGTAACTAGTTTTATGTTTTCAAGTGGCTACCTAATTTTTTAATGTAATTTACTTAATAATTTGAATTTCTTCACTGATTGGAGTAATCACTTTAGTATATATTAAATATCATTTTTGGGTTTTTTTGGAGAATTCTACTTCTAAACTATTAGTCAGATAGTCATTTTATAGATACTGTGTTCTTTAATTTTATAGTTTTTAGATAATATTTTTAAATAGTAAATGTAAATATTGAATATTTAACTCTTTTTCAGTCTCTTGCATCTTCCACGTAAAAACTTAAATCTTCAGTAAATAGTGATAACTTTGCCTTTTGCTTTTCAGCATTTCTGACTTCACTTTGTGTGTGTGTTTTTAATTAATAGCTGAATTCTTCCAGAGTAATGTAAATAATATCAGTAGCATGGCATTTCAGTTTTCTTTTCCTTCGTCTCTCCTTTTTATCTTATTGATTTTAGTACGATGCATTAAGAACTCTACTACTAAACAAGATAAAGGATTTTGCTTACACACAGTGTGTGTTTGCATGTGAATGTATGTATTCACTAGAGGCCCGGTGCACGGATTCGTGCACATTGAAAAGAAATTAATTAGAAGAAATATTTTAGAGGCCTGGAAGGGACTGCAGGAGATTGGCCAGCCTGGGAGGTACTGCGGGAGGGCTCCAGGGCATGCCCGGCCCGTATCACCCAGTTCCGATCAGCTGGAACCCCAGAGCAAGCTAACCTACCGGTCGGAGTGTCTGCCCCTGGTGGTCAGTGTGTGTCATAGCAACTGGTCGAACAGTCAAATGAATAGTCGGACACTTAGCATATTAGGCTTTCATATATATATAGATAACATATTTCAGCTTTATCTGGAAACAAAATTGAATTATTTAATATTTTGAATATAAATATTTAATGGCTTAATATAAATTTCTGAAAAAATAAATTACATTTTATTCTGTGTATTACTTTAATGTTCAAGGATTCTATTTATTTTGTGTCTACTTTTGATTTTTTGTATCAATATTCATAACTGCTCTTGATATTTTTTTGTTTTTTGCTTCTTAAAATTATGTCTTTACCAGTTTTCTGCCTTAGCTTAGAAATCAGTGTCTGAAACCGAGATTAAAGTACGTACTGATACTTTGATTGGGAAGTACCCATTTAGGAGGGTGAGAAGACAACGGTAAATAGATAAAAAAGGGATACGATGCCACGGGCTGTTGTTGGCTGCTGCTTAAAGACAAGCCTGGCAGATGCCTGCCAAGCAGCTCGGACAAGGTGTGGTCCTGTGTATTAGTTGCCAGGGCTGCCATGGTAAAGGACGCCAAGCTGATTGGTTTAAAGGACAGAAACGGCTCTGGAGGACACGTCTGTCAATGACCCAGCTACAGGCGGATGTGATTTCTCCTGAGGCATCACCACTTGGCTTGCAGACCTCCTTGCTGCGTCCTCACATGGGTTTTCCTCTGGGCATGCTCATCCCCAGTGTCTCTGTGTGTGACCAGATTCCCATATCTGATGAGGACCCCTGAAAGATGAGAGCAGAACACACCCTGACACCCTCATTTTAGGGTGATAACCCCCTTAATGGCCCTGTCTCCAAATCTAGTCACATTCTGAGATACTGGGTGTTAGGACTTCAACAGGGGGATTTAAAGGGTCACAGGTCATGCCCTGACCGGTGTGGCTCAGTGGATAGAGTGTCGGCCTGTGGACTGAAGGGTCCCAGGTTCGATTCCGGTCAAGGGCATGTACCTTGGTTGCAGGCACATCCCCAGTTGGAGGTGTGCAGGAGGCAGCTGATCGATGTTCCTCTCTCATCAATGTTTCTAACTCTCTATCCTCCCTTCCTCTCGGTAAAAAATCAATAAAATATATTTTTAAAACAATAAAAAAGGGTCACAGGTCAGCCCGAAACACCACATAGAGTGCACAGAGGGAAGTGGAGAGGGAATTTTTTGTATTAAATCCCCCTCATTTTCCATTTACCAAAACTCACCCCTTAAGAATCTACTGCTCCCAAATTGTACCATTTTATAGAAGAGCTCAAGAAAAGGCCAGTGACATGAATAGGCTCAGACTAGGAGGCCGACTGGCCAGAAAACTAGGGTTTTGACTTGTCTTCCAGGCCAACCAAGAACACCATAAACACTGGAGAAGCAGTGCCGGTCGGAATCCGAGTAGGTGTATGTGGTGTGTCTCTGACACATTTTCATCATGGTTATGCTGATTTTGTGAGGGGCATTTGGTGGCTATCATTTTCTTTCTGAATTAAATTGTATCAGAATTATTTGTTTAGTTAATTGAAATTGTTCACTTGAGAAATCATGTAAATGTGACATTTTGGAGAAGAGCATTCTTTGTCAAAATCCTCTATTTGTTTTTAATGATGATTCATCTATTTAAGATTTTATAACTCTTCTTGAATTAATTTAAATAATTTATGTACTAAAATTTTTTTATTACATTCATTGTCAAATATACTTGTATTGCTTTGTGTGAAATTATGCACCAAAAGCCAAATTAATTCTTTTTCTTTGAATATTTCTACTTTCTAATATTAATGTTTGTAAATCTATCACCTACAATTGTTTCTTAATTCTAATGATTTTCCTTTCTAATTCATTAACTTCTGCTTTTAAAAACACATAGTATTCCCTTTTTTAAACTCACTATACTTCTTTAGTAAAAAGATACACGAACAAATGAAACAAAAACATATCAAATTTCCTTTCATCTTTGTCTCTCATATTTTTGCATTAGCTTTTTTGCATTAACATTTTTCTACTTGAGAACATTGTCAATTTCTTTCTAAAGTATATTCATTATGCAAAATACCTGTATTTTTAAATCTGAGTTTCCTTTGTTTTTAAGATATTTGGATTCAGCTCTTTTAAAATATGTTCGTATTTATTTTAATGGGAATATTTTATCTTAAATATGCCATCTTATTTTATATCATCTATGGAGAATGATTTACATACAATTAAATAATATCCTAACTTACTGCTTCAATTAGTTTTGAAATGTTATACATCCATGTAACTACAACTCAAAACATGATACAGAACATTATTTCATACCCTTTTCCAGTCAGGTTTCCAAATCTGGAGAAACAACCACATTCTGACTTCTAATGTCAAAGATTAGTTTTGCCTGTGCTTATGTCATAAAAAATGAAATCAAGTTATAATGTGTTTTGGGGGCCCATCTTTCTTTAGTCTACATAGTGCTTTTGAGATTCGTCCACATCATTTATTTGTTTAAATAGCCGAATAGTATTAGGTAAATTTAAAGATACCTGAATTTGTCCATTTTCCTGTTGATGGCATTTGGTTGTTTTAATACGGGGGAATTTTGAGTCCTATGAGCTGAATTGTGTCTCTCCAAAAGAAGCTCTAACTTCTCATATTTCAGAATGACTGTCTTCGATGATAAGACCTTTAAAGAGGGGTTAAGTTAAAATGAGGCCATGTGAGTGGGCCCTAATCTAATCTGAGTAGTCTATATATATAAAAGGCTAATATGCAAAGTGTCGACTGTCCGAACAGTCGCTATGACGCGCACTGACCACCAGGGGGCAGATGCTCAATGCAGGAGCTGCTGTGACACACACTGGCCATTTACAGAGAAACGGCACTGCGGACCTGGCACCCACAAAGCAATACTCGGCTTCCCCCAGGTGGGACACAGGCCCCACCACCACCCTGGAGCGACAGCCCACCAAATTGCAGCCGATGCTGCCAAGAACCCATGGTCCAAAATGCAGCCCACAGCCCAGCCCAGCCCGGAAATGGTCACTGTTGGCGCTGGGTAATGACGTCACGTAGCAAAGCCCAGCTTCCTCTCCCTAGCGACTAGCCTCCTTGGAGTTTCTTCAGCCCAGGAACATGACTTCCTTTATAACCAGGTGGAAACATTTTACACTTTAACCAAATGTCTGTGAACCGTTTTCCCGTGCCTCATCTCATTTGATCCTCACAGAAGTCCTGGAGTAGGTAGATAGGAGACTCAGTGGAATCCTGTTTTCTTTTCATTAACCGGAAAACAGAGATTTAGAAAGCTTAGAAATTTGACCCGACTGAAAAGAAGTAAGAAATGGTGGACCTTGAAAATGACTTCAGGTTTTCTCACTGCACAGAATATAGTCAAACACT
>NW_005353629.1:2040133-2066805 GCF_000412655.1 Myotis brandtii
AATTACCTGAAAGAGAAGTTGGGGTGCTTCATTGGGCTGGAAAAAGTTTAGCTAAATCAGAAACCAGGTCTAATTAAGCAAGTTTATCTGTATATATAAAGCTCTCGCTGGTGCCAATCTCGCGTGTGTTTCCATCTCTCATTGTCGATCGTGAATTTGATTGACACTTCTATTATAGAAAAAGGGTGAATAGCGATATTAAAATATTTCTTCTAATTAATTTCCTTTCAGTGTGCACGAATTCGTGCCCTGGGCCTCTAGTGGTATTCTAAGAAGTTGGGACATATGAAATAGATGCCTGGGTTGCATGTGCAGAGAAAAAAGATCATGGACACATAGTAAGAAGGCAGTCAGCCCACTGCAAGTCATCGAGAAAACCACAGAAGCAGCAAAATCTCTGACACCTTGATATTGTACTAGCCCCCAGAGCTATGAGAAAACAAATGTCTATTGAGTCCCTCCATCTGTGGGAGGGACAGCCCTAGCAAACGAATCCACGGGTGAAGCATCTGGGAATATCTTGACATCCTGCACATTGCGCTTTGTTGTTAAGTGTCTCCATTTCCTCTCCAGATGCTCTGATTATATCACATTGGCATTTTATCCCCAAAGTCTGAGTAAATTAGCTTGGCATACAAAGCCCTTTAACACTTTCATGTAGTCTGTCTAGCCATCCAGCAAGATCCCTTCCTCCAAACAGCCTATACAGAAATCAGGCTCAGTTACTCAAAAAAGCACTTAAGATTCTGTATTCTACCCCAGTGCCTTTGTACATGTTGGTCCTGCTGCCTACATGGCCCATCTTCTTTTCTCTCTTCACAGAGACTCAAAAGTCTTCAATGTTCAAGTAATACACCATGGTCTTCATCTAAAACAGGGGAAATGTCTTACCCATTTATACCTACTGTATTACTAGTAAATTTTATGTAACTCAGTCATTTGTCTTTTACTCCCTGCTAGACTTTGTACTCCTAGAAATTAAGGATAATTCTTATTTATCTCTTTTTAGTGCCCAGCATGATATATGGCCTTAAAAGTTTTAATATTGCTAAATGAATAGACTCCAATTGTTCATTGGCTATACAGCTAATTTTCATTAATTATTGAACCACATTTCCATACTGTTTTTAATTAAATAAATCTAGTTTGAAATTCACCAAAATCTGTTTGTTAGTAAGAATCATGACAATGAGCAAAGGCTTGTAATTTTTGAGATCTTATTCATTTTACTAATAATCTCTTCATATCTTATATTTGTTATAGGCTTCTCACTCTCCCTTCTAGTGGAAAGATATTTGATATTTTTAGATACAGGATATGTCAAAATATAACCTAAATATAAGTTACATGTAGAGGGATTTAGATGGAGAGGGGGCTAGCTATGCATTAGTTCTATGAATATGAATGTTTTTATAATTGTGATAATAGCTTAATCCTAGACTATTTTCTCAAGTAAGGCAGGGATAGGAGCCAAGTTGTCTGAACTATGTGTAAAAGATGCATTATTCATTATCAAAGGCATGGGAGGTCAGAAAGTCATTATTAATTAAGAGAGGTGCAGAAAAGTGCAAGAATTATAAGTTGAACAGTAAATTTTCAGAATAAAAAGAAGTACAGAATTTTTCTTGGCAGCATTTGGTATTTTCCAAATACCATATTCTGACTCACAGTTATACATATTATTACTCAAAATTTTCAACTGAACAGGAACTCTAGTTAATCTAAAGACAGCAGATAATGTTGATATTTTAATATTGATCAGTTTTAAGTAGAGAATATAGTTATAAAGCTTTCTTGACACTGAATCAAAGAGCCTGATGCTGAGCCCTTCAAATTCTTAGCAAATATCTATCTCATGCCTCTGTTCACACAGCACACATGTACCTGCTGAGAAAATATTACTTCAAAGTTTTTTAAAAGCAACAACCATAAAAAGGAACTCTTCTGGAATTGTAAATATGTATTTATATGAAAACAGGGTAGAGATGTACATTGTTCTCAACAAAGAGAAATATTTACGCAAATATCAATAATATATCAGCTAAACTCATTCTGTTTTCAAGTAAGTGAGGATTTCAAATTAGAAAAAAAAAGTCAAACTTTATGGCCCATTCAACTTTCATCTTTTCATTGTTCCTCTTGTCTACAGCCAGCAAAGATCAAAGTATGTGTATTACCAGATTACCATCTTCCTTAAAGAACTGGTGTATTGAGGAGAGAGAAAGAAGCCAGGCAGATAGCGGTAAAGGAAGTAACCCAAGGAGGGGGCGTTACTAAGACACCCCAACTGGGCGGGGAAGGAAGGGTGCACTAGGAGACATGAACTTTAAAATGTGTGGATATTGCTAAGACAGGCAGCTTGCAGATAACCAATCAGGAGTTAGCAAGACTGTCTCCACCCCCTAAATTAAAAACAGCTGGCATTCCTGTTCAGGGGGAGCACATCCCTTTTGCCCATGTGGCTCATGGCCATGTGGGCCTTGACACATGGACTCTTCCACTTTAATTAGCATGGATACTAAACTACTCCCTGCGCCGCTAGGTTAGTGGCAGGAGATGCGCTCCCCGCTGCCCATGTGGCTTTTGGCCAGGTGGAACCCTACATGTGGACTAAGATACTGTAACTAGCATGGATGCTCTCAATAAACTTTGCTCCCACTAACTATTTTTGTCTGAGACTTCAATCTTCAAATTTTTTTGGTTTCAGTATGATGCTAGGTGTTTGGGAATTAAATAATAGCTCAAGATAATAGAGTGTTCTAATATCTGGGACCTTTTGCTACTCTGGTAAATGCCACTTAACTTTAATCTCTGTCAATATGCTATCATTTCTTTTTTATAATATCGAATTATTTTCCTGTGATTTATTTTAATGTCCCCTCAATGTATGCTTTTCTCTTATGACTTAGGAATAAGCCAATGTTCCTGTTTCTGCTCTTTAAAAGCCCTGAGGCTGCTTATACATCCTTAATCATAGAATGGATAGAATATAGATTTCATGGGATTAATAACCTCCTGTCTTGTTTGTCACTATATCCCAGGTTCTTAGAAAAGCGGCTAGCATGGTGAGTATTCACTACATATTTGTGGAATAAATAAATGAGTAAATATCTTAATTCACATAGAGCAGAATGAATTAGTTTTATTTTAATTATAGGCACAGTTAAAGCCACAACCTCTATTAAAAGGATTCTCATTTGTTTTCAAATTTCTTATACTCAGGAGCCTCAATCTGAGTCACCTCCAAGTCCCTGCTTGTCTGTCCACACTCCTCTCCAAAGAGAAACAAGCCACACCCCTTCTAACTGTGCAGAGGTGGCCTCCTCACTGCAATACCCACTCCTCACGGTTGATTTGCATTCATATAAAACTCCTTGCAAATAGTTCATGGCCATCTGAGGACTTGATGTAAACCTAAGAGCCAAACTCTAGAAGCAACTTTGTGATATTTTTCTCACATCCTGAAAGTCTGATGATGCTGCTGCGTCTCTCAAGCTATGTCTTCCATTTAAAATGAGGAGACTGATTCTCCTGCTATTACTGAACTACAAAATGCTCTCAGCAGTTCTGTGCACTCTATTGTGACGCCCAACAATGGGAACCTGTAGAGCTTTCTTCCAGTGTGTGGTTCACAGTGTAGGAAGCACGGACATGTTTACTCCAAGGTACAGTGTTCCCTTCTCATAGTCCACACAGCGTAAGTGCTTGGTGTGGCTAAAGAACAACCTTCACAACAAGGATCACTTTGCACAGAAAGCGATACGATCCGCACTATTAGAAGTTTACATATGGATTGGGTATGGAAAATGCAACATTGATGAAAAGTATGTGGTTGCTTTATTTTTCTTAATGGCTGCTGGTCAGATTGCCCTGAAAATGCATGTTTCCTTCAAATGCTATAAGTAGAAAGATGTAGATTAGCATAAATTCCCAGGATTTTTCTTTTTAAGCCACCAGTAAGCAGATTAGACTTTTTGCTACTACTGCTTTTCCTACTGATTTCAATTATCTCCAAGCATATCCAATAAAACCCAAAGAGCCCTGTGGAACAATAAACATCCCAAAATAGAAAGGGCATAGATGTGCGACAAGACCCGTACAAAGACACAGGGAAGCGTGCACCTGCCAGAGGCCTAGATCCAGCTGCAAAATTGTGTATAACAAGGCAGTGTTAACGGTACTGAATTCTCCCTGGGACACAGGAGCCTGGAGTTAGTAATAGATGAGGAAAGGCATTCATTCTTGAGGAGATTGGAGAGCAAAGAGGGGGAGAAAGACCTCATTTTCCATATATGAATGGACTTTTATATTATTGGAAATATTAAAGAAATAGTTACATTAAAACAATTCTTGTTTTTACTTTACTATTTTCTAGTTTGAGATAAGGCATGTTACCAATTCTCTATAAAATTATTCATATGTAAGGTGACATTGCTAAGCTCAAATTTTCGTATAATTATTGGATCATTTAATGCATATAAAGTTCTGAGAATTACCGGTACATACTTAATACTTAATAAAGATTTAATAATAGTTGTTAATTTTTCTTTCTTGGAGCCATTCATTTTCAGTCAGGTGACTGCTCAAGGCTAATTGGCTCCCTGAAGCATTGTAATACCCAGGACACCACAATGTTGTTAAAATACCTATATATTTCTGTATATCTGTATATCTACATATAGCCTATAAAATTATACTTTACATGTTGTTAAAATACCTATATATTTCTGTATATCTACATATAGCCTATAAAATTATACTTTAAAGCATTAATTTATTAAAAACCATGCATCCTTTGTTTTTAAAAATTTAGTTTTCCAACTTTTAACCTGATTTACAATTTAATCCACGCATCTGCACAAAGTGCGGTAAACCATTGGCTTTGGAGTCTTGCAGTCCCACCTTTGAGTCCAGCTGTGTCATTTACCTGCATTATCCTAGATAAGTTAAACTACAGAATCTCAATTCTCTATGTGGATAATGGAGACAATAACAAATCCATTAGCATCACGTGACAATTAACACCAGTATACAAAGCCTAGCACATAGAAGATGCTCCTCATTTTAGTACAATTGTGAGAAGAAATGTTAATAGGAAAAATTGTTCATCTGTTGCCAAATCAACCATTGTATTTTTTAATAATTTTATGAAATTCTATGTGACAAAAATTATGTACTGGGAAAATCAATAAGTCTATTTATTTCTAATAAGGTATTTAGTATCAATAATTAATTACTAGCTTTAGGAGAATGTGGTAATTTGAAAAATACTAGATAAACTGCATAAATGCATTCTGATATATTTTTTTCTCAGTTTAATACTTGAACTGAGCCTTTCCTGCTCAAATGAGAACAGCAGGTTTTCAAAACTCCCTTTTAATCTTCGGTGCTTTCTCTCAAATATATTCTATGACAAACACTTCTGCCATTTAGCATAGCCTGTTACGTACCTGATTGTAACGGATGCTGGCTTGATGAATGAAAGGATTGTCATAGGTAGACTTGAGAGAACAGATTTTCTAAGTGGAAGCATGACCATGACATACATATAATATAGATGGAGGGAAAGAAAAGTCTTTTAGCTTGATTTGGTCACAGGAGGCATAATGAATACACAGTGAGAAGTTGTAGTGGAAAATGTAAATGTGGCAAAGAGAATCCAAGATGACAAACTAGAAATTGATCAGGTGGCTAGTTTATTAATCTGTATTGAGATGAGGCCATGAATTAGTGCACAGTGGGCTTTAAAAGGAGAAGAGAATTGCGAGAAAACCTGGAGATGTAAATTTAGAAAGAGTTGACTATAAGCAAAATATATGCGAAGTCAAATAGAATTCTTTGATAATGCCAAGGATTTTATTTAGAATAACTGGAAAAAAACACCTTATTTAATTCTGTATTGATCAGCTTTCTAATGATACCTGTCACAGAAACCTCTGAATACATACACTGGATACCTACCTATCTGGATGAACACCTGAAGCCCGTCTTATTGAATACATTAGCATTTCCATATACTCCAGAGGCCAGCTGATATCAAGTTTCCTTCTCTCTGTATAAAAGCTGTACCTTAACTTTTCTACAGCAAGGTAAATAAAGAAAAGAACACCTCTTAGAAAACCTTCAAACTGAGGCAATATATTGCCATTTTGGTTAAAATTTATACATTTATCTTATCTAGTTTTAATTAATTCTAAGAACTTGTATATATTATTATAGCATGGCATATATTTTTATTTTGCATTATTGATATTACTAAAATTCATATGTAAACAGACATACAAATTGGAATCCTGTATTAGGGCTACAATTTAAATATCATATTTATATAGAGAACGCATGCTCATAGATATGGCCCATGACCAATATAATGCTCTAACAGACTTGCCTTTAATTTAGAAAACTGTTTCAACTTCAAGAAGTGCAAAATTATCTGAGTATTGATAGAGGAAAGCCGTTCCCCGCAATAACCTCCTTTTCCTCGTAGGGAAATTGTCCTAACTAGACATAACAAATATATAAAAATTATCAAGCTCTTCTAATCATGCCTTGCGGGGTGTTACCATCCTAGAATCTCTAGAGAGCATCTTAAGTTAGAAATAAGATGTTGCCTCATCCTGCCCGCAGGCATTTCCACCTCCGCTGTGTGACACACACCCACTGCACCCAGGCTCATAGCGGGCTGGAAGGGTGGGGGTGTTACTTGATGGTTACCGGAGAATTCCCTTGCCTGTCTGCTGGGCTTGCATGGAGAGTATTAGATTACTACCAGTTTTCACAGATTGGAGGATACTTATGTACCCTGTAAGTATGAGAAATATTTGAATTCAACATCCATCCCAGAATAAGAAATACTATTCTGAAAACATACTGTGCCCTCAGAAACTCAGTAAACTATACCAAACCCTGGCATAGTTTATCTGTGTTTGGGAATATTAGCTGTTTCGATCTGACTCAATCTATCAACTTGTTTTTTGTGTTACTTGTTTATTAATATATGTCTGTAGTTCCTAGTACATAAATATTTTAAATATTAACTTCATGTAGATAATGTTAGGAACGTACATAGTTATTTATATATCCAATTTATTTGTAAAGCTATCAATACATTTTAGATTTCCATGATGTCTGTTAACTATTCCCAGTCATGATTTCTTTCTTACTAACTTTATTCCTGTTTTCTTTTAATACATTGACATTTTAGATTTATTATTTATCAAGCATTAATTGCTTTAAATGACTACAGTGGGGCCTTGACTTACGAGTTTAATTCGTTCTGTGATGGAGCTCGTAACTCAAATTACTTGTATGTCAAATCAAAAAATGAACGAGTGAGATACATGATGCTGGGCTGATGTTGTGGTGTTCACTGTGATGTTCGCTGCGCCAACTAGCGTTGGGGTATCTGTAGCTGGCTTGTAACCCAAATTTTAACTCGCAACTCAAAGCAAAAAATCGGCCAAGAGACGGCTCATATCTTGAAAAACTCGTTAGTCGGGACACTCGTAAGTCAAGGCCCCACTGTATTAGGAAATGGTAAAGGAATAAGGGTTTATGTGAATACTAGAGGTCTGGTGCACAAAATTCGTACACAGGTAAGGTCCCTAGGCCTGGCCAGCGATCAGGGCCTTGAGCTGCTGGCCAGGGCCTCCCTTTCCTGGCTGCCCGCTGCTGGCCAGCGACTTCCTTCATCCCGCACCTCCCCCTGGTGGTCAGTACACATCATAGCAAGCAATCAAACTCCTGGTCTCCCAGTCAAACTCCTGAGGGGACAATTTGCATATTAGGCTTTTATATAGAGAGAGAATTCTTGTCCCAGATGGAGAAAAGGAGTACTACATATTATGCCATTTTTCTTCACATGGCCCTAGCCCTTCCTAATAAATTAAAACAGATACCGTAAGTTGGTCCAAATGCTTCTATAAATGTAATAAACATATGCTGTAACAAAGATATTCAGAATGGCAACATCATTTCATTATAAGGCAATAGTCTAGGCCTCAGGATTCTTGGTACCTATGGGTCTTGCTGGGTTCCGAACAGAGTGGGGTAATTGTTCCCTCATATCTCTTGCCCCCTCTTTTACCCCAACAAAGCCAGCTTACTTTTAGAGCCTTAGGTGTACTGTTATATTAATACTTTCTTCTTCCACATGTTTTTCTCTCTGCCTGAACCACTCTTTTAAAACTCTTTTATCTAGTTTAATCTTGTTTTGCTTTCATTACTCAGCAGAATCTGTGGCATGTATTGGAATTTGTTGCTTCTCTTACACATTAAAAAAAAAATCATTCTGGCCTGGTCAATGTGGCTTGGTGGTTGAACATTTACCTGTGAACCAGGAGATCACAGTTCGATTCCCTGGTCTGGGCACATGCCCAGGTTGCAGGCTTGGCTCCCGGGGGGCATGCAGGAGGCAGCCTATCAATCACTCTCTCTCATTATTGATGTTTCTATCCCCCTCTCCCTCTACCTTTCTCTCTGAAATCAATTAAAATATATTAACCAAGAAAAAAATTCTGTACACCTTTATCATGTAATTAATCATAATACATTTAAAATAATATTTATCTGTTGTTCTTAATAAGCTCTCTAAAAGGAAGAGATTTCATGTTTGTATCCCCAATACTTTAGTTAATTGAATAAATGAATAAATAAGTGAATTGATGAGTTATGTACAATATAATCTTCCAGCGACTTATTTTTCTTGATACTTTTACTTAAGATATGTTTTTTGATCTATTAATCTTTGCTTAAAATAAATCTATAAACACATTGTTCCCAATATTTTAATTCATGTATGCTGTTAATGATGTTCTACAGTATTAATTGTATTTTTATTTTCGGAGGCAGTTGCTCTATTTTCATCACCATGCTAATTAATTTACCTGCTTTATGTAATCTAGTCCTCCCAACAATACCTTAATGAGGCTACTGTTAATTATCTCCATGTAAGAGATGCTAAAAGTGAAAGTTAGTAAAATATTTTTTAAATATTTCAAAACTTGGAGCTTGTAAGTCAAAGATGTGAACTCAAGTCCAGCTCTATAGGAAAACACAGTCTATCTCTTAGGAACCATACATTTAAAATGTTGATGCCCCATAAAAATCTCACCCAGCTCTCCCAGGAAGTCTTTTGGATGCTTGGTACTTCTCACTATCTGAGATACCCTTGTGTTGTGAGCCCTAATGGAGCTGATGCTTGTCAAGGCTCTAGTCTCCTAACACTCCAACAGCTACAAAGCTTCAAGTTTGTAAGGTATCTTTGCATTATACAGAGAGTTCAAAGCAGAAAAGCCAGGCTTTGTTCTATGCAAGCAAATAAAATATAACTGTGTCAGCGACTCTGTGTCCCACTTTATCTGGGGCTAAATGAGCAAATGTGAAAGCAGTTCCTCCAGATTCTAATGACAGCTCCTCTCTCCGTAAGTCCCAGCATGCTTCTAAGAAGCTAGGTCCATGACAATGTCTAAAAGATAACAGGCGAGCTTTCCTGTATCTCATCATCTCATATGGATTGGTCAGATCTTTTTACTCTGAAATCTCACCACTTCACCAACTCGCATATATACATTTCACCAAGGATTGACCAGCTTCTTAACTATCGGGGGTCACGTTTTAGGTGCTCATTAAGTATTTGTTGAATGATAGGTTGAGTGCATTTCTTAAGCCATATTGTAGTAATGATATATCTTTTGTTCCCCTTAGGATACCCTAACCCTCTTTTCTTCCCCTACTCTACCTCTTCCCCTTTCCACCACCAGCATACACATGCGTGCATGTACACAAAAACATACTCAGAAAGTGCCATAGGCAAAGGGAAACATTCATCAAAAAACCTCATTTAAACATAGTCTTACCTTTTATACTCTGTGTCCCCTTGCTCATTCTGTTTAGAACACATTTCTAACTCTCTACTATCTACTTTTGTAAAAAATGAAGACATATTTCATAAGCCAGCTTGACTCTGATGCAATCTGACTTCCCAGAGGAGAAACAAATCTTGAAAAAAATGTCTCATTTTGAAACATCTAAATTTAGATTCATCACTAAAGACCAGAGATGGTAATAATCAATTTTGATTAGAGATAACTCAATCATTATATTGTTAGAAGAGCTCGACCATAGTTCCTTACAGGAGGAGTTGAATTGAATCAGAGCTAGCAAGTTATAAAACAAGAAGCAGTGTGTTTTTTATGATATTGATGAATAAATTATGAGGAAATGGGGAGGATGAGTTGAGGAATATATTGTGTAAATTCAGTAAGAAATCAAACTTCAAAAGTGACATTAAAGGCAGTGATGTCTGAGGGAGCCAGTGGAGGAGGGACAGTGACCTAAGGTCGGGGTGAAACTGAGATTCCAGGGATAACTAACCAGAGGTCAGTGGTGGGAGCTCTGAAAAGCTCTGGGCATTGGCACTGCAGGGCCGTGGGACAAAAGGCTGAGCGTCGCTTTAATATTAGTCTTAAAGTTAATAACATCTTTTTTGGGGGTGGTGGGGGGAGGTTGCTGGAATTTAAAACTTATCCTCTGCTGCCAACATGAACGTACCAGTCTGTGGTCGAATTCTCAAGTATAAAGAAAGCTGATCCTAGTTATTTAAGTTATGTTAGGTCTTCTGATGCCTGGTTTTAGATATTTTTAAGGCCATTTTCTGGTTCCCACCAAGATAAAATGACAATAAAATCCGTGTCTTCATTTTGGAAGTTTTTCAGTATCACCTGAACAGTTGATCTAGTCTTTTTTTTTCCTTTCTTGACTTTAGCTTCTTTTATGCTAGAAATTAAGCTTTGTTTAACTTTTACCAGCATATATTACTATCTAAGAGTTTTAGTGTGTGTACAGTTATTTTTGTTGTACTTATTTAATATGATGACTACTAAAAATCAACAAAAGGATACCGGAGATGGGCTGTGCCCCTAGACAATGGAGGCTCAGTGCTTACTCTCTTCACTCATTCCAGTCAGTCCATTTCAGTGCCTACATGTTCTTCTCTCTAAAGAATTCTAGCTCACCTCTAGGGTCTTCTTTCCTTGAGAAGGTTGACAGACCCACCCTATTTAATAAAAGCCTAATATGCAAATTGTCCCCTTGGGCCATCTTTCGGCCAGGAGTTTGACTGGAAGACTGAGAGTTGGACCGCTCGCTATGATGTGCGCTGACCACCAGGGGGCGGGGTGCAGAACATGGTAGGCGTCGGCCAGGAGAGAGTGCTGCCTGCCTGCCCGGCTTCTGTGCGGTGCCACCGGGCGGCCCTGAGGCCCATGCTGCGCCCCGGCCTGTGGTGTCCGGCCATGCTCACCACATCTCCATGTGGGGACTCTGGCGCCTTGACTCAGGTGGAGGGGGCATGTGGGGGCCCAGGTGCTGCCCAGGGCCCAGAGGTCAGCTGGGACCTGCCCTTCCATTCCAGACGCTCGCTCTTGGATCACCGGCCAGGCCTAGGTGATTCTGCACCTGTGCCAGAATTTCTTGCACCAGGCCTCTAGTACTTAAAATAATTGTTCTAGGAATACCATAGAATTTTTATTTAAAATTCTCTCTTAAGTGAATAAATAATAAGCACAACTAGCTCAGGAGCTATTGAAAGGGTCAATTCTTCACCTATATTTGGAAACTCTCTAAGAAAAACCTATTATAATATGCAAGAGTGATGCTAAATTTAAATATTTACTTAGTATAATCACCCCCTCCAAATTTTTGCAAATTGTTGTTTAGAGGGTTGAGCAAATGGAATGTTAACCTAGCAATCACCTTACAATGTGGTTCAGTTAAATTTTAAACATAAAAGAAAGTGTGGATCAAAATAGCACTTTTACCCATTGCTCTCATCTTTTAAAAGATGAAAGCAAAGGATAAATGATTGGATGAATGATTGGATGAGTGCATTTTTTTAAATATATTTTATTGATTTTTTTACAGAGAGTAAGGGAGAGACATAGTTAGCAACATTGATGAGAGAGAAACATCGATCAGCTGCCTCCTGCACACCCCCTACTGGGGATGTGCCCGCAACCAAGGTACATGCCCTTGACCTGAATCGAAACTGGGACCTTTCAGTCCGCAGGCCGATGCTCTATCCACGGAGCCAAACCAGCTAGGGCGATGAGTGCATTTCTTAAACCATATTGTAGGAATGACACATCTTTTGTTCCCGTTAGGATACCCTAATCCTCTTTCCTTCCCCTGCTACACCTCTCCCACTACCCACCACGAGCACCCTCGCGCTTGCGCACATACACACGCACGCACGCACACACACACACACACACACACACACACACACTCAGAAAGTGACATATGAAAAGGGAAACATTCAACAGAAAACTCATTTAAACATAAGTCTATAGTGCAATTCAATTAATTTTGAAATGTATAGAGTTTATATATAGCAAAAGCCAAGACAGGCGTAATTGTAAAAACAGTTGGGATACTTTTTGTTAGATCATTATTGAAGACTAGATGACCAGTGCATGAAATTCATGCATGGGGCTCGGCCCTCGCAGCCGAGGCTTCATCTGGAAGGTCGTCTGGAAGGTCATTCGGCTATCTGATCTAATTAGCATATTACACCTTTATTATTATAGATTTCAGAAGCTCTGTCACACTCCCCTTAGGAAACAAATACCATTCATATTCATTCATCGAGGCACAAAAGTATCCTCCTAACATCTTGTGAGTTGGTGTCCTGTTGCTGCTGTAACACATTACTGTGAGTTTCGTGGCCTAAAGGAATATAAATTGAATCTCTTCCGACATGGCTAGCACTGGGATAAAGATCAAGTTGTCAGCAGGGTGGCTTTCCTTCCTGGAGACCCGAAGGGGAAATCTGCTTCTTTACAGTTTCTAGTTTCCTGAGGCCACCTGCCTGCCTTCGTAAAGCCAGTAGTGTTGCACCTCTAACCAACCTTCTTTAGTCGCATCTTCCTCTAATTCTCATCCACTTCCCTCTTCCATTTGTAAGGATGTTTGTGACTATACTGGGGCAACCCAGATTATCCAGTAGAGTCCCTCTGTTTTAATGTCAGCAACCTTAATTTCAACTGTAATCTAAATTCTCCTTTGCCATGCAACATAGTGTAGTCCAAGATTCCGGGATTAGGGCATTGTCATCTTTGAGGGTGGACATTATCCGGCCTGCATAGTTTCCATGTTTTATTTCCTTTATTTTACCTGGAAATCAAACTAGAAGGTGATGTTTAGATCAATCCATATGTTAAAGTAGTTACGGTTTTAGCTGCACAGTTACTCTCTCCTCCCTAAATTAGATAAAATACATCTTAACTTGAAGAACATGTCATTGCTTAATCTCTTAAAAGATTCAATTCAGACACTGCTAATAATACCAGGATTATTATTAATGTCACCTCAAAAACTTGTGAAGTTTAAATAGCATAATTGTATTTGGAGTTATTTATGTGCTCTTTAATCTGCCTTGGCCTCTCACTACTGTACTAGGAAAATCAAAAGAAAGGTTTTTATACTTGGTGACATATGTAAATGTGGAGTAGCATACTCTTCTAAGTCTGTATATAATATCATTGATTTGGCTTTCATTCACTCAAACAACATAATTATATCAAAGTATATATGTGTATATATTTGAGAATATATAATAAGTTTGCTTCTTGGTGTTCAAAACAAGTCTGTTTTCTCAAGTCTTTCATGAGCAAGAGTAGGGGATATTTTATGTTGGATGATGAAAAGTTCTTTGAATTAGTTTCGCATGGATATTTTAAGACATGATGGGGTAGTCTAGGATATGATCTTTGAATACATTGTGAAGGGTAAAATACAGAGGGGCAAGATCGGAAGCCAGAAACCAGTTAAAAGTCTAGTTTAATAATGTAGTCAACAGGTGTTTCTACCTTGGAACAGAATGTAGCCGTAGGAATGGTAAGAAATCGTTTAATTCTGATTCTATATGTTAAAGTCGTAACTCACAGAAATAGCTGATGTTTAGATGCAGTTTTGGAAAGAAATACATGTACAAGGTTGACTCCAAGATACTCAACCTGAACAACCAGAATTATGAAATTGTAATTATTAAGATGGAGAAGATTACTTTTTAAAAGCAGGTGTATGAGTATGTTTATGTATCAAGAGTTTTTTGTAATTGGTTTTGTCAGTGAAATAGCTAGTCTGGTGATTGGTTGAGTAATTGAAGGAAGGAGAGGTGTTAGAGAATTGAGGTGAACATATGGAATAGTAACCTAGATAGTAAATAGAGGAACAAGAAATATATGTACATACATGGTGTTCCCCAAAATGTATATATACTGTAACAGCTGATAGCTCAGTTTTGAAAATGAAATGTATGTTAATAAGCACTGTCTTTATAATTCTTCAAAGTGTGTGTTTACATTTTGGGGGAGACCCTATCTTTTTTCTTAAGTTATAGTGATGGTTCATTGGTATTCTTGAGACAAAATATGAACACCCTGACAATTTCTGAGTCCATATATTTCTTTCTCCAATTTTAGTTATTTGATCCCTTTTTAAAAATAAAAGCAGTTTATTTCTATCTGTACTTCTTGTATTGAGGCCATATTGATTGCTTTTCAATCAGAATGAAGTAAATTTGTGATACTTAATATTAAACTCAGTCTTTTATTGTTTAATATGCTGCTTCACCAGATGTACAGCTGTGGGAATTGATATCTGGTAAGGATATTCTGAAGGAAATATGAGTCCCACATATTCCTCAAGATTCTTCCAGGTTTATACATGTATTCGGCTGGACTAATAAAAGCTATACACCTGGTCCATATCACGCTGGTCCCAGCAGAGTTGTGGTAGTGAGTTACAGATTAGTACCAGCTCCTTGGCTTTTCTAAGGTACCATTTACAAAACATTCATGGTTGGAACATCTGTAATTGAAAACGTCTTCTAACATTCCTGTCAAGGGTATCTCATTACACTGCTCAGCGTTTGAGAAATGTCTCTCTGGAGCCCTTGTGGGAGGGATATTTCTAGGATGAAGCCAGAAGGTCAGTTACTAGGAAGACAGTCTAAAAATATCATACCCAGGGGAGCACAAGCTACAGCAAAGAATGAGCAGAGTTCAAGAGCTGGGAATCTAGGTCCACACAGACACCAGCCCTGGAAGAGCCCTCGCAGAACTCAGCTCTACTGATAAATTGAGAGGGACATTGAGGGGCTGGTGAACAACAGGATGGGTCAGATAAAAGGCGTGGCCACTGACCTGTCTTCTCTCCCTAGACCTGTGAACCAGCCGGCTTACCAGTACTCATGAAAGAGGTGAGACCGAGGTACAATAAAGACTTTTCAAATAAGCATTTTGCAGATGAGCTGCTCTTGCTCTGATTGGCATGTTAGGTTGGAATGAAACAGTAGGGCCTATAGCTGGCTAGGTCTTTAATTGTTAGTAAATATTGGTACATTAGACTACCCTGGATTTCCAAAGGTTTAAGCATGCAACTGCTCTTCATTCCTGCTTTGTCTGGAGCTTCGAACATTATCTACCCATTGAGCACTTGGAAATCCGTATCTAACACATAGTTAATGGGGAGGCTGATATATATGATCCTCTGTTCCATATTTCCTTCTGTTATTAACTTGGCAAAATGTATGAAGTCCTCACTATTCTCCAGACAAGGGATGTTGGGAATATAAAGCCAAAAGATCAGTCGAATCTGAGAGCAGGAAAATAGTTGTTGTGTCTAAAATATTTGAAACAAGTTTGTAGTTATTCACCTTGAAATCTCAAGGATATCACTTAAAGTTGACTCAGACTAAGTAGTTTTGTCCTTTTTATTCCCCTTATGAAGAAAACTAGGCAGGCATACTCAGTAAAACTTACAAAATAGATCTTACTGTTCAACTTCCATCCATATAGTGAGTAGTTTTCTACCTAAGGAAAAATTAAAGGGGCCGTGCGTCAAGCACCCCAACAGTCAGAGAATATCAAATAGTAGGCTATCTTAATCATGTAGCTTCCGCCAAAGTTAATATTCACTTTGGTTGGAATCCCTTTCACTTACTTTGTATGATCAGCCAATATGTCAGATTTCCATAAACTAGCTCAGTGGTCGGGCTTGAATCATCATTTACATTGGGCACAGTAGAAGGATGGTGTCATGAAGTGAGATTTATAATGAGCTGTTTCAGATTGCATCATGAAATTATCTGATATAGACAAAGTTTGGAATAAATAAGCCTATCTAACAATACCTTTTCTTGGCAGCAGAATTAGGACTCTTTCAGAGTAAGGTAGGGGGAACCATCAAAACGGTTGGCTAGCTCAGGTGGCATGGCTCATTGGTTGAGAGTCAATCTATGAACCAGGAAGTTGTGGTTCAATTCCCGGTCAGGGCACATGCCTGGGTTGTGGGCTTGATCCCCATTGTGGGGCATGCAGGAGGCAGCTAGTCAATGATTCTCTCTCATCATTGAAGTTTATGTCTCTCTCTCTGCCTCTATTCCTCTCTGAAATCAATATATATATATTTAAAAAAAATAGTTGACAACATGGAGTGATACTGGCTGGTCCTAGTGGAATGAACATGTCCAGGCAGAGAAATGATATTTGCATTATACATTGATAGAACACTTTTTACCAGATATTGCTCAACTAAGCAGCAACATATCTAATATCGGGACATTTCTCCAGTCTATTAATTGCAGGACTGAAACTCCCAGTTTATCTGATTGGCATGTTGCCCCAGTTAATTCTAACACATGCAAGTAACCTGGCCCCAAAAGCATGCCAGATTCAGGAGCATTTTGAGTTAACACCATTCCTTTGTCCCAATAATTCAAATGACTGGGCTTAGATGCCTCATAAATAAACAGTTGCTGTGGAAAGGAAATTTCTGCCCTGAGACCTTTGGTTATGCTTGGAGAATTTTCAAGAGATGGTTTTCTTATTCACCACATAGCTGTCCTACTACCTTTTCTCAGTTTTATCATTTGTTATCCCTTGGACTACACTTATCCTCTGTGTACTGTCATCACTACCTTTAAAACTTTAGCTTCTGCTCCATTTGAAATTGTTTTTCTCAGCCTTCCAAAAAATACCTTTTACTGGAAAATAGTAAAATATGCTAAAGATTGGGAAGGCAAATAAAGTAAATTTGACAACTCCAATCTTGCACTTACCTGTCAGAGACAGAAGCAAAATCCACAAAGACTTGGAAACCAACTTGAGATGTTGTACATTGCACATGTCTCTTCTCCTGTGAGGTCCAAAGTTCTTTCTATTAAGAAACAATCCTTAATGGCTTTAACGTTTGATTGTATTTCTGGAAATTATAAAAATTAGAGCCTCACCACTAAACTTACATCAAAATAAGTTTCACATGGATAAAAAATAAGTGTACTGAAATAATCATAAAATTATTTTAAAAATACAAAATAAGAACTATAAGAAGCTGTTATTTAGGGTTTACTCTAGGCTAGGTCAGAGCTGAGTGAAGTAGTTACAATCGTGTGAGCTGCTGAACGTCGTGTTGGTAGTCTGACACTGATGGGTTTCATAGGGGCAGTAGGTAGATTTTATAGTTTTTATATAGATTTTATATTTATATAAATTCAAATTTACAAGGCAGGGCTTTCTTTTGTTTTTGTCTGTTTTCTGCAGAGAGCTGGTAATTAAATACTTACTTACTAGTGTACTACTGTTAATATGTAATCTTTACAATCACCCTAATGACTAATCCATTAGGCCCTACAGATGAGGAAACTCAAATAGAAAAACTGGAAGGGAATGAATATCTTACTGAAAAACTACCTTTGAAAATTAAACCCACAAATAAAAGCACAGTAGGACATTACTCTATTGTACCAAATAAAAGAAATGACAGATATACATTTCACTATTTTTAAGAGGTAAAGAGCTAGTACAGATCATAAGATTAGTACTCTAATAAAAATAAAGAAAATAAACCAAAGAGAAGAAATATGCAAGATCAAAAGGTAGACAGAAAAGCAAGTGAATAGGAATAAAATACACACACACACACCATTGGTGAAGATCAGAACAGTGTATATAATGAAATATTTGCATAAAAAGAGGAGGACTAATATAGGGTGGGGCAAAAGCTGGTTTACGGTTGTAATATGGAAAACAGTTTATTCTTGTGTCATTATTTATGAATTATTGTATTATTTTTATACAAACAACTGTAAACTACTCTTGCTCCACCATGTATATGCATGTGATTTAATCCACGCAAAAGTGTTGAAAGGATTTAGAAGAAGCTAATAGCAGTGATAACCTGCTCTCAGGATATTATGGGGATCAATGAGGCTAGAGAGAGAATACTTACTTTACACAATTTTATAATTCTACTTTATATCACTTTATAATTGCACTTTAAACCATAGGAATGAATAGCCTATTCAAATATTAATTAAATAAATTTTATAATGTTAAAATATAAATTATACAGTGTGACATATTATAATTCTAGGCAGATCTGCAATGTGGGGAGCAAATGGCATGTAGAACAGTTTTCTTCACTTCAGATGAATGAATGCATGAGATGTCCGTGTTGGGAAGTGTTTGCAACAGCTGCTTCAACAGTGAGGGTGCCCTGGTTCACAGATGGTTGTGTGTGTACAGAGAATCCCCTGAGGTCCTTCGTGAGGGCCGGGTCCCTGAGCTCCATTCCCTGAAGCTACGCCTTCCATTGTGTGGGCTTAGCCTTCGCATGGGTTTGGTCACAGGAATCCAGACCACATTTCCATCCTTGCTTGGAATTCCTTTTCCCTGGAAGCTAACATGTTAGGGATGCATTTAAGTATTGTCAGGGTTGAAATGGGTATTATGAAAGTATTTGTGTTCATCTAAGTAGTTCAGATTTCTTCTTTTTAAATTGTAATATGTTCCCTGTGTGAGTGGAGCATCAGGTGCTCTGTGACTAGTGTGAACATGCACTTAAATGAGGAAGGAAAAAAAAACTGTTTAAAAAAGGCCTCAAAGGTGAAGGTTTTCTACAGGCTGGAAGGTCCTGAATGTCAGAATGAAACCAAAGATATGTGTATACTCGTCATCAATATTTGTGAAAATTAATTATGAACCGTCTGTGATTTCTCTTCAATTGTATAAATCATAAAAGAAAATGATAGATTTCAATGCAAATATCCACAAGTGGTCAATGTATGTGTAGAAGTATAGTTTAAATTAGACCTTTCGTGAAACAAATGCAAAGCCATCGTGGATTCAGAATGGCCATGAGACCCACCTTCAGCTTAAAAAACAAGAAATCACAGCCTGGGGAAGCTTATGACTCAGAATAAAAACATAAGGATGCCTGGAGGGGTGTCTTGCTTTCATAACTTTATTTCAGAGGCAGTAAACAGAAAGGGTAAAAATGTGTCTCTGGTAAAACCAAAGAAAGAAGCTAAGAAACCCAGGACACTTTGGAAAACCCTCTGGAGTAAAAGTCTGTGGCTGGGGAGCCAATTATAAACTAGATCAGAGGAATCACTGCACACAGGAGCTACTTGCAAACTGTCGCCCAGGAGTGCAGATCCAGGAAGTAGATCATCCACATCCGTGAGGAGATAACATGAAGCTTCAAAACCGCATGGGATATTTCCGAGAGACAGAGAGCAGACAGCAGGAGACGCTGACCATACGTGCCGACCCATTAAACCAGTGGTCGGCACACTTATTAGTCAACAGAGCCAAATATCAACAGTACAACGACTGAAATTTCTTTTGAGAGCCAGATTTTTTAAACTTAAACTATACAGGTAGGTACATTGTTATTAACTTAATTAGGGGACTCCTAAGCTGGCCTTTGCTAAAAACATCCTCAATCTGATGGAGGTACGTTCGCTGAGGTCGACCCCTTCCAAGTCTTCCATCCACACTCATCTTGTGTACTTGTCTCGTCTATCTCAGTGGTCGGCAAACTCATTAGTCAACAGAGCCAGATATCAACAGCACTTCTTCAAAATAGACTCGCCCAGGCCGAAAACCGACTTCTGCGCATGGGCCACGAAGTTTCAAACGCACTGTACGTGCGCGCCCGCACGTGGTATTTTGTGGAAGAGCCACACTCAAAGGGCCAAAGAGCCGCATGTGGCTCGAGAGCCGCAGTTTGCCAACCACTGCATTAAACAATAAATTAGAAATGCTGTTACTATGACACAACATAGCAGGTGGACTTTGGGTACTTAGTCATGAGAGTGGAACCCTTATGAATGGGATGAGTGCCTTATAACAGAAGCTCCAGAAATACCCGCAGACTCTTCACCCTATAGCAGTGGTTCTCAACCTGTGGGTCTCGACCCCTTTGGCGGTCAAAGGACCCTTTCACAGGGGTCGCCTAAGACCATCCTGCATATCAGATATTTACATTACAATCCATAACAGTAGCAACATTACAGTTATGAAGTAGCAACGAAAATAATTTTATGGTTGGGTCACAACATGAGGAACTGTATTTAAAGGGCCAGAAGGTTGAGAACCACTGCCCTATAGGGACACTGGAAGCAGGCAGCAGCTATGACCCAGGAGGAGGTCCCTCACCTGACCATGCTGGTGCCACAGTCTTAGACATCGAGCCTCCAGAAATGTGAGAAATGAGCGTCAGTTGTTTTCAGTTGGGATATGTTGTGATAGCTGCCTAGAGAGACTAGACAGGGATGGAGAAACTTCACTTTTTGAGAGGAGCAATGGCAGTGTCACCCTGCAAAGAAGCCTGAACCCAGGAGGCAGGATTCATCGGAGGTCATTAAAGTAACATAAGGCAAAGCTAGACATTTCTTAACGGTCATAGTCATCATCACACATATTTGTGATTTTTCCATGGTATCATGTCAGTTTTCGAGGATTCAGCATTTCTCTTGTTTTGACAAAGGAGGCTGGGTTAAGGTTTAATTTTCAGAAATATTTCAGAGATGAAAGCCTCCCATATTGTCAGTGAGGGAGGGGCAAGGAAAGGCGATCAGCAGATCACTCCATGTCACTCCTACTCGGACCCCCCATCAAAATTAGATGAATATGCAACCATTTGCTGAATGATTATTTAGTGCCACGTTCCCAGGGAAGCAACTTAAAATAATTACTTTTCTAAAATTCACAATATTCTTTGTGTAGCCTATATTATTATCTTCCCTTTGCAGTTGAGAAATATCAGTCCTGGGAATTAGTATACTGTCTCTTGCTGATAATTTCACATTTAGTAAGTGGAGGAACTCTGCCTCACACGCAGGTCTCTATGATTCTAAAAATACAAGCAATTTTTGAAAAGTAAAGCTAGACATTCAAATGAGCCCAGAAATGGAAAAGAAATCTTCATATCACATCTATGAAATGATAAATGCCCCGGGAAATGAGGTGCCTTTGTTCTGAAGAGTAGTTTTCATATCCGTAATTATATAGGTGATGGTCATCAGTTTTCCACTTTCAGACTTAAATGACAGGTAAAGCTTGGACAGTTTAAAATAGTGAACAGAATGCAGATGCAATACGCCTTGAAAATATAAAGGTGAAGGTACGGATGAAAGAACTGGGAGGTGCAAGAGCAGATACTAAGGGAAGGCTTTTGAGTTTAAAATGTTCATTTTTACCTCGACTAGTGTGGCTCCATTGATGAGCATCAACCTATGAACCAGGAGGTCACAGTTGGATTCCCAGTCAGGGCACATGCTCGATCCCTGGTGTGGGGTGTGCAAGAGGCAGCCAATCAATGGTTCTCTCTCATCATTGATGTTTCTATCTCTCCCTCTCTCTTCCTCTTTGAAGTCAGTAAAAATAAATTTATTTTTTAAATGTTCATTTTATGTTCTTGGAGCCGAAGTTGATAGAAAAATGTTGACACAAGCATATTATCTAAAATGACATGTAAAAGCAGTAGAAGAATTAAAATCAATTGTACAAGAAAAAATTCTCGGAAGGCATTGAGTGGATGTGGAGGTTGAGGATTGTGAATTAAATTTTTACTTTTCTAAACTGGACATCAATATTTAAACTTGAAAAAGTAAAAATATAATAAGCTTTGTTTTGTAAATAAAGGAGAAACTGCCATTGGAACTAGAACGAGGACCAATTAAAATTTATTTATTTCTAGACTGTGTGACTGAGAATGAGGTGATGGTGAGGAGTTGCTGCTTTTCATGATAAGACTCTTTGTCTATCACATACTTACATTACCTTGATTAATATTTAAAAATAAAGTTTTGAATGAAAACACTTGAAGGCTTTCTTTTGATGTTTGATTTGAGGGTTTTAAGTATACACACACTAGGGGTTTTATTTCATTAAAGGTAATATTTTTATCTAACAATTAAAACCATTTATCCTCACCCTTCACTATTTTGTTATTTTTTTGTTATACAGTTGAAATTTTCAAATAGTTTCATTCTGACCTATTTTAACAAATGGCACAAGAGACAAAACATGGAGGACCTCTTAGTGTAAAACAGATTTAAAGTAATATATTTGTACTAACATACTTTTGTCTCTCTATGTCATTCTGCAGTAGAAGGCAAGTAAAGTTTACTCACCTAATTTGGGACAATGTATTCAATCTATGAAGGAGCAGAGTTACTAACTAACGTACAATGATATTGTATGCAAAGCTACATATGTTGATATGCAATGTGTATTTCACCTTGAAAGCAAGTATTCATGCAAATAAAAATGAAGAAAAGTCAGACCTATCTCTCTTAAAATGTAATTGTGAAGTGTTTTGAAACTACTTGTCAATAATAATTCTCATTTTGGAAATTTATTTTAGGTCCAACTGTATCTTAATCTTCTCAATAGATTTAATACATACCTCCCCCCCCCACACACACACACAGTTTCTGCAATTAAATTCTCAGCATGGAATACAGTTTTCCAAGGGCATCAGTCAATGCACAATTGAATCTCAATGTAATGGCAAAATGAGCCCAAATATAAAAATAATAACCCAAATAAATCAGCAATTAAACTCCATGCCTTTAAAAATGCAGGTGCAAAATACAATGCTGCAGCTAAATCTCATGAAAAAAAATTGGCTCTTCAGAGCAAATTAAATTGATAGTCATTCCTTTTGCTGCAGAGATGAAAAGCATTATATTCTTGAAGAGAAACACATTTGAATTCTGAATTTCTTCCCAATAGGGGCCACCTTAGAGTCTGTTCACCATAGTCACATTTGAAAATGCCTGCACTGTTTCAAAATAATTAGGTCAATTGAAATAGCTTCTCGTAAAGAAATATTTTGAAAAAATTGCCTGGTAAGGATGAATGGAAGAAGCAATTATATACCCGAAATTGGAAACCTGATACAAATCACCTTTCATTATATTACTATAAAATCTGAAGTCTCTATTATATAAACACAGATTATTATCCCATTAGCCAGACCTTTATTGGTGAACACGATACAGGAAATGTTAATGATGAAGATAACAACAAAGACTTGCCTATATGTTACGAATTTTTTAAAATATAGTAAATTAGCTGCCTTCAAATATTATTTTAAAATAGGAGACCAAGGATGTATTTACAAATTTCAGACATTCTGGAAATATTGCCTGCGATTCCCTGGGCACGATTGAGGATGGAAAACATTCTTGAAATATTGCCTGGGATTCCCAGGGCACAATTGAGGATGGAAATGCTCTTCCAAATAATCAGGAAAATGTAAAATGCATGTCAACGCTTGGTCATACTTTTGGTTACCCTAATAATGATAAACCTAAGTAAAATAACCATTTTTATTTGCAATTGAAATCATATTGAAAGTGCAAGTTGCTAAAGAAAGACATTCTAATTTCATCTAGTATTATTTAGTTTCCTGAAACTGATTCGAGAGCTAGCTATTTGCTTATTATACAATTATTCACTTCATTAAAAACACCATAATGCCTTGAGTTAAAATCTCATTGCAGATATTCTCCCTGATCCATACTGGTTTTAGATATCAACAAATAGAACAGAAATGGCTGTAAGCTGAGAATTCCCATTTTCAAGGCCAATGTTAATTAAAATATACTTTTTTTAATAAAGGAAGAATTCTTTACAATGCAAGTATATATAGAATATATTTCATCCATGAAGGATATTAGAACGATGTAAGATACCAGTTAATAAGTCCTTTCTGCCTCAAGTAGAGTGATGAGAAATAAAATGTTCTATTGCATTCAGTAATATTGCTGAAAGGTTCTATGCCTTAAATTCATGGAACAGCTCATGAAAAATCACCTATGATACTCTATATGTGGGTCTATTGACAATAAATATTTAAAATTATTATTTAAAAAATAGGCAATATTATTATGCCTATTATTTTCTTTCTTTTTTTAATTATCAAATGAGTATATTTTTCCATAGATTTTTAGGGAGTGAAAGAGAGAGGGAAAAAGAAGAGAAACATCGCCGAAACCGGTTTGGCTCAGTGGTTAGAGTGTCGGTCTGTGGACTGAAAGGTCCCAGGTTCGATTCCGGTCAAAACATCAATGTGAGAGAAGCACATAGATTGGTTGCCTCCTGCAGGAGGCCCTACCAGGGAAGACCTGGGGAAGAGCCTGAAATCAAGGTACATGTCCTTGACCGGAATTGAACCTGGACCTTTCCGTCCGCAGGCTGACTCTCTATGCACTGAGCCAAACCAGCTAGGGTATTATGTCTATTATTTTCAAATGAAGAAACTGAGGCATAGAAATAACTTGAAAGAGACAGAGTAAATCACAAGAATTACCAGGAAGACCAGCTCAACATCCTGTGGGGAGCCCAAAGGGATTTTAAGGGATTTTTTGAAAGATATTAAAGGTCATTTAAAACATGTAATTTTTCTACTAGAAATTTTTCTACCATAAACAGTATTCAAACAATTTTCAAATTTGCTTGTCATGTTACTATTTTGGCTAAAGACATTAAAGTGCTTTTTGAAGTTTTAATAAAGCTCCAATTTACCAGTTAAGGGAGAATAGCGAGCACTCCATAACAAACCCAGCAGGAGCAGGCTTTTCTTCTTATTCTTTTGAAAGGCAGTTGAAAAGAAATGAATTTAAGAAAGAGGTTTTGCAAAATTAAAAACTACAGGCATGTGTTGATAAAATACTAAAATACTTTTCTACACTGTTATTCAACAAATATACCCAACACAGAGTAAAAATATAAAAGATAGACTGAGAAAACATTTGTGCCTCATATCTGGATTAAATTTCACAGAAATATGGAGAACTCCCAAAAATCACTAAGTTCAATAACTTAATAGAAAATTGAAGAACATGTGTATACAGTATCTTCCATACACTTTTAATGACAAAGTAAATTAAAACAAAATAAATTAATGTAAATACCTACTTCCATTCAGCAATCACTTTATAGGGCATTAACCAGGAAGACAGTCTCATATACTCATGTCCACAAAGAAATATCATTTCTGACCCATAAGTTTGCATGTTAAAATGGATGTCATTTTTCACTAGATTTATTTCTGTAAACAAAATAACAAAAATTGGATTGTATGTCAATTTGGCCAGATGTATTTTCATTTACATATATCCATCCATATATATATTTATATATAATATATATTTATAGACATATTTGTGTGTATTTAGTGTATGTGTTATGGATGAATGACACTAAGGATCTATTGCAGAGTCAAACAGCACCCCTTTTAGTAAGGAAAAAGCACTGCACAGGACCATCTGTGTTTTGTTTGTTGTTTCGTTTTGTTTTTTAACATTACTTGGGTGATGAACTGAGTTTATTTTTGTCCTTAATCATAATTTTAAACTTTACACATTTAACATGTATATGTTTCTTAAATCAAAAATTATGTTTTAAAGTTAAGGTAGTTTAAAATCAGTGCTGGCTCCAAAACTTACAAAAAAAACATATAACTCTTATTTATGCATCAAAATTATTTTCAAAAGTCTTAGATCACTGAATTACGGACAGGGACTGGACTTCTACACATGTTATGAACACATTAATTACATTGTTAAACCTGATATTTGATGCAAGGTCCCAGGTTAAAGGGAAAAGAGAGAGTGTAGAGAAAGACCGAGTATGAAGTGGGGGGAGAGAGAAAAAGAGAGAGAAAGAGAGAGGTCATATCTGTTGAATAAATTTATAAATGAGATTTACTTTTCATTGTTTAGATAATTGAAGGGTTAATATTAATGGCATGTAAATCTATAAGACTAGATTTCATGCATATGGTTGGATTTAGGCAAGATTTGGGAAGTTTCCAATTTAAGTGATTATAACTGGATTAATCTGTCGTTGCTGATATAACTCAGTGGCTGATTTGAGCATTTGAAGAAAGCAGAATACAAATAAGAACATAAACACAAACAAGTAGTTTTGCTTGCAATACAGTTCCTAAATGAAACAGTGACAGGATAGTCTCTGATCTACAGGCTTATTGCATGTAGATTCCTTGCTTTTTTTTTTCTCACATAAATCTAAATCCTAATATATAAAAACCCTGGGTCCATCATGACCAGAGGCTCGACCAACCGGAAGTCAGTCCTACAGTCAGCACTGGGTTGCCATGGCGACCCAGCACTGACATGACCAGAGTCACCAACCAGAAGTCAGTCCTACAGTCAGGGCTGGGTTGCCATGGTGACCCAGCACTGACTGCTGTGGCTGCAGGCGCAGCAGCCCAGCACTGACTGCTGAGGGGACTGCAAACCAGGCCCAGAGAGAGGCCTGAAGAGAGAAGCAGGGTCTGATCCATAGCCT